>NC_142090.1:78676777-78981464 GCF_054644295.1 Miniopterus natalensis
GTGATGGAAATAAAGCTTTATGTGTGTTTTAACCTTATACAGTCTGTAGAGGTGGCTAACCTGAGCACTGCATCAAAACATCTTTCCCTTCTCCCATCTGTTCATTTTCCAGAGGGACACACTGGCAGCCCTTCCCCACTAGAACATCGCCCAGCTTCTCATTTCATGGTCCTCCCCCCACCCCTCTCCATCTCGAACCTTCAGCTCCCTTTAGGTCTGTTACCAATTCCTCCTTATGTGCCCGGTACCGTTGTAGGCAGTGGAACATTGGTGGTGAGCAAAACAGGCATGGTCTGTACCATTACATAGCCTGTTTTCTCAATTAATGAAACAATCACACAGATACTCAGTTACAGAATGCGGCCATCACTATGAAGGTGAGACATGATAGAGGCTCCGATTGGGGAAGCAGCAGTGGAGATCCAGGGGCGCAGATAGCAATGAGAACTGTGCAGGAGATGAAGTCAACAGGGCTTGGTCATTGACTGGAGATAGAGGCTGAGCAGGAAAGAGTGGTGTGGAGGGCCCCTGGAATGCTCGCTCCGTCGGCCCGTGCACCATTCATCAAGAAGGCATCTTTGGCAGAGACCGAGGCTTGGGGGAGACAGATCATGAGTCAGTTCTGTCCATGTGGAGTTTGAGTACTTATCTCATGTCTGCTTTTCCTGCAGGAAGGCTTCCCTGAGCGTTCTACCCTTTGTTAATTATTCTGACTCATATAGATTAAATATTAGCAATTTCACATGCTTCAGCCTAATACTCACTGTCAGTACATCCGATTGGCACTTCATGTCGCACCGTCTGGTTCTCTAATCGCTGCATGTGCGTCCGGAGTTAGAACGTAAAATCCATGTGGACACAACATATGTGATTACTGTTTTTGTTGATACAACTGATAACACTTGGCCGAGCAGGATGTTATGTCGTAGAACACATTTGGGTTCCCGATGTCACTAGGTGACTTTCTTGGGACATGGCCTAATTTCTTATGAGTTAGTTAATAACCTACAAAGATTCGATAGATAGCAAGTGTCTCCCAGGGCAACAGGAATGAATTTATTGACATAAAATGACTTTCATGTTCTGACATGCTAGTATAATTTGTTCTGTATCTGTAGCTTCCTTCCTTCCTTCCTTCCTTCCTTCCTTCCTTCCTTCCTTCCTTCCTTCCTTCCTTCCTTCCTTCCTTCCTTCCTTCCTTCCTCTCTCTTTCTTTCTCTCCTTCCTTCCTTCCTTCCCTCCCTCCCCAAGGATTTTTTTCCATTGCTTTTCAGAGAGAGTGAAAAGGAGAGAGAGAGAAACATTAATGTGAGACAGACACATCGATTGGCTGCCTCCCGCACATACCTCTACCAGGGCCAGGGATTGAGCCTGCAACCGAGATACATGCTCTTGGCTGGAATCAAACCCCGGACCCTTCAGTCTGAGGGCCGATGCTCTAACCACCGAGCAAGACCGCCAGGGCTGTAGCTACTTTCTAATTAAAGTCACGAGACCCCCCCACTTACTGTGTTGAATTGTACTCAGCTGAACTTCAAGTAAAACATGGGGTGATGAGCCCTTAAGAGTTTTCCCAGCCTTACATTCTGCTTCTTGTAGTTTTTTCTTGAACACATTACAAAGTATCATCTAAATTTGCGCCCATAATAGAATTCGATAGCCCTCTTCATGCTTCACGTTAGCCTCAGAGGTCTCAACGTCGGGGACCTGAGGTTTTATTCCCCCAGCTGTTTAAATGTAATATATTTGAGGACAGAGGCACTGTCCTCTGAGTTTATAGCCTAAATAAATCTATTTTAAAGGTGTGCTGGTCGCAGGCCAGGTGGCATAATGGGATGACATATGAGCTGTTCACATTTGAAGAACTGGCACTCACTTCATCTCTGGATGCCAGGAAAATGACTGTAGAGGTGTCAATTTGCTGGAGTCCTTAGTGGGCATCTGAGAACATCACAGAACCCTTGTAAGGTCTAGCGTAATGTGTCGTCTGTAAATTATATTGCCACGTTAGCCACCTTGGGTACAAAAGGGCAACTTGAATGACTTCAGTAGGAGTTCCAAAGTCTTGTTTTCATAAGCAATAAGCAGTACATGCCCGTCTAAAAGCAGACCAGCCTCATCTGAAGGGTTGGGGTGGGTCTGGGAGTGGGAATTTTAGCTTTTATATTCTCTAGTCTTTATCAGTTTATCAGTTGTTCAGCAAATATTTACTTATGCTTCTCTCTCTGCATCTTTATCGTTGTAGGCATGGGTTTTATTACAAGACTAGTTACCTTTCCTCTCCCTGGCTTCAGGTCTCCTGTAAATGCCAATAATAGTCTTCCAAAGCAGTGTGGTGAAAAACTTATTAGTACTCAAAAAAACCCCACAAAAAACCATGATAAACCCTGTCTTGAATACTTGTAAAATCATCTCTCAATAATCCCAAGGTGCCTAATTGGACCGCTTATCTGGAGATCTTTTACCTTTTTTCATTTGCATTTGCCAAGAATGTCTGGTAATTATGCACCCGGTTTCCATTTGAGAAGCTTTTTGAATCACTTAAAAGGCCATCATCATTAATTCATATTTAATATCTAAATCTAAGGTTTCCTTGTTGTAGTCACACACTATGTGCCAGCCAGAAACATCACTTAATTTGAGAAAGCAAAAGTGCTCAAAGGTACCCGTCAGACTTTGATTTTTATTGTGAAATTTTATTTCAGTAACTCAAAGACTCGCCCTCTGTTAACTTGACCTACTTAGTTCCGTTCCTTTTAATTTAGCATCCGTCTTTTGCACAAACTGCTCTGGCTAATGATTTGTTCAGTCGAGACTATAACCAGGAGGGCAGGGATGGTCGGTGACCCTGGGCAAAGTGTGCCATCTTCTCTACCCAGGAGGAGGGTTCAGTGTGATGCTGAGCTGCACGTGGACATGTGGCCTTTCTAGGGGCTCCGTCCAGGTTGATGTGCCCCAGGCTGCCTCCGGGCTCCTTTTCCCAGAGATCCTACAGTTGGCGGGGAGCAGGACGCTGAAAGGCAGGCAGATGGCTTTTCACCAACCTCTCTGATCCTCAGTTTCTTTTTCTTTACCTCTTACTGCTAGGCTTTCAGGATCCTTCTCAGTGAGAGTCTGTGATGCAACCTTCCCCCTTCAGCCATCCGAGCTCTAGGTTAAGGCCTGTGCCCTGCTCACTGCTTTCCTCGAGCTCTTTGACGGCTCACGAAGTCAACTCGTAGAATGAAGTGAGGAGAATCGGGGGCAAACTGTACTTATTGAGTGGAAGAGGCAATTTCAAGTTAAATATACTTTAATCATTATCTCTTGGAATTAAAAAGTCACTTACTTTATAAATCTTGATTAAGGACCTAGTATGTGCCTGTTCCTGTGCTGGAGTCTGGTTATACAGCGCTGACCAACAAAGAAAATACTCGGCCTAATAAAGCATCGGTCCCAGTGGGGAAGGAAGACAGTGTCTACACACCTAAAACTGTGGTTACAGACCGTGGTCAGTGGTGTGAAGGCAGTAAGCCGGGGTGCGGACAGAGTAACTGGTGGGGGCCGGGTCCTTGGGGAAGCCTTCCTGAAGAGGGGGCATCTGGGGTGAGACCGGAAGCAGGAGCAGCAGCTCCATGGAGATGCCCTTGGTGGGGTCGCAGTGAGAGCGGGGCAGCAGCAGTCATTTGCAGAGACGGAACAGGAGATGCTGAGGGCTCGAAGGAGGTAGGAAAAGGCCAGGGTCACTGGCGAGAATGACAGGAGATGGGATTGGTCACTCGGGCAGGGCCCAGATCGTGGAGGAGGCCTTGTTTCAAAGTTCAGGTTTTAGTAGAAATGACAGTTCTTGAAATGGACGTGTTTTATGAGCCTGTGCCCTAACCTCGAAGAGCCAGCCTGGAGCAGCTGCAAGCAGAGGACAGCGGCTTGTTGGAAAAGCACTTTGTCGTAGTCACAGGCCCGAGACAGCTCAGTCTCAGGCATTTATCACTGAAAGGGGAGGAATGGAAAAGCTTAAAAGGCCGCAGCAGTAACATCTGAGAAGATGAATAATTTAAAGCTAATGAGACCATGAATTATGAATTGTAAAAGATGATTCCTCACTTGTGATTAGAGATTCGTAATTTTCACGTCACAGCGAAACAGAGTTGGCTGGCACGCTTTCCCGACTCACTTCATCGAAGTACAATTAGGCCCAACACATTAGCACCTCTCTCGGTGCGCTGACTTACGGCCGCTGTGTCGAGACCATTACATTTTAATGTGAGCAGCTTAAGCATAAGTGGTCGCGGGTGATTCATAACCCCGCTCCCTGCTTTTGGTGAAAATGATCGTCTGCGAGAGAATTGTCCCCAGTGGCCACACTTATCTTTCCAGTCGGTTTCCTGGACATTTCGGTGTCGGCAGGAGACCGGGAATAAATGTGGCGCAGCTGATAGGTAAACACAATGACAGTTGCTTGCAAACCACAGGGCATTTGATGATGGTAAAGATGAAACTCCTGCCATGTCTTTTTTTAATTCCTGGTGCCAGGAGGGCACAGTGATAGGAGCTGCCTGTAGGACGCTGCTAGCCAAGCAGGATTGTTTCTTTAAGGCGGGTGTGCCAGGAGCTGCGCACAGGAGTGTGACCTCCTCATCTAGCTGCTGGCCTGGAGGCAGCTGAGCAGCAGGCTTGCCTGACGAGGCTCAGAGAGCAGCGCAGCGCAGACAGGACTTGGCTCGGGTGGATGAGGCTTACCAGCCTGGTAATTACATGAACGCTCGCCTGACCCAAACACCGTCCCGATGCCGAGGCCTCGCAGCCCGATATGCTGCCGGCAGAGTTGACTCATCATGTGCAACCCACAGAGACACGTGACCCGATTCTGTCCCTGCAGAGCCTGAGGTTCTGATGGCCTTCAGGATAGACTGCCAGTGACCTGCCATGGCTCACGCGTGCCTCCAGGATCTGGATTCTGTGTCTCAGCCCTTTTACTCTCGCTGGGCACTGTTGACTTCCACTTCTACCATTCTGACCTCTTTGCAGCTCCCAGAAGGAGGCATGCTCCCCCTTGCCCCACGTCTTCCTGGTCCTCACGTCTCCCTTGTTCCCCAGCCTGTAGCTCCTCTGCCTGGGATTCCCGTCTTGCCTACTCCTGCTGGGTGACTCCTTTGGTCCTTCGCAGCTTGGATATTGTCTGAGGAAGGCCTTTCCTGCCTCTGTCTCCCACTCCTAATATTCCTCTCTGCGTGAGTCATGCCTTCCCCCGCATTGGCCTGTCACGCCCTCCATGGGACTGCGTTGTATTATGGAGATCGGTATTCTCTAGCTCATTCTGCTGTGGGCTCCTTGAGGATAAAGGTTGGTTTGGTGCCCTGGCTGTTAGCCCCGAGTCTGGTGGAGGCTCAGCGTTGCATGGATTGAAGGATGCATGTCTCTTCCTTGGCTCCGAGATGGTGTGGATAGTGGATCTCCTCCAAACCAGTCCAGGTGTCATCTGGATTATTTCTGCTACTAACAATACAACCAAACTTACTCCGATCTCCTCATTGCATTGCAATCCAACTGCTGCCTTTTCTAAATGAAGACGTTTTCACAATCCCTTTACTTAATGAAGGAGCATGGTCCAAACTTGTTGTAACTCTATAAAATCCTCACGAGACTCATTCATTAACTATTACGAGTTTAGGCACACCTGGGTATGGGCTTTCGTCCAGGTGCTCTGAGAACTGCTTTTACCCAAGGTCAAGAAGAGAGAGGGTGCTCTCCCCTCCCACCCCCATTCATTGTAGCTCCGGTGGGTGCTCCATTGATCAGCCTGTCTCTCGAGATAGAGCTGTAGTATTTAGGACTGGAAGATAAATCTAAAAGTCTCCGTTCCAGTACTCCCGGCCCTTCTGCATCTAAACCCACCCCAGAAAGACAGACGTTCATTCTTGAGCACCCCTAAGGAGAGGCTTCCCCAGCCCTCCCTCTCAGTCAAGTTCGCTTGTCTCACCAGCCTTCGAATCAGGAAGTTTCTTCCCCTTCGTGTCTAAATTAATCCCTCCCGTTGCAACTTAAGCTCATTTCCTTTTGTCCGGCTTCAGTGGGAATGAGAAACAAAGACTCCCCAGCAGCCCGCACCCCTGTGCCACCGACGACGTCCGACTTCCTCCAGGCCCCTTTCTTTCTAGTGCTACGTGGACCCCGTTTTGCCTTTTTCTCCTTGTGCCATCTTTTTGGGGAGACTCTCCCTCTTAAGACTTTAATTGCTCTTATTGTAGCAAATATCAGGGCCCATACATTTCAGTTCTGTCATTTTAATCCTGCATCTTAATTTTTTTGATCCACCCACCTGCGTGACCCCAGTACGCGATCACCACTGAGCGCTGTAAATCGTGGACAGCGCTGTAAAGTGCCTCAGGGTTGGGGCTCCTTCCTCTCAGGCCGGCCCCCTCCCCTCCCGTTCCCATGCTGACGGTGACACGGCTTTCCTTGCTGTGCGTAAGTTTCATGCGGCCATGACAACGGTGTTTCTGAGTCCCCTGCCTATCTGCTCTGCCCAGATAGCTCCGGGGGCAGGGGGAGAGGATGAGAATCTCTTCCTCTGGCCCTTCCCAGATCTACACGCAGTCGCCACCCGAGTTAGCAGAAGCTACAAACTCCCGGCTCATGGGACACTGATCTTTTGGGGAATCTGAGATAGGAACTCGGGAATGATAGGAAAGGAAGGTGAGCTGGCAAATAAAAAGTACAACTGGTGTCTGTCCACCACCTAAGCACAGACACGTCTCCCCAGAGTTAGAAAGGAGGTACTGATAGTGGAAGCAGGGAGGCGTTGAATTAAACGGTTATGACAGAGAAGCAGCGAAGCAGAGAAACGCAGGTGTGACCAAGCATGAAGAAGGAAAACCCTTTAATTTGTGATCCCCAAGCAGGAAAAGATCACAGTCAGATTTCTCAGTGAAATTAAGAAATAAGCATAAAGTTCCAGGATCAGAGCAGCCCGCAAATTGATGATGTAACTATGACGCGATTTCCTGTTGGGGCTGTGCAGCCTCTGCTGTTAACTCAGTGCCTCCTCCGAGGCCTGCTACCAGTAGCTGCCTCTGCCTCGCTGAAGGGCAGGCGTTATCAACTGGACCCCTTACCAGTTATTCTGTGGGGTCTGGCCCTGCAGGGATGACCCTTGACTGTAGAGTTGCCACTGAAGTGAGTGTGACTGCAAAGTAACTTCCAGCTCAAAGTAGGAATATAAGCAGCACTGTATTTCCTTCTACTGACTGAAGACTCTATTAATGAGACTGTAATTATAATGGGGCGCACCCTTGACTTAGTGGAAGCCAGTTCATATAACTTGGGGAAAAGGGCATCCTGTCCTGTCTGCAGGTTGAAATGTTGGTCAAATGGTACCTTTGCAGAGAAAGAAAAGAAAGGAATGGTTAATTTCCTTTTGAGTAGCTATTGTTAATTTTGAATAGTCCTAGGTAGCAAACATGCATTTTCAAAAGAAGTCTCTCCTTCATGAATGCTCCGAAAGTCATTCCTAATCGTGTTTGCTGTCCCCCGATTGGATGGCACAGCCTCACTCTACCCTAAGCTGGGAACATATAACCTGTAATAAAAACTTAACTTCGTGATAGGAGCCACAGAAAAGAGAAAGGAGATGTTCTTAATATTTTTTTACACAACCAAAAGATGTCCATTTTGATGACATATTGTTGATGCAATGGAGAGTGAAGTGTGATTATCAGTACACAGTCTATTTTTGTTGTTGTTGGTCCTTGCCTGAGGATATTCTCTCCATCGATTTTCAGAGAGAGTGGAAGGGAGGGAGTGAGGGGCAGGGGGAGAGAGATAGAGAGAAACATCGATGGGAGAGAGGCACATCCATTGGTTGCCTCCTGCATGCACCCCAACAGGGTCTGGGGAGCAAACCTGCCACTGAGGTATGTGCCCTTGACCGGGAATTGAACCCAAGACCCTTCAGTGAGCAGGTCTACACTCTAACCACTGAGCCACACTGACCAGGGCCACGGTGTATTTTTTTATGTCGCCAAGGCCTCGGCAGTTGTATTGGGCCCGAGGAGCATAAATCAGAAATGCTGTCAGAACAGTACTCCAGATGTGTTATCTCTGGTGTCAACATGGCAAATTCGGATAAATCAAGTAAATAATTTGCAAGAATGTAATATATGTAGGGACTCGCCTAGATCTGGGCTCCCAGGTTTTAAGACATCGATACATTTCTCTTCAACTTTAAGCCAAGGTCAGAGATCTAAAACTGGATTTGTTCTTAGGATTAGCAACAGCTCTTTCATTTTAATTTATTGCCACCCTTTGGCCATCAGCCTTGTAAACTGTTTTTTTTTAAAAAGCATTTACAGTCCCTGCAAACATGGGAGGTAACATCTACATGGGGAAGAAAATCATTCTGTTTTGAGCTACGTCTGATGTCATTCTGATCTGAAATGAAGACATCGATTAGAAGCTTGAATTTTGATAACTTATTTTTTATGGCACATTTTCCAACCACCCTCTGTCTGAGGCAGTGTGCTGCTCTTGCCGCTGAACAGATGCTGCGTGTTTCTGGCCTGCTGTGCGGCACGTTAGAAGCAGCTTTTCGTTTCAGTGCAGTGTAGACTTGGTTCCCATGCGAGTAGCCACGCGGACGGCGGAGCGGGAAGGAGCGCCTGCGTGGATTGCGGGCGCGGCCGTGCCCGCCTGCGGGCTGAGGCAGCCAGGAGGCGCGGAGGGGCCCTGGGAATGTGTTTGCCGTGGACCTTACCGCAGGACGCAGTGCCTGAGAAGGGAGCTCGCTTAGAACTTCGGGTCTCAGTGCCGCTGCCAGTAAGACCAAAAGCTTCCTGGAACTTAGGCTTTATTCATTTTATTTAGCTTTGAAAGATTAGAAAGGAAATTGTGCCTGTAATTCATCAATTTAAAAAATATTTTTCTTTAGGTTACTGTATCTTGCTTTAAAGATAAAGATTCCCTTATTTTAAGCTGCTTTTCTTTTATTTGTTTAATTGGCAAAGGGGAGAGAGAGAGAGGAGGGGGAGACAGGGAGAGAGAGGGAGGGAGACAGGGAGAGAGGGGGAGACAAGGAGGGGGAGACAGGGAGAGAGATAGAGGGGGAGACGGGGGAGGGACGGGGAGACAGGGAGGGAGGGAGACAGGGAGAGGGGGGAGAGGGAGGAAAGGATCTTTTTTATTTGATTTGCATTTTGGTTACAGTATAATCTATTCCTTTTTTCTCTCTCTTTTTCAGTTACAGTTGCCATCCATTTAATATTAGTTTTAGGCCTATAGCACAGTGGTTAGACATTTATATAATTTACGAAGTGATCCCCCCATTAAGCTTAGCACCCACCTGGCACCACACGCAGTCATTACAATGTTATTGACTCCGTTCCCTGTGCTGCTCTCACATCCCCATGACTATTTTGTAACTACCAGTTTGTACTTCTTACTTTCTTCACCTTTTTCACCCAGTTCCCCAGCCCCTCTCCCATCTGGCAACCATCAGTTTGTTTCCGTATTTATGAATCTGTTTCTGTTTTGTTTGCTCAGTTATATTGTTTTTTTAGATCCCAAATATAAGTGAAATCATATGGTATTTGTCTTCCCCTGTCCAACTTATTTCACTTGATATAATACCCTCCAGGTCCGTCCGTGCTGTCGCAAATGGTAAGATTTCATTCATTTTTATGGCTGAGTAATATTCCAGAGTAGAAGATGTCTTCTTTGGAGAAAGGTCTCCTTAGGTCCTCCGCCCATTTTTGATTGGATTGTTTGCTTTTTGGTTGTTAACTTGTTTGAGTTCTTTATAAATTTTGGGCATTAACCCCTTATCAGATGTATCATTGGCAAATATCCCTTCTAATTGGTAGGCTGTCTTTCCATTTTGTTCACAGTTTCCTTTCATGTACAAAGACTTTTTTGTTTGATGTAGTCCCATTTGTTTATTTTTTCTTTTGTTTTCTTTGCCTGATGAGATATATCAGAAAAAATTTTACTAAGATCAGTGTCAGAGAGTTTACTGCCTACGTTTTCTTCTAGGAGTTTTATGGTTCGGGGTCTTAACATTCTTACACTGTTCACCCTGTGCCCCTCTATTATCATACTTGTAACTCTCACCTATAATACCTCTTGTATTTTAATGTTGGAAGGCATTTTAGTCTGAGGCAAGCACATTAATTAGTTAGAGTTGTGTGTTGTGGTTTTGAGCATGACAGGTTGAGGCGGAGACAGGGATTTGCATTGTAGTCTATCATTTACTTGACATGCGACTTTTGAGCAAGTAACTGAACCCCCCTGAGCCTCTGTCTGCTCAGCTGATACAGGAGTAGCGCTGTGAGGACTGTTTGAGATAACATGTGGAAGACAGCGCAGGACCTCCCCCACGGGAGACACTCAATTCCTGATGACTTATTTTATTTTATTTTATTATGACTGAAAGCGATTTATTTCTTTTGCGTCAGATGTTCTAAAACTGCCTCGGCAGATTACGTAAAGAAATTCTTGGCTGTTACTTTGAAACCCTGATCGATTTCTTCTGGAAAGGAGGCAAACATGTAACGTGTGCTAATTATACAATCAGAATAACAGTCTTTCAAATATTTCTGTGCTGCCTTACCAGGCATTTGAGATTGAAAGCAGATCCAGTCTGTTTCTCCAAAAACTGAACTCAGTGCTGGGAGATAATCTCTCTTTTGGAGGCAAAGAATGATTTGTACTGATATTTTGGAACTAACACTGAAGGATCTCTGGCTGTAGAACTGCGGCTTAGATATAACATCAGAAGGAAAGATTTACAGTGTGATGGGTGAGGCTACAGGGGGGAGTGGAACTAGCTCTAGGTTGATATTGGGTGAACCTATTTAAATCCAGATTCTACCTGGTAATTATAGATCCTTTGTCTCAGTGTCACTTCTAAAATAATGGTTATAATGCGAATTCACAAGGATATGGAGATATCAAGAAAGGTAACATCATAAAGTACCTTCACCTAGAATCTGGCCCACCGCAGATGCTGAGGAAATGCTCCGTGCACCGGTCTTCCTGCCCTGTTGGAGGTGTTTCCATGGAAACTGCCTCTTTTCACCGAAACCCCCTGCTTTTGAGTCTCCCTGACCTTGAGCTTTCATTTCTGACCTGTTACTATGTTCGCCTGTTCCATACAAGGAAGACTGGTCCTGTCACATAACTCGCCTGGTAGAGTTTCAGGGAAAGATATGTAAAGGGAAATAAGATGGTACCTACTTGCCAGTGACACATTGAGGAGCCGGCGGAAAACGCATCGGTGCCAACTAACGACCTCTTCCTCGCTCTCCGTCACAGTCAGCAAAAGCATGTTATTCTGCAGGTTATCTTCTGTTCTTTCTCTTAGTCCCCTGTCTTTTTTCCACAAGGCATGAAGATAGCAGGGATTATTTTAAGTTCTATGTTTAGTTCAGAGCTTCCAGGTCGGGGGTGTTCTCTTGCCAGGAGAGGAGAGAGATGTGCCTGTCATCACTTACGTTTAACGGCCTATCTCCAGAGCTGGCTGGGAGACTGGCATAGCAGCCAGCATCCATGGGGGGGTGAAAGCAGACCCCAGGTCAGTACAAAGCATTAAGGCTCTCAGCCCCCCAGATGAGGTGTCCCTTATAGGGATGACTGTAAAATGTATCTAGGAAAACATCAGAACTTAGGCAGCAGTTACAGAGAATCTTGGAAGGGGCTGTGTCCCAGGATCCGATTTGGAGCATGTGTTCACTATTGGAGAAAGCACAGGGAGTGTGGTCTGCAGGTAACATCTGGACCAGTTTCTTCTCCAAATGTCTGTTTAGGTTTGTTTCCTTTAGACACTGAAGGGAGTGGGGGGGAGAGGGGCAAAGCACTAATCTGAATAATTCTGGAAAATGGTGCTTTGGGTG
Source organism: Miniopterus natalensis (assembly GCF_054644295.1). Taxonomy (NCBI): domain Eukaryota; kingdom Metazoa; phylum Chordata; class Mammalia; order Chiroptera; family Miniopteridae; genus Miniopterus; species Miniopterus natalensis. Next base: position 78,688,642 of record NC_142090.1, read on the forward strand.
TTGTGAGTCTAAGGGGCAAAAGGAACTGTCACAAATGCTGCACTCGGGTGAGTGAACGTGTTTCTCGTGGAGGTATGGACTGTCGATCCTGAAACTGCTCGGTGTATGCTAGGATTAAACGCGGGGTAGAGTGATGGAAGAGGAGCCCTGCAGTATTGCACTGCAGTCGCAGGTGGGAGCATGCACTCGTGGTTTTTAAAATATATCTGTATATACAGGTGCGGAGATACAAAAACAGAATAGATGTGTGTGTGCCCGGGCTGTGGCCAGAGTGCATACTGTTCCTTGGCTCTGTCTGCTGAGAGGACCTGGACTCAAAGACACGCCAGCAGGACTGAGCATTCCCGGTGACCGGGTTTTGGTTTCTAAATACCATCTCCAATAAAGGGAACAAGGCTAGTTATGCAGGCAATGTGTGCTTGTCTTAAAACGTAGCTTTATATTCTGTGTGGGTTTTTTTTTTTTACTTTCTTCATCATAAATGTTGTCCTGAGTGTGAGAAAACATTTCTCAGGACTAAAAGTGCATCCAAATCCAAGAAATGTTTGCGTTAAAGGTAAACAGTAATAGCCCCTTTATCTATAAGACAAAAAATACACAATTTTAAAACTTGAACAACAGCAGAGACAGGAACGGAGGCTCCGTCGAGGAGAAGTGATTCCGAGCAGAGGCTGGGAGCACAGGAGGGTCCTGGAGGTTTTACGTTGCCACAGAGGCTGCAGGATCCTCACAGGACGTGGAGAGCCCCGCGAGCGCTCAGCAGCTGGAGCAGTCTTAACAACAAAATAAATAATGATGCTATTGGATTATAACCCACAGAATAAAATAAATACCCACGAACCTATATTGACATAGATAAATAACTGAATAACTAACTGGGGGTAAGGGACAGCTCTTCCTTACAGTAAACTCCACTTAACTATAGAGGGCATGAGGGAAATGCAAAATGACTGTTAGGCAAATGCCAGGCTGATGATTATTGCAGGTGAGACCCACCGGTGGGTGCTCACGTCGGTGGGAGAAAGTTGGAGGAGAAACGGGGTGTTTGCATAGTCTCGAGGTGTCCCCCAAGTATACTCATCAGTTAGAAAGGGAAACATATTACTTTACAGCAGAGAAAACTTGCAGACGGCACCTTAACCAATGATCACAGTTAACATCACTAGTAATAAGACATCCCTGCCGTGTACCAATGATATGAGTCGCTAAGAAACAAACATGACTTCTATGGTATTCTTGACAGAAAGACAGATCCTCAGTGTAATCATGAGGAAGCAACAGACAAAACCAAACTGAAAAACATTCCAGAAAATAACTCATCAGTGAGCCTCAAAAGTGTCAAGGTCGCGAGCAACTGAGCAGCTCTCGCCGCTGAGATGAGACCAGAGGGCACAGTGACTAAATGCAGCAGGGACTCGGACCAGGTCCCGGGCCAGAGCAGGCGGAGTGGAAGAGCTGGTGAGGCGGGCGTGAAGCTGCAGGCCGACTGTCCGCGGTGCCCGGCCGGTGTTGACCTGGTCGCCATCACTGCTCCGGTTATGTAAGCTGCTGCGGAGGCCAAGGGTACGCGGGAGCTTGGCTGGCAACTCCTGCTAGAGCCTTATCTGGGCTGCGCAGGGCAGGCGTGGGATTAACCACTCTGAACTCCAGCCTTCAGGCTGGTAAATATTTGTCTTTTTAAACTATGAAATGATTAAGAAAATAGATATTCCAACCTCTACCGGGGGAGGAGGAGAGGGGAGAATTGATGCTACTTGCTCCCTGTTGCTCAGGGTTTCTTGCATCTTTTTAGCAGGTGGATAGGGCGGCACCCTCCCGGATCCCGTCACCTCACAGAATAGCTCCCGAGGTGTGTTGGGACCTTAGAGAGATGTCCCCGGCTAAGCAGGCCGAAAGCTTGGCTGCCCTGTGACTCTCTTTATTTGTCATAATTTTGTATTATCCCAGTGCTTTCACATAAGTTACCACACTCGATTTTCACACCAACCCTAAAATAAGGAGGGAAGATGTCACCACACTGTGTAGAGGACACAGGCTTGGAGACTTCAAGCAGTTTGCCCAACGTGGCAGAGCCAGTGCTGGGGAGAGCAGGCGGGAGACGAGCAAGCTGGCTGCCTGGCTCTGAGGCTCATTCTACCCCACCCTGCCTGGGGTGGAGCAAGATTGCGTCAGGCTTGCCTCTGCCTCTCACCTGCTTGTCCTGGCCCTTTAAAGCCATTTTTACACGTCTCTGCCTGTATCTGCTAAAAAATTGAAGCCTGGTATTGGCCAGAGCTGGAGGGCAAACCAGAAGTCACATAAGAAATCGTGTTTGCCACTCGCCCTGCACACCGTCTCGTGCCACAGCCTGCAACACAACAGCAACAGGGCTGCAGGTGGGGGCTTCTGGTTTTCTGTTACATTGCCTTTTAGGGAGGGTTCATCCCAGCCATGTTCTGAGTGAGGTTCACAAGCCGTTAAAATCGATCCCATATCAGCGTGTGAGCTTTCCTACTTCCTGCATCTGGGACACAGGGGACTGGTGTAGTCCTCCATCTGGACTCAGCATATACTTAGCAACGAAAAAGCGTATGTGAAATGTAGTCTGAGGCATTGGAGGGAAGCCTGAAGGAAGTCTGCATGAGAAGTGCCAGAACACGAAGATCCTGTGTTCAAAGGAGGGAATCGGGCCGGGCTCGGGGTGCTGCCTCCTGCAGGCTCCGAGCTCCCACGTCTGCGGGGCTGCCTGCCTCTCCACGCTCAGGAGGCTTAATGCTCGCTCCTTGTGGCCCCAAGTCCCGGCAGCGTGGAATCTTAACGTTGCGCGTTCCTGTTTGAAATCCCTAATAAAAGTGGGACGTTTTTGCGGGGCTGTCCTTGTCAGTGTTTTGTTTGGAACGCATCCTATCCTTCAGGGGCCTCCAAAGACTCACCACTCCACCCTCTGAAACACTCTGTTGTGAGCTGAAAGGGAGCCAGGACACGAGGCCCTGTTCTGTCTGGGATGGAGCGGGAGGGACAGTGTGTGTGTTTGTCGTGTTCCCAACGTAGCCAGGTCTTCGAGTCGCCGTCCCACATTGGTCTTATTTGTGTATGTCACAGAAAGGAAATGTATTTTCTGAATTGTTAAGAGTTTGAATATATTTACTATCACCCTTTGGAAGGTTTGGCCCCAGCCTTGTCCTGAGGTTTGTTTTCCATCAGTCTGAGCCTCGAATATAAAAGAGTTTCCACAGTGGCCGGGATGTTACCTGTCATTTTAATGATCAGATGGAGCGACGTTAAATTATGAGACGACCTGGACAACAACCAGGCTTCAGAACCACTTCAATAGAGTGTTAGTGAGCTGCCCAGTGCCCTGGGTGGGGGTAAAAAAAAAAGTAAATAAAGTGTCAGCCAAGCTTTTCAAGACAGATGAGAGAATTACCCAATTCCCTCAGCCTCTTCACTTAAGTCTGAGGCAAAGGTTGGCTGAAAAATTTAAAAACTAAGCAGTTTATGTTCAACTGGGTGGATTTCATTCATTTGGGAGAGGCCAGCAACCCCAAAGCGAGTCTGTAGTGTCTGTCGTGTAGCTGGTTTATCCTGCATGCTGCTACTCACAGATGCCGCAAAAAGTTTTGTTCAGTTGGCCTCTGTTTTAAGTAATTTATTCAGAATAACAATAGCAGTTGCTATCACTTATTGGCTGTCTTTGTAGCGTTTTTGTGTGCCTGACTTACTCTTGTGTAGATCGTCTCCTTTAATCTTTTCAAAAGGCCTAAGCTGGGTACCATTACTGACCCATTTTACAGATGACTGAGCAGAGGCTTCGGCGGTCTCCCCTGAGACCGTGCCCCTGTGGAGCGGACTGAAGCCCTGCATCCACCCGCAGCGTGTGCTCTCACCAGCACACTCCGTGGTCTCTGTCACCGAGCTCAGTCCGTCCAGGCGACATGGTCCGTTGATGACGGGTCTACCGGGTGATCCCCTGAGAACAGAGAGCGAATCATGTGCCGTTGCCTCGCGAGACAGTGGAAGAAACTGAGTTTTTTGATGTGGGTGTTGAGCGTCCACATGACATCATTGTAGGCACTTTGGAAGTAAGCTCCTGGAAGTTAGGTAGAGAGGGAGGTGGGCAGTCATCAGGAGGTAAGACTGCTTATTTGTATGCAAACTGATTGCTGTTCGTTATGGCCCCGGATGAGCCTGTTCCCCTTTAAGGGAGGGATACCCATGTGCCGCTCATGAGACCAGAGACTACATCAAAGAATCCTGCAGCGACCGAACCGGAGTGTCCTGGGAGGTTGTTAAGGATCATTTCACCGAGGGGAAAATTTTTACAGATAAAACTAGCAGATGGGCCTGTTCATTTGTCTCTTCTAAAGGTATCTGAAGGGGGTACAACAGGAATCCTTCCAGTTCAACCATTTATAGGGAGACAGATTCAGCCAGGATGCTGAGATAATTGGGGACTTTTAAAGTTTTATGAGCTGAGGGTTTCCACAAAAATCACTGCTACCCGCGGTTCAGTAACTTGGAGGGTTAGAGGTTTCACCTCCTCTGCCCTGGGAACCGTGTCACTCAGAGCAGAACCTGTGGGAAGAGGGAAGACTCTTGTCAACACTGGCGAGTAGCCGTTCCTTCGGGCTCTTTCCTGCAGCCAGACATTGGCCACAGCCTGCGGAGAAAGTGTTTGCCTACCCTACTGAAAGGTGTGTGTGTGAGCAAGACCTCAGTTCTAAAATGACCATTTGCGCCCGGCTGGCATGGCTCAGCGGTTGAGCATCGACCCATGAATCAGGAGGGTCACGGTTCGATTCCTGGTCAGGGCACAGGCCTGGGTTGTGGGCTCCATCCCCAGTGGGGGGCGTGCAGGAGGCAGCCGATCAGTGACTCTCATCATTGGTGTTTCTCTCTCTCTCTTCCTCTCCCTTCCTCTCTCAGAAATCAATAAAAACATATTAAAAATGACCATTTGGGGCCAAGATATTTGGTATTCATTTAGGGGGAAAGACTATATAGAGCACATTAGTTTAAAAATGCAGTAGTTTTCTGGTGGATTTAGATGATAGTAGGGTAAGTTCTCGCTGGCAGAATGGAAGGTCCCTGCTTGCCCCGAGCCTCTAATTTATTTCCATAAGCATCACGGCCCTGGTACATTAAGCCCATTTTCTTGTACGTGAAAAGCCACTTTACCCAGTCTGTAGAACAGGTTTGCTTTATGGCCTGTCTAGTTGTATCTCTGATGACAAATAGATATCAAATAAAGAACCAGTTGTTGCAGCTTCCTCAGAGGCTTTGGCAAGATCTCCTTCCCCAGCAGCCCAGCTGACACTCAGGGCCCAGCTGACAGATGGCTGGTTTTGCTTTCATGAGTTAGAAGTGCCACCTGCCAGGAGGGTGTGTCCTGGTTTAGGGACGCGGGAGCTTTACTGGTTCCAGAATGATGACAGTCACTAACATTTATATGATATTCTGAGCTTCCCAAAATCGTTGATAGGATCTCATTTTATCCTTATGGTGTCTTTTTAAAAAAATACAAGCCATAGCATACATAAGATACACTGTTTCTGTTTGAATTTAAACACACAGACACACAGACACAGACACACAGCCCGATTTCCAGAAGTATTCACTATCAATTTCTTAGTGGATTAATATCCTCTTATTTTTCTTTCCATATTTTCTCTTTTTTGTCATCTCTGGACAGTTGTTCCACACCCGTTCAGACCCAGAGCCTACCAGAGGCCTTTGCGGCACACCATGATCATTTGTCCTTTATATTTTCTTTTTCATAAGATTTGATGTAAAATTGTGACTCCTCTTGTGTCTCCTCGGTTTTCCCACCCACTCTCAACCTCTTTTTCCCTCGCCAAATGTTGACCCAAAGCCTTTGAGTCAAGCACAGCAGGGTCAGGGGTCAGAAAGGCCTCTCAGACACGGGCGGGTTTGGGGAAAAAAGTAGTTCAGGCCGAGATGGAGGGAAAGGGGTTCCTGTCCCGGAGGCACCGAGGTGAGGACGGCGGGGTGGGTTCTGGGAACCTGCGTAGGCCGGTGAGGAGGTGCCCGCGGGGAGGCTGGGGAGAGGCCAGAGTGAAGGCCAGGCCAGGTCAGAGTGGGGGAACTTCGGCCTCTCCCTGAGAAGCCCACGGAGCCATCGCAGGCCTTTAGGAGGAGAGTGTGATACGGTCCCTGTCCTCTTTTCATGTTTACACCTGGTTTCTACAAAAATTGATATATTTTTTGATGAGTCTGATGATTACAAGGTCACGCTGACGTGGTCAGTGTCCCTGAGCACCTTGGTCCCTTTAGTTTCTATTTCTACTCACCTGACATGCTGCTCATTTCAATTTCGTTCAGTTCAGTAGACATTCATATGGGGCGTCTGAAGCCTTCAGGAGCTGACCTGGTGCATTATAATTTACATGGGCTTACAGAGGACGTGGGGATTAGGTCATCAAAGATGTTTTCGAAATAAGCTCAGTAAACATCGTTCCCAGTTCTCGAGTTGCCTTGTGGAGCAGGTCCTGATAGGACCGCGTGGTGCTGTCCATCCTGCTGGTGGGAGCGCCGCGCCCCACCTGCTCCTGCCTTGTTTTCAGAGCTTCATTGTACACAGACACCTTCACCCCCCCCCATGTTTATAAAGACTCGGTTTGCAAAAGGGCAGCTCGGGGTGTATGGGGGGGGGGAGAAAAGGAAGTGTGGGGAGCTTTGCTGCCCTCCACCCCCAAAGGAAGCGAGGGAAGGCTCGTCCAAGTTGTTTTCCAGTTGGAAGCGAGTCCTAGAACCAGAGCTTGGACGAAACCTGGCTTTTTATTGCCAGAATAGAGCAGAAGATGGAAATGGAGGTAAATGTAATTCAAAGCAATGGTAAACTTTGAGGATGGCCTGCCTTCTCTGGAATTGGAGATTTATGCTGGTAAAGTGTCAGGGAGGAGTTTGAAATGTTTATGTTACCGGAGTGTGAAAAACACCATCCAGTTGTTTATCTTATCTCTCTTGGGCTTGCTGTTAACACGTTTCGATTCGAAGTAGCCTGGGAGAAAGAAACCGCTCCCGGCCATAACTCGGCGCCCCAGTGGAAATGAGATGGGCCTTTTTCCCGCGTCCTGAGCAGCTTCCCAGGCAGACAGATGTCTCTGCACCTTCCTCTGCAGTTCCCTCACCCACAAGTAACGCTTATCAAGCGCTGGAATTACAAGTGCTCTGTTACTTCCTTCTAACTTTAGCTCCTACAAAAAATTACTGCAGGGATCTTATTTCCCTTCTGGGCTGCACATCCTGCTGTTGTACCTGTTCGATCTCACAGATGCTCCGTGTGTTCTCACCCCACAGGGTTCATTTCTTACAGATATGTGTCAGCTAAAGCAGGGGCTTCCCGAGAACCTGGGTTCACAGAGCAACCAGGCGTGCACGCCGTGTGTGCATGGGGCAGTAAGTCCTATACGGCGTTCCTGCATTCTGCTGCAGTGACTTCCCTGCCTCCCCGTGGGAGAGCAGATAACACTGTGTGAACCACAGAGAGGATTTCGGTTCCCGTTGCCTCTGATCTCTTAGCCTAAATTCATTCATTCAAGTCAACAAGTAATGATTGTGTGCCTACTGTGCGCCACGGGCCATTCTAGGGCTTGGGATACAGCAGCAGACGACAGAGTCAAGGATCCCTGCCAATCTGGAGCCCTTATTCTAGCAGGGGGCGCCTGTAACAGCAGCATGATGAATTACTGAGCTACGGAGTATGTTAAAAAACAGTAAGTGTTGGTGTCAAAAGGGGATACTTTGGAAAAAGCAAAAAACTGTTGAAAAGGGGCAGTTGCAAGATGATAACTTTAAATTGGACTGTTGAGGAGGCTCCTTTTGAGCAAAGACTTGGAGAAGGTGAGGGATTTATCTGTGAAGAGGTGAGAGACATACGTGCCGCAGGTAAAGAGAGTGGGCCCAGCAGGTGCCAGGAACAGCAAGGAGGCCGGTGAGGCCGAGGGGTCCGACTTCTGCTCTTTCTCCGGGTGAAATGGGAGGACCATCTTGACCAGAGGAGTGATGTGCTCTTGCCTTACCTTCCGGAAGGATCCCTGGCTGCTGTATTGAGCATAGTCGGTAGGGAGGTGGGGTGGGGTCAAAGGTAGAAGTGGGAAGTCAGACCAAAGGTTACTCAGGTGAGTAATTTAGCAGTAATTCAGACAGGAGATGCTGGCGGATTTTACCAGAGTGGTAGTAGTGGTGAAGGTGGTGAGAAGCAGTCTGATTCGGGGTATATTTTAAGTGTAGAGACAGCAGGCTTTCCTAACACAGTGGCCTTGATATGTGAGAGGAGGAAGAAGGGAGTCCAGAGCGACCCCAAGAGCTTTGGGTCAAGCCACCAGAAGGATGGAGTTGAGATGGGAAAGGCTGTGGGGTGGATAGGTTGGTGGGGAAGATCACCAGGAGGGCAGTTTGGGACACGCTGAGTTTGGGATGCTGTTGGATATCCACGCGGAGGTACTGAGTAAGTACGTAGTTTGATCTATGAGTCTGAAGGTCAGGAGAGAAAGCTGGGCTGAGGTGGTAAAATTAGGAGTTGCCAGCGTGAAAATGTTACTTAAACCCCGAGGCTGGATCAGTCACCAAGGAAGTGAGTTTAGAAAGGGGGTGCGGGTCAATACTGAGTGCCGGACGTTCTGACTTCTAGAACACAGCATGAACTACTTTGCCAGAGTGGACGAGTTACGTTCTTTGAGAAACAAGGTAGACAGGACACAGGAGCTGGGTGGCGTTTCCCAGGTTTAGTGCCTGCACCTCCGTGGGCTGCCCCAGCTCGCGGCCCGGGGAGGGTGTGTAGGACACTCGTCACAGACACCTGTCTCCTCGGGTTTGCGCATTCCTCAGCAAGCATATATTAAGCACCTACTCTCAGCATAAGAGAAAAAAAACTTAACTGCTTCTCTTTATGTGTTTACTTTGCTGTGGGAAGCTTATTTGTTTACCACGCAGGCTATGGAACCATCTGGAAACTAAAATAGAAAGGACCATACATGTGGCCACAATACTTTACTATTTTTAAGGGATCCTTAAACTTTCTCCATCACTAGAGATGAGGTCCGGACTAAATGCCTCTTTGTCGAGCATTGGTTCTTAGAGCGCTGGCGAGCGGCCGCCCGGACCCCTCGCTAAGAATCCCGCCCTTTTCCGGGAGCACTTGCCAACACCCATAAAGTATCCACCGGAGAATTAAAGTCATGTAAAAATAATTGGCATTTGCTTCCTTCGAGGCATACATTTAATGCGTAGCTTTATCCCCGCCGTGGCCGCCCCCTGTGCTTAGCAACCTAGGTCAGCAGACTTCCTCTCCAAGGTCATCCGCTGGCCATGCAGTTTCCCATGGGAAAGCGAACCAGCACCGCGTCACCCTCTTATCTTAACGCTCCATCCATTTGTGTCGCGCCGTCTGGTGGGTTTGGGTTTCCCAGTAGTAGTGGCGCTGCTGGCCAGTAGGAAACAATGAATGGGACTGCGCGTCTGACCGTCATGGTCGTCATCTGAGCCCTTTAAAAATTCCTCCTGGGATCTCAGAGGAGTGGGGACCTATGATAGCAGGTTATCAGTGATTTCATCTTGAACGTGCACACACTTTTCAAGTGGGTTATTTTAATGCCCCGTTGACAGTTTGGGTTTTGCAGGAAACATCCTACCGCTGGTCTGCTCACCCTGTCCTCAGCTTTACCGGAGCGTGTTTTTAGGGTGTCAAATAGAAATTTATGCTGTCCTCGGGGCGTGTGGCCTCGTGGCTGTAACTGTAATGACTAACTCGTGTTGGGGTTAGTGCTGAAAATAATAGCTAATGTTTATGGGGGGCTTACTCTGTGATAACCGTAGTGCTAGCATTAGCTCATTTCACCTTCATCTCTCATAAAGTAAACGCTGCATGTTCTGCTTTGTAGAGGAAAGGAAACTAACGCCCAGGCTTCCGTGACTTTGCTTAGGACACAGTGATACTCGCCACGCCTGCCCCCTTTCAGGATGTCCTGTGATCAGTGGGCTAGTTTATCATCTTGTGTACATTTCCCTTTTCTTCCAAATGTGACATTGTTCAATGTGCTATTCTGGAAATATATCATTAGGTAATGTAAGAGTTGCTTTAAAATAAGCCCTGGGTATTTATTGAGGTTTCTCGTCACACGTGAGAGAAGATGCTGAGGCAGGATCTCTCCGGATGGCTGTGTTCCCTCTTTCCCCTCAACCCGGTTATAACCAGAGTCACCCAGCTGAACTCCCGGTTTCATAATCACCACCTAGACACTGTCATTACCGAAAACAGCGCAGTTTGGTTGAGATGATGGCTTCCAGTTGGGTTGTGGGAAGAAACTCGAGTTGAAGACATGTTGCCAGGACCGTTGGGGAATTAATAGCCGCTCCACGCGAGAGGGAGGCCGTGACAAACACCGGCTCTCTCATTGTATAGAGTCCGGGCAAAGGAGAGTTATGTTCTTACGATTTCATTTTTTTCTTGGAAATGATTATTTCAGGGCGATTGGCTTCCCTTCTTTCTCAGCTGTAGCTGTAATGTTTTATTTGTATGTGTGTGCTTTTGAGAGAGAGCTGGTCTCTGAAGAGGGAGTTGGAAAGTATTTCAAATGGAAATGTCTTAAAATTGTCTCTTTCCAGTTATACATTGGATTTCCTTAGGACTGAGGAACAAAATGGGAATTAAAAACCACACCAGCTTCTCTTTGAAAAGAAGACACTGTACTGACCAGTCTTGAAAAGAGCTGGTCAAAGGCAGTAGATCTCGCATTTTGCTCCAGACGTGGACCGACTGGCAGGGAAAAGCGAGTGTTAACTTTCCCTGCTTCCCCGCCTTCCCTCCACGGCTGCCCACACTTCTGTGTCTGTTTGGAAGACTTAATGGCCTTGCTAACAGGTGGGACAATTGTGATGAGAGACTCTAACCAAATAGTGACTAGTACTGTTTCTTCTTTAAGTTCTGTGTTTCTGTTCTTCCTGGGTGTGCCTTTCTAAGAGCTCCAGGTTAAAACTGAATGTGTCAGAAAAACAGATGTAATGCAGACAGATAGGTTGGTCCTCATTCCCTTCAGTGAACCACGCTTTGAGTTCCTGAGCAGAATTTTCCGGTACCTTCTCTCCGCATCAAACGAAGCTGTGCCGACCCAGCTCCCCCTCCGAGTTTTGTTGCATCGTAAGTGGTTAACCCTCCCTGGGGCCGGACGACAGCTCACCTACATATGGTAGGGGGTCGTGCACTGACACTGCGGACGGATCACTCTTGCCAGCAATTAATTGGGGAATTCGCTTTATGAAGCCCTGTTTACAGACGGACATCTGGAGAAATTCTTACCCTGGACCCAGTCCAGCCTGTTGGATTTATGGACTGCGCTTGGTTTCTGTAAATAGGACTCTCTTCGTGCTCGCTCAATTCTGTTTACATAATTATCAGAGGATGCAAACAGCTACGTCCCTGTGTTTCTTAATCCTCTGAACCAAGTGGACCTAAGTTCCAAGCGTGGTCCAGTTCAGAGTGCGTGGACACCTACCATCGTCCGAGCTGCGGGAACATCTCCATGCCAGGAGCACCCTGCTCGCTGAAATCCAGACTCTCCGGCTGGAGCCCTCCCCCCAGGGGACTTAGTATTCAGCCTTTATGGGGAGTTTAAGACTTGTTGCGACACATGCTAGACCTCTTAAAATATATTAGACTCCCTTTTAGTCACACACTTGGTCTCTGCGGCGAGGTGTGAGATGGAAACATTTTCAAACGTAGGTGCGTGCAGAGTCTTGAACACATTTTGAGTGCTCGCCGTGGGGGGGTGTGGGGATCAAGGTTCGTTTCCAGGCAGTGGAGCTGAGCTCCCGAACATTTCACAGGGTGTCCCGTTGGACACCATCACAGTGACCTTCACCTGCGTCTCCGTGGTTGAGCACTATTATCTCTGTCGCTAGGGATGAGCTACCGTCAGTGAGGTCAGCGTGGAGGAGGGGAGGAAAGCTGTTGACTGGGGCGAGGGGAGGGGAAGGGAGGGAGACGGGGGGAGGGAGAGACAGAGCATAAGAAAACTTTTTCAAATGACTGTATTTACAGGAACTTTTTAACTACTCATAGTCTCTTGGGGAAGTCCTTCGTGTTTAAGACGGTGAAATATTCTTTTCAAAGCACCCATTCCCCACACATCACATGAACTAGGAACCTTTGAAATGGAGTCTGAATGTTAACCTCAAAAAACACTTTATCCATCAAGTAAGTCCTGATTAAAAGGATCACTGGTGTAGGTTTTGAGGTTTCTGCTGTTTCTAATTCTCAGTGGCAGTTCAGGCCCGTGAGCCCAAGACTCTTGGGTTGGCAAGTCCGAGCAAGGGCTGCGGCCCTCCCTGTCCCTGGTTCTCAGTTCTCCTGGCTTCATTCCTCTCAAATACATGAAGAGAAAAGAACCGATTTCTCCTTCCCGAGGAAAGGATTTGTACCCAGGCGCCCAGTTGATTGCCAAGGTCACTGTGGCAGGAAAAGAAATCAGCAAAGTTCTGAAATATGCCCGAAGAATAGCTTGCCAACCCTCTGGATTTTCTGTATCATTGAAAGGAAGTACTAATCAGTACAAGCGAATCCACTGAGATTTTTCTGGAAAAAGAGGTGTGTTCTTGAGAAAGCTCTACTGGTTTGGGAAGCCGGAGAACCAGGCACTAGCTCTGGGACTTTAGGGCCATCAGCTACCCTTTACGAGCCCCTGTTTTGCTATCTACTAAATGAAGGAACTTAAACTAAAAGCTGAAGTTCTTGGATCCCATAGAAATGGTGCGGAAAGTGCACCTATGCTGAGAAAATGTATAAAGGCGGAGAGGGTCCAATGTACCGTATGCTAAGCCTTGTGCTGGATGCCCATGGTCTTGCAATCCTTATGAAAGGCCTCAGTAAGACCCCATTTTACAGATGAAAGGCCTCAGACCCCCATTTTACAGATGGGGCAACTGGTAACCCGCCCTGGGTCCTGCAGCCAGATCCAGCCTGGGCCACAACCGGGAACTGCGCAGCCGTTGAGCTTCGCCGGTGATCTCCTTCCCCTGTAGTGGCCTCTCCAGTCGTTGCCCACTTGGCTTTCCCTTTTGATAGAGGAGGAGCACCTGGAGACAGTCCTAAAACAGTGGGGACCCTCAGAATTTATGAAAAGAAACTGTTAAAATTTCCCCACAGTCTAATCATGAGAAAAAACACCAGACAAATTTCAGTCGAAGGGCATTCTGAACATACCCCTGCCAGCACTCAGAACCGGCCAGGCCCTCAGAAACAAGGGAAGTCAGACTCCGTCACCCCAAGACCAGCCGGAGGAGGCATGGCAGCTACTGCCACAAGTCACTGAACTTGTGGGAGCTTCGTTTTCTTCTCTGTAAACAGAATAGCAGCACCTATTTCATGGTGTGGTTTGTAGGAACTAAATGAGAAAGCGTGGGCAGAGTTTCTAGCATTTAGAAAGTGCCTAATAATGATAGTTATTGTTACCATCATCTTTGGGCTTGGGAAAGAGATGAAAAATAAGCCTGGTAAAACCTGTATGGTTTTGTGAACCAATAAATTCAATTTAAAAAACACAAACAAGCCTGGCTCCTCTGGATGGGCCCTTGCCATTTGCAGGGACAGCTGGGCTATTGCAGTCATTGCCTGATGGGTGATTCTAACACTTCCTGCCGGGAGCCCCTGAGGCTACAACTAATTCTTATTTTATGTGCGTGGAAACGTGATTCTTTCCAGTTTTCCTCGGCATCCATTTCTTTTTCAGAGATGACACGGAGGGATGAATGGTAAGGTGTATTTTCCTGAGACCTGGGGTCCTGCCATTTCCCTCCCACTTGAATTATGTTTTTTACAAATCAATGCTATCGATCCCCCGTCTTTCTGCATAAACCCCCTCACTGTAAAGTCCAACTTGAGTGTGGAGGCTTTGGACTCGGTGTATGAGAAACCTCAGGAAAAAATCACACTTCATTAACAAGAATGGCTTGGGGAAAAAACCTGTGCAGTGTACAGCATGTTAGTGTGTGTCCAGGAAATGGTGGCAGATGGTAAAATCAAGTTGTAGACGCCGCCAGGAAATCCTCACCTGAGTTTCCCATGCAAGGTTCCGGTGGGTGAAATCAGGTGAGTTATGCCCACTGTAGTGCCAGCTCATACTCCAGCCCCTGGGAGTTGACTCGGAATTGAAAGCTCCCACAGTGCGGCTCCTGGCTTTGCTGCTGAATTATGAGGTGTCTGGATCTGAGCTGGGAAGTGCAGGGATTGAGGGATAGAATCTAATTCCAGAGAAATAGCCCACGGTCACCCGCAGCCTTCCTTGTTGCTCCAGGAAGGCTTATTTCCCTCACGATCAGCTGGCTTTGTTTTTGTAGTTTCCGATGCTCTGGTATAAAGGGGATTCCTGCCGTTCCCGTATGGATATCACATGTTCTGTAGGCTTTGTCTTCCCTGACCTCATAAAGGATCAGCATGGGACATGCCCAACACCGGCCAGGCTGATTGGTACATTTTTTTAACCTGTGATTGTCACGTGAAGAGGCAGGTTTTCCAGTACGTTGCTTAAAACATTGTATTTTTCCACCAGGTGGCTGTGCTCCGATCCCAGAGTCAGACCTAGAAGAAAGATCAGTAGAACAAGACTCCGCTGAACTGTTCAGCAGCCACAAGCACCTCATTGCAGAGATGCCCCTGCCTGGTAAGAGAATGGGTGGCCTTCGCAGGTGACAGGTCCTGGCCTCCAGCCGCATGGGCCAGCCTCGTCATAGCAGAGGACGTTTCACAAAGCCGCTTGCTTTCCCAGCTTCTTGCTGCTTCCCCTCAGCTTTGCTGCAGCCCAGTTCGATCACTTGTGTGCTCCTTTCAACATTCAGACCTTTTCCTCTCTTACTCTCTTTTTTCTAGAAGTCTCACCCCTCCAAGGAGTCTCGGAGTAGCTCACGTAGAGGTGTCCGGTTGAGGGGAAGATGGCTTTCCCCAGACTGATGCTGTGAGGACCCCGTGCCCGGCACAGATGTAGGGCTGGCCCAGGCGCTCCATCTAGCTCACCTGTCTGGAGGGGACACTGTGTAGAGATGGGGACCGGGACTTTTTATTTTGCTAGGAGGACTCGTAGCACCACGGGCAAGTCCTTTGAAACTTCTCAGCAGGAAAGGATGTTGCTGCGGCTTGGTCCTCTGTACATTGGTCCAGCCACGGGATACGGTGAGATGACATCTTTCGGGGACAGACTTTATAACGCAGAGACCTAGATCCACAATAATTTGATACCCATTATTTTTCACAGAATTCTTATACAGCACATGTATCAAGTTTAATAAAACATCTCATTGTCAAACAATATCTTGGATTTGATTTATAATCAGAAGCTTATTTAGGTGATTTTTCTACATATTCTTTTCAAAGGAAAGAAATGGAAAGGAACTGAAAACGCTGCTACTCCATGGTAAGACCCAAATGGGATTGTTTTATAAGTAAAAGAATCCACAGAACTTTCATATGGTTTACTCTATTAGGCCAAAAGTAAGAGGTAAGTTTTCTTGTATTGTGTGTGAAAACATTTTAAGGAAGGGAGTACAGTAACATCTTCTTCATGACCCCAGCGGGTGATACCTTTTAAAAATACAGGTTAAAAAGGGATTCACACTTTATTACAATTAAAATGTATTGTTTTCAGCCTGGCCGGGTGTGGCTCAGCGGTTGAGCATCGACCTAGGACCCAGGAGATCAAGGTTTGATTCCCCATCAGGGCACATGCCCGGGTTGCAGGGTCCATCCCCAGCAGGGGGCGAGCAGGAGGCAGCCCATCAATGATGCAGCTCATCATTGATGTTTCTCTCTCTCTCTCTCCCTCTCCCTTCCTCTCTCTGAAATCAATAAAGATATATATACATATTTTAAAAGTAAGGTTTTCGTATGCAAGAAGTAAAAGAGACTTCACCCGTTTCAAGTTAAAAATACAGTTGCAAGACCTATTCATTTAAACAACAGTGTGTCTGCTGGTTTTGAAATGCCTCTCGGTCAGTACAGGGGAAATGGTTCATGGTTTTTCTTTTGTGAAATGCCAAAGGCTGCAGAGGATGTATTATTTATTATTTCTAGCCTTTTTTTAGGACATGCAGCAGAATATGTAATATTTTTAATGGTTAAGTGTGGGAGCGGGCAACTTCTAGATTTTGGGTCAGAGTCAGCCATAGGTTAATGTCACCCAGCAGTGGGGACCAGTAGGTGTCACGGCTGTCTGTGTGCCTGTTGTTGTAAAAACATGAAAAGACTGCGGGGATCCTGGGTGGCAGGGGCTATGGATATCTGTGCTGGTGGCAGAGGCTGCTGGGATTCCCCTGATCTTTTCTTCATGAAGGGAAATTGTGGTCCAGGGATTCCCTCTTGGCAACAAGCTGTGCAGGTAAAATGCTTCCTACAAGTTTCTATGCAGCCATCCTCAGTTGTGCTCAATGGGATTTTTGCGGCATCTCTCAGAGCTATTTCAATTCATAAGTAGTTGTCAAAATGCTGTTTCTATGGGGGATGAAGGTTGGGACCTCCTAGTCTACATCACTCTCAAGGGAAACCACTCCTATTTAATTTTTTAAATTTTATTTTACAGAATGTATCAGCCAGTAGTAGAAAAAGAAAAGATATAAAATGCATGTGGATTAGAAAGGAAGATACAAAATTGTCATTATTTGCAGATATTATGATTGTCTATATAGGAAACTCCCCACCCAAATTACAGATAAAATACACATAAACTATTTTAATCATTAAGAGTTAACAGGTTTGCTTGGCACCAAACCAATATATGCACAAGTGAATTTTATGTCTCTGCCATAGCAATTGGAAGTTAGAAATTTTAACACTAAAGATAGCACTTAAAATAGCAATAAAAATATAAAATGCCTACAGGGGAAATCTCACAAAGTATGTGTAAGCCTTTTATGTAGAAATGCATAAAATTTAAATTAGTGGGGAAAGAGAACATGTTCTTGAATGAGAAAACTCAAAATAGTAAAGATTATAGATTTTAATGCTATTCCAATAAAAAAATCCAGACAGGGCTTTTCATGGTCCTTGATGATCTGATTCTAAAATTTACATGGAAGAGTAAAAAAATAGTCACTCCTGAGAACTTGCTCTACCAAATGCCAGGTCTAACTGTAAAGCTGTGAGGCAGTGTGGAATTAATGCAGGTTATACTAATAGGCCAACGTAGCATAACAATGCATCCAGAAACAGAAACGTCCAATTATGACAGAGCTAATATTGCAGAACAGTGGGTAAGGAATGGACTTTTCAGTAAATGCTGTTGAGGCTATTGAAAGACCATATTGGGGAAAATGGAATTATTGAAGTATTACTCATACTCCAACATACAAAAAATCATTTTAACTTGGATTAAATATTTAAATGCCAAAGGAAAATATACATATATATGTATACACACACACATATATGGCAGAAAAACATGTAAGAGAATGTCTTTATGAGTCCAGTGTAGTGAGGGATTCTTACTTTAAAAATTCACAATCATAAAGGAAACTACTGCTAAATTGGATTGACTTATAATTAAGAATTTATAGTAATCAAAATTACCATAAAGTAGAAATCATCTCATAAAGTGAGAGAAAATATTTCCAAATCATGTAAATAGTGAAGGATTATTATCTAGAATATATAAGGACCTTCCTACCAATCAATGAGAAAGGGCCATCTTAATAGAAATATAATAAAAAATAAGAGATATCTCACAGAAGGTAAAAAATTAATATGCTAACAATGAAACTTTAAAAGCATAATCTCAATATAATCAAAGAAATGCAAATTAAAACCATGGTATGATTTTGCTTCTACCAGGTAGGGAGAAAATGAGCCTACAAATAATAGTGATTGGAAAGGATATGAAACAGCACAACTTGAATCTGTGGAGGTAGGAGTAGTATTTGACTCAGCAGTTTGGGTCGAGAGTTTTGCATTTCTTAGCAAAGTTGCACATGCACAAGACCTATAACCAGGAATTACATTCCTTCACATGTACCCTAGAGAAAGTCTTGCATTCATGCCCAAGGGAAATTTATAAGAACACTCACAGAAAGCACTATTGATAAGCCCCTAAACCTCCAAACTATCCAAATATTCATCAAAAGCAGAGTTGACCAATTTTAATATATTTTTTATGATGAATTACTACACAACAATAAAAGTTAATTAAAGCTACGAGGATTAACATGGATGAATCTCAAAAACATACTTTTTTGAGCAACAGAATCAAATCATAGAGTGCCTACATTATAATTCCGTTGATAAAAAGTTCAAAATCAGGTAACACGTAACAACATATTGTTTTGGGATGTGTGCTTAGGTGACAAGCTGTAAGGCAGAGGTTAACACAGTTTTAGAATTGAGGTCACCTTTTGGAAGTAGAGGAGGGAGAAAATACCACTGGGGAGGGGCATTGGAAGGCATGATTTTAGTTCTTGAGCTCGATAGTGGGCAAACCTTTTTTCATCTTATTATTTAAAAAAATATGTATTTATGGGTTTTATATATTCTTTTGGTTGTATGTATTTTACCATAAAAATTTTGAAAACAAATATCATCCTGTCCCTCATCTCCCTCAAGATTCTGATCAATTTCAGCCTTTGAGAGATGAGCCCCAATTTGCAAATCTCTGTATAGCCTTGAGAAGAGAGGTTTTGGATAAACTTTACTTTCCTTGGTTTAAGGAAACAATGGGTATTTTTGTTCTTCAAATGTAAAATTATATGTAATGTTATATTGAATATGCCTTTTCTAGTTATAGAGACCTCGCCTCTGTTTAGATTTTGATGTCTTCTCCATCCACCAACTACTGCTCCCCACCTCCACCCTCAGCCCTCGAGAATTACCGTACAGTAGCCACGTTAGAAGCCAAGAATCTCTAGTCTGCAGGAAATTTGCAAAGATTAACTCCCTGACCTAATAGTCCCTTCTGTCTCTCCTGACCCTCTTCGGCAGTAGGACCCTGGCTCCTCTTCCATCTTCTAATTAAGTTGCAGTGTGTTGTCCCTAAATCTACGGGGAGCTTGGCATGAAAGCAGTTTGCTTCACCATGTGGTGTTTCTCACATTCCAGATGTTATTGTAGGTCTTAACCCTCAGTCAGCTTTAAGAGTCACAACAGTGCAGGAATACTTACGCTCTCTACTGCGCGAGTAGCAGGATGTCGTCGGTGAAGATAATTATAGATAGAGTGACCATGTAATTGATTATTCAGACTCTTTTGGGAATGAAAGGGGGCACTATTAATCATTATTCTGGGACAACAGGCATAAACTGGAATCGTTCTAGGCAAACTGGGGTATATGGTCGTCCTGATGATAGAGGGATCTCGCTCAGTGGGTACCCAGTTGAAGGCGCATCTGGTCTGGTGCAGGTCCCATCTCGACAATGAAACATTATAAACAGAAACCATGCTGCATAACTGTAGGGCTTGACCAGCACTCCTGGCAGACATGTTTGCCTAATTTCACTGACACCAACAAATAAATGGGTGCCTGCCTATCAAGAAGGGCTTTTCTTAGCAATCCATGCAAAGTAGAAAGTGCCCAGCTATTCTAGGAGGGAAGATGATTTTGTATTTTTTGTCATTTTAAAAAGTGTGACTATCACCTGAAACAGCACAAAAGATAGGAACTTGGGTTCTATTCTATATGGGCTCAAATTTTAGAATGAAATGAACAGTGTTCTCCCTGCCCTCAGAGCAGGAGGGGCACAGGGAGCAAGGGAAACACAGTGTGACGGGTGTTTGTAGGGGGCCCAGCATGCGTGAGCAGGCAGGAGGGGCTCTCCACTCCCCAGGGGCGGAGGTGAGGCCGGGTCAGGGAGGAGAGCTGCTGGGGGGCCCTGGTTGAGCTGAGCGATTGTTCTCAGCCAAGTCCTGTATCCGTGCAACCTGTCCAACAGCCTGTGCCCAGCGAGCAGAATGAACGCTGACCTGTAGGACTTAGTGTATTAAAGGGGGAAAGGCACAAACAAGGAGTCTGTGCATTTTGTGTGACTTCCATAGTTCCTCTTCAGTCCTGCGGGGGGACTCTTGTTGGCTGTGCCGAAATACTCACACGGACATTGTGTAGGAGATGATTCCAGGATTAATCGCTGTTTTTTTTGCTGTTTTTTCCGGACTCTGCCACTTGTTGGCTGTGAGACCTGACAGTGGGCTACTCTTTCTGACCCGTGGGTCTCAGCGTGTGTTAAAAACACCTTCCTCAGTGGGCTGTGCTGACTGGGCAGAGCAAAATCTCTCCACGTGAAGCCGGCTGCACCCTAGGAGCTCAAATGATACTACTTTGCTGCTTCCCCTTTCACGCATTTAAAACATTGTCTTTAAATGTTATCAGAAACATGCACTCGAGCCTCCCAGGTGACACATCATGGTGACATCCTTAGTTAATGTTAAAACTACATTTTCACATTTCTGTGAAACCACGCAACCAACTGCATCTCCCTTAAATAAATACAATCTTTCCTACGTTATCAGCAAATTACACTTTAACAATCACACTTGCTACTGTGGTTACCTCTGAGTTCCTCTAAAACTCCTCTGTATTTTGTTGCTGTGTAAATATTTAGAAGATATTAAGAGGCTAATTTCACATTTGGGCCTTCTCTGTTCAACAGTTTATGTTTCCAGACCTTTACCCAGGCCGTGTTCTCTTCTGTGAAACCTGGCGCGGTTCTTGCATCGATACTATTTACATTTTTTTGTGCCACAGGTTTATAAAACTTTGCATTAAATTTTTGATGTGATTAGCTGCTTTTAATTACATCTCATAGGTCCCTTGCCCAATGATTAAACCCCACAGAAAGAGTATGGGTGAGACACAAGCAAAGCAAAGCAGATCTGTGTGAAAACTGCTTTGAGCCTTGTAACTAAAGTAAATCCATTTAGTGTGTGCATATGTGCAGGATTTAATTCAAATAGAAACAGAACAGAAAATACAGAAGGTGAGAAAGGTAATTAAGAGAACTTTAAAGTGCACTTAAAGTTCAAATGCTCGTTTGTGTTTTTAAAATCAGAGCACAACTGGTTCTTCTGGGGAAATTTGGGGGTGAAAAATAAAACTCGTAATTATAGTTCATAGCAAATTGCATTTACTGCCTGTTGAGCAGACGTGGTTGGATTTACTAAACCACAATGCTTCCCGCCCCCATGTCAGTGAGAAACCAAACTGCTCACTAGTCCTCTCAGGCCCCAGCGCTTCAGCACTTAGGGTCCTGTGTGTCCTGTTTTCGGGAAGCAGCTCCCTCCTCTTTTGCAGCCCATCCCACAGCCTCCGGCATCAAATTCAATTCCCGTCCTCCGTGGACCACGTCCCTTCATGACTTTCTCTGGCTTCTCTCCAGCATCCCCTACCTGCACCCTCTCCACTTCCCTGGCACACGGCCCCACGCCTCCTGCACTCATTCATTCATTCACCCCACAAATACGGTGGTAGGGAGACATCGGGAGCGGGAAAGCAACCTGTCCCTGCCCCCACGGGGCTACAGTCAAGCGGAGGAGGTAGACTCGGTTGAAGAGTCCCACAGGCAGCTCTAGAATCACAGCTCTGACGGGTGATGCTGAGACTCGGGCCATAGAGCCCGTTGAATACGGGACTCGACCTGGTTGGAAGGTTGGGAGCGCGTCCCTGCGGAGGCCACTGGGACACAGCGGCAGCCAGAGTGTAGCGGGAGCTGTGGGCTAGAAGGCAGGGGGGAAGGTGGGTGCCCCGGGTCCACAGCGAGAGGAGAGCAGTGAGCCAGACTCATCAGAGGGACTCACGGAGCCCCTAAGGACCGCAAGGGTTGTCCTGCTGGCTGTCGTCCCCGAGGCTCTGTCTTCCCTCCAGACTGCCCCCCCCCTTCAGCTCTTGGGGCTCAGCTCGAGTGTCCACCCTCGGGGAAGGCTTGGCGGCCCCACCCTCTGTGAGTGGTGTCCTCCCTCTGTCACTGTGAACTGTGGCTCTCGCCTCCTGCCACCTTTCACAGGCTCCTGCACCGAACAGGCCTGA
Source organism: Miniopterus natalensis (assembly GCF_054644295.1). Lineage (NCBI taxonomy): Eukaryota > Metazoa > Chordata > Mammalia > Chiroptera > Miniopteridae > Miniopterus > Miniopterus natalensis. Next base: position 78,710,625 of record NC_142090.1, read on the forward strand.
TGGGTGCGGGGAGAGAGCAGCGCTCAGCTGGGCGGGAGCCGGAGGCTCTGTAACCAGCAACCGGGCCTTGGAGTCCGGTTTCTCCCAGAGGGTGGCCCTAACTTCCAGCCCCAGCTCAGGAGCCCCTCCCTTGAAAAGACCCCTCCCTTTTAATTCAAACCAAAGCCCAGCTTGATGTAATTTCAGATGGTAAGGAAACGCGGGTAGGAGGCGGAGGCACGTGGTTTGCGGAGGCGAACTCAACCGTGACTGAGTCCTTTCGGCGGTGCCACCCTGACACCAGCCTGCCCAGCTCGGTGCTCCCGTGGTGGGGCTGTAAAGGGATCCAGGAGAGGGGGGCTGTTCCCCCGTGGGGATGTTCCAGTGAGCAGCGGGGAGGGGGCCCAGGATGGGGAGTGTGCGGAATCACAGCTGCTAATTGGGGCATGGATGGGACAAATTGCCCCTCATCACAGAAAGGGATTGCATTTCATGTCGAGGGAAAGGAGAGATTTGCGTACAAATTAGGCTGCAAACTGCGGAGGAGAAATCGTTTGCTGGCCAGGCTGGTGCTCAGGACACTGATGAGATCTGACAAGGGGAGGGGATGGCGGCTCACATAGCGGGCGGGTTTCTGCAGTGTTTCCCTGACTGTCCTTTGGAAGGGCTGAGTCCCTCCAGTCGCTGGTGTCCTCGGCGCTCAGCAGGTTTTCCTCACCTGGGGGATCCTTAAGCCCTTTGCTAGGCAGTACTCCCCCCCCCCAGGAAGGGGAGCAGCAGCCCTGAGAAATGCCGCCCTCCCCTGCATCCTGCCCGAGTCACCACTCCCACCCTTGGGTGCCCCCGTGGCTTGTCATTTGGCCTGGCCTGCCGGGCCTCTCTGCCTTGTCCTTCCTCCAGATCTGCTGCGCCTGGGTTTCCTGTCTCCGAGTGACCATCTGGGCTTGAGCGCTGGGCTTCAGAGCGCCCCTGCCCACCCCGGGCTCCCGTCCTCTCCCACCCCCCATCCGGCCGAACATAAAGGAGCATAATTATTAGGGTCCCTTGTGTGTTGGCTTTAACATACACAGCTTGTAGAAAGGCCACATCTCTGCACTCACAATTAGAGACAAAAGACAGTGGAAACACAGGTCAGTAAGAGCAGGGGCTGATTTGTGGTTTCTCTGGGGGTGCACTGAGCGAGTGGGCTGCCCGGGGGCTGCTGAGGCAACGTTTCCATTTTAATTAAGGAAGGATTTCTCGGGTTCGTGCCGAGGGATCACGGAAGCCTTTTAACTGGGTGAGCGGTGGGCAGTCTAAGTCCTTCTAAAGCATCGGTGGGACCCAGTCGGGTGGCTCAGGGTTGGATTAACCAAAGCAAACAAGGCCGGTGAATGGACATTTTGCAGGAGGGGCGCCACTTGTCCGAGGACTTCGTTCCTGAAAGAGGCCCTGCCTGCGCCTGGAAGCCCAGAGGCCTCTCCACCTGCTGCTGCTGAGTTGCTTGAACTGGTTTTTCCATAAGGCAACATGCAAATGCGGTCGCTGATTTTACGGGAAGACACTTCTGTATAGTTTTCTCCTGGTTTTGTAAAAAGGCTTAAAATTCTTCAAAAAAAACCCTTGACTGCCTTTTCTTCCCAGGAAAAATCGTTATTACTCCCCGACAGAGCTCGTGAGCCGTATGAACAGTTGTTTTGCATGCAGTTGGGGAAGTGAGCTTTTTTCCAGGCTTGAAAATTATTAGGGTAGGCGTAAGAGAGGGGCTCTTTACCAGGTAAAAAGTCAAATCTATTTACCGAGTTGCTGTGGGTCTTCCTGGTGCCTTCCCCAGACCGCTGGCCTCGCTTCCTTGCGAGGTAACACAGGAGTTCGGTGGTGCTCCTTTGTGTGGACCCCACACGGGTAACTGCTGTTCCGAGGAAAAATGGTTTCTTTCCCTCTAGTGAAGGCTGTGTTCATACTCATAGTGTTACCTTGGAAGGTGGGGGTTCAGCGTCAGGGAGGGGAGACCTCTTGCCTGTGGACTGGCTCCCTTTGCGCCATGTGCCCCAGACTCTGTAACTCGGGCGTCAGGGCTGCGCCCCTGCCCGGCCCTCTCCCCGCTTTCCTACCTCTCTGAGCCTTTCTCCCCACCGCCCTGCACAGCCCCTCTCTGCACGGCGAGTCCGGTGCTAGGGATCGCTGGGGAGCCAATGGCAGACACGGGCACCACGCAGCCTTCCTCTGGTCCCTGCCCCCAGGCCCCCGCCTCCAGAGCTGCACAAACACATTCCTCGCCAGCCCCACCTCTGGACCCAGGGTGGGCAGAGGACCCAGACCTGGACTCTCAGAGTTGCCACCCCCTTGCCCAGTGCCTCCCACTGGTGGTTGACGTAGGGCCCCCAAAGTCAAGCAGGCCAGTCGGAGGGCTCCCCTGGGATGGCTGAGCCTGGGAGGGGCTGGCGGAGAAGGGCCTCTGGTCTGTGCAGTTGGAAACCCTGGGCCTTGTCCTGGTGTGGGGAGAGCCTGGATGCCCAAGAGGAGCCCGGGGCAGAGCCAAACCAGAATGGACCTGCACAGAGGCCTGCCAGGATCAGGCCCCGTTCTAGCCCCACGGCCCAGAACCAGCCTGCTCCGCGCACCTTGGCGCTTCCTGCCTGTGAGCCACCCCAGTTTCCTCCCAGTAACCCCCTCGCTTTACTTTAATCCGTTTTCTCTGCATTTGTGCTGCTTCTCTCTGGGAAAATTCCATGTGCTTTGACTGACCAAAAGGTCTCCCCCTGCCCTCTCCCCCCGGGGGAATTTCTTAAAGCCACGATTAAGGACCCAAATACAGAACAGTTTGTAGGGTTTCTTTTTTTTACTCCCCTCTCTAACAATGACGTTGAGGAAATAATGTGTAGGAAATTAAATTCATTGTCAGATTATTGTTCTCCACATACCTTTTTTGGTCTAAAATGCTCGCAGTGTAGGCAGTGGACAGCTATGATAGTGACACTTGTTTTTTGAAAGAGCAAAGCCAATGTAATTTAATTTTCGATCACTCCAGACTGATTGGAGTCCTCAGGTAGATGACCGGAAATCTATCAGAGATCAAATGCCGATTACTGGGTCCCGACTTTAGGTTACGACCCAAGTCAGGGTCACTGAGGGTGTCCTGAGGGGCTGCAGGATTATTTAAAAAAACAAAAAGACAAAACTCAGTATGTTATCTCTACCTCTGAGCTACATGCTTATTGGGTTGGGGGGGGCAGCTGTGGGGAAGCAAGTCCCTCACCGAGGAGCCAGGCCCAGTGTGGCAGCAATACCTGGGCTCCGTCGGGCAGGACTGGTTCTTACACCAGGGCAGGGGCTTGCTGATGCCCCGTTGATCTGGAACAGGGCAGAAGCATGGGTTTCGTCTTACATGGTAATTCTCAGCAGGAAACGATAGTACCTGGAGCATTGCATTCCGAGGGTCTGAGGCCCGGGGCCTCGGCCGCGGTTATCGCTGAGCGACGTCTGCCGCGGCCCAGCAGCGATGCTGGGGATGCCACGCGGGTCAGGTTCCCCACACCCCGACTCGGACCCTGCGGCAGAGGGGGAAAGCATCCCGCCCGCTAGAGCAGAGGCCCCTTAGCGAGCGCCCGCTGCGCGCCGGGAGCTGGGCAGCGGGGAATTCGTGCCCGCCCCGTGCAGGTCTGCCCACAGCCCGCGGGGACGGCGCAGCGGCAGGGCCGCGGGGAGGCGGCAGGTGCACCGGGGGTGCCGAGTTCCGGAAACTCCCCGTAGAGGGCAGACAATTAAAACCAGCTCCAGTGGAGGCTGGTGAGCAAAAGCGTAGAGCGAGGGAAAGGGAACAGCATCTGGAAGACTAGAAAAATGACTTGTTTCAGGTTCTGGAACAAATTTTTAGAAAGATCAAGCTACAGCAATCGGTTTAAAAACAAACAAAATAGAAACCAAACATGGTCTCGGAAATAAAACAGCAGTCAAAGGAGAGATCAGGCTGAGAGGAAGAGAGTCGAATACGGTGAAAGTCACTCATTTTATCTGCCGCAGGCTCCCTTTGTTCTTCTGTTCCTGGTTAGTACTTTTTTTTCAGTGTTTCTTACCTTCTGGTGCCTGTCGTTCAGAGGGTGATGTTTTCTCTGAGTACCAGTTTGGCTGCATCCCATAACTTTTGCTAGGCCACGCTGAAAACAGTCTGAGATTTTAGTTTCCATCTTCTCAGGTGTCCAAACTATTTAAAAGAAAATATTAAATTATGTACTCTGAAGGGAATTTTTTTTTTGCTATCTTTTGACTGTTACTTTCTGGTTTTATATAAATATTGCGATCCGAGAATAAACAGTGTGGTTGTTACTTTTTAGAATTTGTGGATTTCTCCCCGTGAGGAAATATTCTGTACATTTTTACTTACGGTTCGGCGAGAGGTTCCCACTGCGGCGACGTTGAATTTGTTACTTTGCGCGCATTACTGTTTACGTGCTGCTATGATGATTCATTTCAAGGTTCCTGCCTTTTGTCCATCCCTCTTGTCATGTCTAATATTTTCATTTCGAGTTATATTTTTGGAATACTAATATTATCACATCTAGTTCTGTTTTGAAAACATTTATCCGGTGTATTATTGTCCATCTCTTTATTTTTAACCCTTCTGAATAATTTTATTGGAAATGTGTCCCTTTTAAATGTCAACATGGATTTTTAAAAAAATTATTTTTTTTTTGGCCAAGTCTCCTGTTTCTTTCAACAGGAATAAATTTGAAATGTTTTTGTGTTACAAAAAAGTTCAAGTTTACACAAAAGAGAACAATGAATGTCCCTCTGCTTCCAAAACAATCAGTTCCCACCAATTTGGATGAATCTGAAACAGGGTTTTTTAAAATTTGGAAGAACTAACAGCAGGATTTGTATTACAGTTGGGAATGACTCAGGAGAAGGGAAAAAATTAACACTGATATTAAAAATGTTTTTTATATTATGCCTCTACTTAGACGTAATTTCCTGACAAACGCCTGAAGTACCAGTCTTACCAACGAGTGAATGTTCTGTAGATTTTTACTATGATTTCCCTACACGACCTGTTGATTAGGCTAAAGTTTTCCACCGTGACCGTGGGCTTGTTAATATCTCATTTTTCTAAAAGTCTTTACTTTATGCCTTATGTGGGTGCTACTGTAAAGATTCCTCAGAAGGTGTCTACCTTTCGTTAATGTGTTCTCCCTTTGTCCTGTCTGATATTTTTACTCGACTTACGTTTTTAAGTTTACCCATGAGTTTTTCCAGTTCCGTTACTGCTCTTCCTCAATCCCATATTTTCCCCTTGCCTTAGATTTGTCTTTTAGATCCGTCCTTTATTTTTCTAGAAAATGTCCTCTAATAATTCTTACAGAAAGGGTTCCTGGTTGATAAATTTTCAGTGAGTAATATTTTCCCCATCAATCGAATTCCAGTTCAAAACACTTTTCCCTCTGAATTCCGGAGCTGCTGCCTTTTGTCTTTCTTCCCTTGCAGGTAAAGGGATTTTCTTTTTTGTTTGGGAGTGTCCAGTAGTTTATCTGGAAGCGAAATTGTTTGCAGCATAGTAAAGCAACAGAGAGCTATTTTCAGGTTGCTGGAGCTCAGAAATTCATAGCACCTATATACCTGATTTGATTTTATTTTTATGTTTTCAATCCTTACCAGAGGATATGTTTTTCCATTAATTTTCAGAGAGAGAGAGAGAGAAACATCGATGCCTGTGCCCCGGTCTGGGCCAGGGATTGAGCCTGCAACCAAGGTACTTGCCTTTGGCTGGAGTAGAACCGGGGACCCTTCAGTCCTCAGGCCGCTGCTCTGACCACTGAGCCAGGCCGGCCAGGGCGACCTGCTTTTAAATATTTACTTGAAGACACGCAGCAGCCGCCTGAACAGAAATCGGTTGACCGTTCAGGTTGCCCCCGATCTGTCGACTTCTCCCTCGCCGAGTGTGGACCCCCGGTTGTCTGTCCTCAGACAGATTCTGCTCCAGCCGGAGAGCCTGGTTCCACGGGGTCTCAAGCAAACGTTTTCCTTCCACGTCTGTTCTTTCCCCACTCGGACGGACGCGTTGTGCAAGCACCGTCCTTCACCCTGGAAACCCCAAAGAAATGCCTTTTCTTCCGTAGTGACCGCTGAGCGCAGCGGCCCTGCCTTCTGTCCCCGCAGCTGCTGAGGCACCTGAACGTCTTGCCCAGAGGTGGCGGGAGGCGGGCGGGCGCCCTCAGCCCCTGCGCCGGTCGGGACCACTCCTCCCGCTCCTCGCCCTGGGGGCTGCGTCTGTCCTCTGCCCCCTCCTTGAAGGAACTTTCTGTCCCCTCCGTCTCCCTTTTCTTGGAGAATCTGTCTTTTCCACGGGCCAAAGCTAAAAGCGATTCGAGACCAATGGAAGGGGCAAGGCTTTGCTTTCAGGCTCTGGGACCGAGAACCCGAACAAGCAAGAGGAGCACAAGCTGGGTCTGCTTCAGTGAGATGGGCACAGTGGCCACTTGGTCCCCGGTAGAGAACGGAAAGGAGACGGGACCCAGAGCCACAGGGCAAGGCCTGCGGCCGAGCATTGCCGCCGCCCAGCCCAGGACCCATCCTGCGACTCTCGCAGCCTCAAGTGACTCACAGCAGCAAGTAATTAGTTGCAGAATAATCTGTCCTGGGACGCGGGCTAGAGGAGGGCTGGGCAATAGGGGTCCCCGCTGCGGCCTAACGGTGTGTAACTCGGGCGGCCTCTGCCTCTGCTCCGCGCGCAGCAGCTGTAAACAGAGCTGCAAATACAACTCGGGACGTCGCGAACATGGCCCTTCGGGAAGCTCGTCATCGCATTTATCGGCTACCTCACGTTCACAAAGCCCCCTCCCTGCGTTACCCTAACCCTTTCAGCACGAGCCTGGGAGGTGGGAGAGGGTGAGGCTTCGGTCGGAGACGTGAGGACCCCGTGGTGGCGAAGCTGCTCGCCGGGCGACGCGATTCGTTCTGCTGGCCTTGGGCACGCATCTCGCTCACGGGTTATTACTGTAGTAACGACGGGGGAGTGCAAACCGGGCCTCACAGCACGGCGGGGGGTGGGGGGTGACTGCGGGGGATCCGCCCGCGCACCAGTTCCCGGGCCAAGAGGCAGAGCCCTGTCCCCGCCCTCGGGCTCTTCACCCCCCAAGGGTAACTGCCATTCTGATCCTAAAGAGGGGACGCACTTTTTTATTTTTTTTTATTTTTAAACTATGTTTTTATTGATTTCAGAGGAAAGGAGAGGGAGAGAGAGAGATAGAAACACCGAGGACTGAGCCCGCAGCCCGGGCATGTGCCCTGACCGGGAATCGAACCGCGGTCGCCTGGATCCTAGGTCACTGACTGGGCGAGGGGGACACCTTTATTTAGTTACTTCGGTATGGACCGTGAACCAGGACCTCGGCGTGCATGGCCGCACTGCGCACGTGTGCTCCACGCACTGAGGCGTGTTCGGCGGAGCCTTTCCAGCAGCTTCCACGGAGGGACCAGCCTGCGCTCTGAAGGGAGTGAGGCTTTGCTGGACGGGAGGCAATGCCTGCTTTGCTCCCTCCCTTGGAGGTAAGGGTGCCCCCGGGGGTGAAGCCTTTGTTTGCTTCAACTCCTTCAGAAGGGCAGCGCCCAAGGCTGACGGGAGCCGTTCCAGCTGGTCTCCTTCCCCAGGCGGGTTCTGGAAGCTTCCCCTCCCTTGTCCTCACCACGATTTCCCTGCACTGTCTGCAGCGTGAGAAGCCAGCGGGCAACCAGTGACTTGCTTGGAAAGGTTCGGGGCTCAGCTCTCGGGAATACAGGCGAAGGCTGCGCCCGGTTCCGAGCTGCCCGGCGGGGGCCCGGCCTGCAGCGAGGGCCGTGCCGAGGTGGCCTCCTGAGGACAGACCTCTCCTTGGCGGCTCTGCGTGTCCCTCCGCTTCACCCCGGCCCTGAGCTCAGACAGACGAATGTTTACATGGAAGGAGCCTGCCAGGGTTTTAAATTGCACCCATTAAGAAACGAATTATCCCCTTAATCGCTCTTTGTTTCATTCCTCTGAAGATTAAAATGCTTTTTAATTTAATAAAGTTTTGAAAAAGTAGGTGAGTTTGTAATTTTATGAAAATATGTCCCGAGGAGCGAGAACATCCAGGGACCCCTAGAGGATAGCGAGCCGAGCTGTTCAGGTCCCGCTCATCCCTTGTTCCCGCAGCACGAGGCCGCTCGGTGTGGGCCCTCTGCCCCCAGAGCCCGGCCGGCTCCCCCTGCGGATCAGTTAAGTCAGGGTGGGGGCGGAATCTTCAAAAAGCTGCCGTTTCTCTCCTTCAAAATAGGGACGCTCGAGACAGACCTTCCTGCTTGGAGAGAAAGGCCCTATTTATTCACTTCCCCTGATTTATCCCGCAGACCCGCAGTGTGGCATGACAAAGGCAGCTCCCCGAAAGCGGCCGAGCCCCGGGGTGAATAGGTGCCGCCCTCATGGATGGCGTTAGTGCCCCACCAAGCTCCGGGCCCTCCCGTTGCCCGAGGCCATGGCTGGACGGTGCCACCGAGGAGCGGGAGGCGGGATCTCACCAGACACCCAGCCGGGCCTGGTCTTAGGAGGACGAGAAGTGTTTGTGGTTTCAGCGCCACCCAAGGGTGCTGTGCTGTAGCGCCCGCGGGCTCACGGGCGAGGCAGGCGAGGTGCGGGCATAAAGCTGCGTCTCCACGCGAGAGGCGCCCAGGCCAGCGCCTTCCTCAGCGGCCTTGCTGGAGTTGCCGCCCTCCTGCTTTCCTGAGGAGGAACGGAAGATGGAAAAGCATTTGAATGATTCAAGTGAATCATTTAACTGAAATTGGTGGGGGGAAGGAAATAGAATAACTAAAAGAACTAAGTCTCCTTAGCCTGAGGACGATAACCTTTTGAAAAAACAACGCTTTTTATTGGCGAATCAGCTAAGGGCCGGTGTCAGTTTGCCCTGGTGCGAGGATGCTCAGTTGGACCACTTGGGCCAGGTCCCTGCGTCATGAGGACAGCCTCCGCTTCATAATTAGTGTATATGCTGTGCGGGACATTTTGAGCCGGTGTGAGTGCCCCGTTCCCCTCAGAACTTTTACTTAATGGTTTTAGCACCCACGGGTGATCTTTGCCTGAATCATTACACTAATGCTTGCAGAATGGTGACGTAGTAGCTAATGTTCTTCCGTAAAGAACTTTTTCACCCCCCTCCCCTCCCCACTTCTTAACTTCCCCGTGGCCTCTGGACTCTGATTCTTTTTGCTCAGTGTTTATTGTAATTGTCACCATTCTTGTTTTTTTTTTTTTAATTCTCACCCGAGGGTGTTTTTTCCATTGCTTTCCAGAGAGTGGACGGGAGAGAGAGAGAAATACGGGCGTGAGAAAGACACATCGATGGGTTGCCTCCTGCACCGGCCCCGACCACGGCCTGGGACCGAGCCTGCAACTGAGGTACGTGCCCTGGACCGGAATCGAACCCGGGACCCTTCAGGCCGCAGGCTGACGCTCTCACCACGGAGCCAACCTGGCCAGGGCCAAAAAAAACCAAAAAAAACTTACACATACGACCCGCAAACCCCAAATTCCTGGAGGAAATGATAGGGCAGAAGCTCCTTGACATTGGCCTCGGCAATGATTTTTTTGATATGACACCAAAAGCACAAACAACAGTAGAAACGTTCAACAAGTGGGGTTGCATCAGACCTAACAGCACAGCCAAAGGGACAGTCCACACAATGAAAACGCTCTACGGCACGGGGGGCGTTTTTGCAAATCGTGTATGAGACAAAAAATTTCTTTCCTGATTTTTGTCCATTTCTGTTTTGAGTTTTAAATGTTCTGAGTCAGGCTGTTTTCTTTCTTCCATCTCTCAGTGCTTGTTTAGGGATATTTAGTTCGGATTGGGGCGTTGACATTGTCTTTGCTTTTTTATTGTTTTGGGGAGAGGAGAATACTCGTCAGCTGAAAGGTTTCGATATTTATGTTCCGTTTCCTTCTTATAGGAGCTTTGAGGGGGTATTGTGACGTTTACGCTTTGCTCTGAGATTTTTTTCTCGGACTAGCAGCAGCTGTCATGGGCCGACCCGGCGAGGAGGCGAAGGGGTAGGCTCTGCCTGAGATCGTTCATTCAAGGGCTTTCTCCTGTTTGCTTATGAAGTACAGTTTCTTAAAAGGTCCCCCCTTTGGGGGGATGGTGGTGACGTATGTTCTGACGTCACGATCCGCCTGAGTTTGAAGTTCTCTTAATTTCCGGCTCTTTGCTATTTTTTTCACCCCTGAATCTCTAAGGCTGCGCTTTCCAGGTCACCCCTTCTCCCCCAGAGCCGGTGCTTTCCCCGGATGTCCCCTCTGGTTTTACAGCCTTGTAAACTCCTTCCTTTTGGTTTGTCAGTAGCCAGTACTTTACTCTACCACGTCTCATACCTTGTTCAGTATTTTCCCACTTGGGGGAGACGCGCTCTTTCTGGGGGTGTTGTCCCTGTTTCTCCACACCCAGGCCCCTCTTTTCTGAACCGGCTCATCTGAATTGGGTCGTTTGTGCACCTACTTGGGCAGAATTTGAAGCCTGGAGTGTTCTCTGTCTGACAGTTGTGCTACGGGCACGGATTCAAGTGGTTTTAGTTGCTCATCTTGTTGATCTGCATGGTTTTGTGGGATATTTATGGAGATACGCAGAATACAGAATATTTATTTCCCTTTGATTTTCCCCCCTTTTCTATCTTTTGTATCTACATAATTTTGCATAGTTGTCATCGCAGGCCTACTCAGTTCTGCTTCTTTTGAACAATATTATTTTGATTTCCCCAATTCCTCCCGTAATCTTATAGATGCTATCGTTATTTGTGAATAGGCCTATAATATTTTGCCAAGTGGGGTATGTCATGCTATATTTTATTACTTTTCTATTGTTGGATATTTACATTGGAAAGGAAGGTTACAAGTGTGTTTGGCATCAGTAAATTCAGCTCGGGCCGTCTTGAAGGGATGAGCGCTTGGCCCAGTAACAAATCTTGGCGGAATCAGTGACTCAAAAGAAAACGGAAACTGGACAGAACTGCCCGACTGGGAAGAAAACTCACGTCCTTTAAAATGTCCGGTTGAAACATGGAAGTGTCCCGTCCTCCTGGTACCATGAGCCGGTGGAGACTCCACTCGGGCACCAGAGTCAGACGCTCCGGGAGTGTCAGGGCGAATCGACTGGGTGAGTAAGTTCCGTTTTGGGGGGTCCAATCCAACGCTGTGTCTCGGAGTGAAGGTCACGGAAAAGTGCTTCAACCTGAGGGCAGCTTGTATTTGGGCCGACTTCGGGGAGGAGTGACCGCGACCTCGCCCTTTGGTCCCTCCCCTTTGCGTGGGTGGGGATGAGCCAGGGCACAGCTCCCGGCTCTGGACGTGGTCGGTCCCCATCAATCACTCCTTCCATTGTCTGAATGCATCTGGGCATCGCAGCAGTTTATTTCCAAAGTATTCAAGACGGGGAGGCCAAGGGTGTACTCTTGGAGCTATTTAAGCGGAGCGGTTCCAGTCAAGACGGGCAGCTGTTCCCAATTATTGGTCCATTTATTCTAGGTGCCAGGGAAAGCCCACGAGGCTGTCACTAAATTGAGTTTTCAAGTGACCCCTGGTCGGATGAAAACCTCCTAGCTGTGCTGTTTTTCCCCACAGACAGTCTCCTGGACAAGTTCGCAGCACTGGTCATGGATGAATCACGGCTGCTGCCCGCAGAGGACACCTGCCTGATCCTATAGGGCTCCCGCGAAGTCACCTTCCAGGGACTGCTCTGGAAACGCTGTTGGGCTGAGAGCCTGGACACGAGGACAAGTCAGAAATGTGCCAAAAGAGCAAACGGGAATGATGAGTGGCCGTCACTTCCTAGGCTTGTGTGAGTTGTGTCAGAGCACGATTCCAAGGGGTGCCTGGTCCCCAACACGCATCTGGACGGTCCCGTAGGAACGTGGGACTTGTGGTTTATTTGTAATTCGGGAAACGCGTCTTTCTCTCTAGGAGTGTGTCACAGCTTACAGGAGTAGCTTCTGCCAGGGCAGCCCCTGGAAAGCACGAGCCCCCGCAGAGTGAACGACAAGGCGCTTTTCCAGGGCAGAATCTTACCACGGCCGCCTTCGCAGCCCCGCACCGCCTGCCACGCTCCCGGCGAGAGCGCAGGCTCTGCAATCGCAGCGCCTGGGGTCGGGCTCATCACTTATTACACAGGGTAGCCTTGAGCTAGGTAGTTAATTAACCTTTTTTTTAAAAAAAACTTCATTTTTATATCTGTGAAATAGAGATAATCAACTACGAACGTAATAGGTTTGCTGTGGGAATTTAACGAGGTTACCCATGGAGAGCGTTTGCCAGTGGGGATGGACGGAGACCTGGCCCGGGCTGGTGGTCACACAGTGCGGCGTACAGACACCGAGCTGCGGAACTGGGCACCGGAAACCTGGATAATTCTGTTAACTGGCGTCACCTCAATAAATTTAATAAAAAGGGGGGAAAAAAAAAGAGTGCTTACCAAATGGCCAGGGTCCTCCTCTCTGTTATCATTAACTATTTTCATCCCTCTCAAGGGGTATATACAGGGTGTCCCCCCAAAATGTACACACACTTTACCAGCTGAGAGCTCACTTTTGAAAGTGAAATGTGTTTTGATAAACACCGCCTGCATAATTGTTCAGAGTGTGTGTCGACATTTGGGACACCCTGTGTATATACACATACTGCTCTCATTTGTCTGACTCCCTTTGTTGTATGGAAAACGGATCATTTAAATTATTCAAGGCCAACTATTTCCCTTTTGCTCGCCCCACACGTGTGGGGGTTACAGAGGGACGTCCGAGCACCCGTTTCACAATGCGCACAGCTAACGGTGTCCTTGGTTAGGCTCGCGGAGATATCTCCTGGGGTCACTGGCCGACCCAGAAGGTCACCCCACACCGGTTCCCCAAGTGACCTCGGGCCCTGTGACAGTTCCCCGTGGTGCACTTTCCCTGGCGACTGTGAGGACCGAAGCTGGAGGGGAAGACACTTGGGTGTCAACGTGAAAAGTGAAAGCCGGGTGATCGTATGTGTCCCGAGAGCCACAGGGGAACAGCTGCTCCACGCCTGGGAGCAAGGCCCGTTTCATTAGTGGCCGGGGCGGTGTCTCTGCCCCCAAGGCCCCTGAGCGGCAGCCCGGGAGCTCACTGAGTCGCACTGTTTGCGGGGCGGTGCCAAGGCGACCCCCGAGAAAGCCTGCAGCGTGGTGCCTGCGAGTCTAAGTCCTAAATGGAACGCCTGCGCTGTGCTCTGTCCCCCGCGTGTCAAGAGCCAGAAAGCAACCCCGGGAGCAGCCGGCCTTTTATTTCACACAAATGAATTCGTAATAGCCGATGTTTATGATTCTTTTTACATACAGTTTTTACGGCTTATTTTATGTCGACAAGGTTGCGAGATTATGTGTCCCCGAGTTCAAGAATTCCCCTTTATTCTCTCAGCCCTAACTGTGTTTGATATGCTGCACTTGATACGTTATCTTTTATTACGCAGAAGCCCTTTGATGTGTGCCGAGGAAAGGCGCCACATAAATGCAGAAATCCATTACGGTCGCACGGAGCGGCTTTACGGCGGCCGCCGCCCGTGGGAGGCCCGCGGCTGCGAGTGCTCACGCCGAGAGCGATTCGGGGCCGGGCTGGCTGCAGACGTTTATTTTTGGAGTATGCTTTTCAGTGACGTAAACACGCATCCATAAAAGTGCACGAGTCCTGAGGGTTCCGCTTGATGGCTTTTAACATGGTGAGTGCACCCGTGTAACCAGCGCCCAGACCAAGAAACGGAACATTGCAGGATCCCTCGGCCCCCTTCTCATTCCTGGCACCCCTCCCCCCCAAAGACACCACTATTTTTCTTTTAAGGTTTTTAAAAAATACGGTTTTATTGATTTTTTTTGAGAGAGAAGAAGAGAGAGGAATAGAGAAACATCATCGGTCGGCTGCCTCCTGCACGCCCCCTACTGGGGCACTGAGCCCGAAACCCAGGCATGTGCCCTGGCTGGGAATTGAACCGGCGGCCTCTTGGTGCCCGGGTCAAAGCTCAACCACTGAGCAACACCGGCTGGCACCACTATTTTTTTTATCAGCATGGGTTAGTGTCTCTTAATTTTGAACTTCACATAGATCAAAACACACAGAATGTGCCTGCAGGGTCTGGCTTCTTGATCTCAGCGCAGCGCCAGCAGGGTTCGCCCAGGCAGCCCTTCCTCTGTTCTCTTCACTGCGCAGATTTTATTGTACCGCTGCTATGGTGTGAATACAGCACCGTTTACCCATCCTGCTGGTGAGGGGCATTTGAACTGTTTCCGAATTGTTAGCTGTACGTGTGCAGGGCTGCTAAACATTCTCTGATGCCTTTTGGTGTGCATCTGTATGAGTGTATATAGGATGCGTACTTAGGAGTGGGATTCCTGGGCCATAAAACTTGGCTTTGGTAGATATTGGCAAACAGTTCTCCCAAGTGGCTGCACCAATTTTCACTGCCATAAGTCATGTGTAACTGTCTGGTTGCTCCACAGCCTGTCCGACATGGCGAGGCCAGTTTTTAAAACTGTAGCCACTCAGTTGGGTGTGAAGTTGCATCCTCACTGTGGTCTTAACTGTCGCTCCCCTGAGCACTAATAATGTTGGGCACCCTTACGTAGGTTTACTCCCTTTCGTGAGGTGCCTGTTCAAGTCTTTTGTCTACTTTATTGTCATGTTCCTTTTTTATGGGTTTATGGGAGTTCTTTATCCTGGTTATGAGTCTTGTCAGATATGATATATACATTGCAAATATCTTTATTTCATGATTTTCTTACTAGTGTCTTTTGATAACATCAGTTCTTAATTTTTAAGTATTTCAATTTATGCATTTTTTTCTTAAAGGAAAGATTGTTTACTGCTCTCCTTGACCTGTTAAGAAGTCTTTTCCTATTCTAAGTCATGAAACAATTCTTCTATGTTTTTTTCCTAAAAGAGTAATTGTTCAATGTTTTATATTTAGTTCTACAAACCATTTGGAATTTGTATTTTGCTTGTGGTTGGAGGTGGAGGTCAGGGCACACTTTTTTTTTTTTTTTCTGTACAGATTTGCAATTTCTCTAGCATCATTTTTGGAAAAAATCACAATTTCTCCACCAAAATTCACAAGTTTGATGTTGACATTCACAGCAGGGAATGCAGTCTCTTCTCATGCATAGGTTTTCAGACTGTTGTGCACAGGACTCGCCGTGGAATGTGCTGGAAATGGAGAGTCCTAGGCACTCCCAGAGATTCTGATTCACTGCAGGTGATTCTCGAGCCTGGGGGTCTGCACGTATTCTAAGGGCTGGTGTTGCACCCAGACCACCCTGAGCTAATCAGACCGCATCCCTCTGCCCCATTTATCCATCCATGGATGGGTACTTGTACCTCATAGGTTTCTGTGGTCGGGAAGACCAGTTAACAAGTCCGTTTGGGGGGATCTTATTTATCTTACCAACTCTAATGTTTTGTTTGATTAATATTCTCTCCCTTCATTAGTTACTCATCAGTATATATCAGCTAATGATCATCGATTTGAATTTCACGTGGGCATCCACTGTCTCCTGTGTCACCCATCCTGGTACTCAGCAGAGCTCATTGCAAAGCAAATCCTTTGGGACAAGTTGCTTGTCTCCTAATATAGCATAATCCAGTTATCTTGTCCTTTTGTTAGGATCCATCACATCCAATTGGCCTTTATTGAACACCTACTAGTTACCACACCTTGTTTTAGAATCTACTCTTTAACCTCAAGGTTCTCAGAGTCTGTAGTGGGCCTGGGAACACAACTAACTTCTTAACAGATAAGTGCAATGCCAATTCTGGAACGCGTGAGTCAGCCCTCCCTGTGGGCGGGCAGAGAAGCCTCCAGCAGTGGGGTTTGGGCTGGGCCTTGAAGAGCGTCTGGTGTTTGCTGGGGGGTAAGGGAAGGAGGCTGCTTCAGCAGAGGAGAAAGAATGAAACAACCCGGCATGATCGAGGAGCCACGTACAGTCCACGTGTGCAACCCCTTCAGGAACTTGAAAGCCCGTGTAAACTGAGGGCCTGGAGGACTGTACCATTGACCTTTAAACAAAAGCCAACCCAAAGTGCCAGACCAGATTCCAATCTAAATCAGGGAAAGTTTGGGGAAGGTGGCATGTGAACCCCAGATGCCCTTGGTCCTGGAGGTCAACATCCATGTCCCGTCAAAGGATGGACATGTGGACCAACAAGGAAGGGAGACCTGGATCATGAGCGTGCTTCTCAGTTGCTCAGTGCTTGCTGCAGGGGTTCCTGCCTGTCGGATGACACCCCCCGATGCTGAAGTGGCTGCTCACCCTCTCCCTCCTTTGCTGAAGAGGCTCAATTAGTGGGGAGGGGAGCACGCTTGTAGGGGGTGGATGGACAGAGGGGGCTTCTGATGACACCCATCCTTCCTAGTGAGGCCATGAGGACCTCAGTGCCATGTGATGGGGAAGGATGCAGCTGCTTTTGTATCATAGGTAATAAAAAGGGGAAAACCCTGCTAATTCGGTGTAAAAATAATTCAGAGTCATAAATACCCCAAACTGAAAGCAAACTCCAGAAAGGCTAGTTTTGAAATGGGAGGTAATTAATTCCTTATGCGATGGGCTGAAACTCAACCCAGACATGCCTTTTTCGGTTTCTTTCAGACAGTTTACAGTCGGGTGGAAAGGAAAACCACGCAATCTCTTGGTGTGGTGCAGTTTCACTGTGTGTCTCCTTTTATTATTTTGCTCATTCTGATCATTTTTTACGTGAACATGCATATAATGAATTCAGCTCCTGTTGTCCGTGAGATTTATTTTGCCCCGAGGATCTCTCTTCCCTCCACTGGGAGATAGTTGAATTGTTAGTGCATTTTTCGGTAAAAGAAAAAATGCCGACATTAATTTGAAATTTTGCTGTTTTTTTTAAAAAAAAAAATCAGAAATAAAGCTGCTGCTTACAGAAATCAGTTTTAAGTTTAAAGTCAGGAAAATAAGTTTTAAATTCCACATTCAGGGTGTTGTAGGCCTCCAACTTGACTTCTACAGTCCAGTTGAAGATCTTCTAAGTTCCTACATGTATTGTTCATGCTCCCAACTCCTGGCTTCATTCATTCCCTGGGGCTGGCCTTCCCCCGCTGCCCCCTTCTCAGTGGGGTTGTCCGCTGCAACTCAGACGTACAAGAGAAAATAGAGGGGTTTTTTCTGGAACTATCTTGTACTTTGTAGGATCCTTGACCCTTCTAGGTCAGAAGAAAATAACGAACTACACAACCCACTTTAAACCTTGGGCCTAACCAATAATTTAAAGGATGTCTCTAGATAAACCTGTCTTTGAGGGACAACTGCTCTAATTTCCTCTTTAATAATTTCCATCCTGAGTCCCCTGCTGTGTGTGGACTGGAGGCTGCATTTGTTCTCATGGGCTGGTCCCTGGGTCTACATCAAGATGGTCCCTGGGTCTACATCAAGGTAGTCCCTGGGTCTACATCAAGGTGGTGCCTGGGTCTACATCAAGGTGGTGCCTGGGTCTACATCAAGGTGGTCCCTGGGTCTACATCAAGGTGGCGCCTGGGTCTACATCAAGGTGGCGCCTGGGCCTACATCAAGGTGGTGCCTGGGTCTACATCAAGGTGGTCCCTGGGTCTACATCAAGGTGGTCCCTGGGCCTACATTAAGGTGGTGCCTGGGTCTACATCAGGGTGGCCCCTGGGTCTACATCAAGGTGGCGCCTGGGTCTACATCAAGGTGGTGCCTGGGTCTACATCAAGGTGGTGCCTGGGTCTACATCAAGGTGGTGCCTGGGCCTACATTAAGGTGGTCCCTGGGTCTATGTCAAGGTGGTCCCTGGGTCTACATCAAGGTGGTCCCTGGGTCTACGTCAAGGTGGTGCCTGGGCCTACATTAAGGTGGTCCCTGGGTCTATGTCAAGGTGGTGCCTGGGTCTACGTCAAGGTGGTTTCTGGGCCTGCGTCAAGGTGGCGCCTGGGTCTGCATGAGGAACTCTGGTCCCTCCCTGGCCCACCTGTGCTGTGGCCGCTGTCCCCACTAGCCTGCCTTGCCCCTGTGTATTTTGCTGGCCTCAGTCAGTGCTGCGTGGCCCCTCTCTGCTGATAAGAGCTCCCCTGGTCCTGCCCCACTCCCTGACTCGGGTGCTGTGCTTTGGCTGTGCCTGGCGGCCCTGGGGACAGGCCTGCTGGCTTTCAGCAGTGTCTGCTCCGCTTGGTTCTGCAGCGGCCCCTGGGGCAGACGGCAGCCCTCCCACCTGACTGTGTGCTCTGCCCGCTCCGCCTGCTCCGTTGCCCATGTCCACCTGGGACCCTGCATTGCGTTTTGCCCCTGGCTCTGCAACAGGGAGGAAGGCAAGAGCCCCGTCTGCCTTTGGTGCTCCCCACGACTGCTGACAGTGCCTCCTACAAAGTCTCGCTTGGATCATGTTTAAAATGAAATGACTTCCCCTCGGAATTTCAGAGCTTGGTCCTTGCTCCACATTTAGAGACAAGGGGGAGGTCACTGCTGTCAGTGGCGTCCGATGAACGAAGTCTGAGGGTTTCAAAAGGCACATTCCTGTGCGTCCTTTGCAGCTGTGATGTCCCTCCTCCGGACGCGGCTCACACATTCTGGCTCCCGGAGCCTGTGTCGCTGCCCCGGGATGCTTTTGCCGTTGAGCTGGTCCATGCGGGGCTGGCAAACAGGTGCCTGCCACCATTATTGCGCCACCCTCTAAAGCCCGTTACCGACACTGCTGGAGACAGAGGGCTCTTCTGACCCCGGGAGCCTGGCGCTGGTGTCACTAATAACCAGCCTCCCCCAGACCGAAATGCTGGAAGTTATGTCTTCCTGGCACACCGATACCCACATTTTAAGGAATGCAAAAAAAAAAAGAAAAAGTCCCCAGAGGGTGCTGGAGGTTGCTGCCTTGTCTGCATATATTTGGTGGCAGAGAGAAGTGAGAGTTCGTTTATGACTTGCTTTCTGTCACCAGTTGGATTCCCGGTCAGCGCACATGCCCGGGTCGCGGGCTCGGTCCCCAGCGTGGGGCCCGCAGGAGGCAGCCGACCCATGTTCCTCCCTCTCACTGACGTCACTCTCTCCCTCTCCCTCTCCCTTCCTCTCTAAAAAAAATCAATAAAAACATTTTTTTTAAAAAAACAAAGAAAAAGTAAGTCAAGCCAAGGAGGTGGTGTCTAGCCTGTTTGAGCAGAAAGTTCCAGAGGCTTTTTAAAGAGGAAATTGGCTTTCTCCTCTGAGTTAGGTGGAGTGGAAGAGACAGCCGGAGGTGCGGGAGGGCTGGCTGCTGACCTCAGACAAATGTTCATCGAGTGTCCCGTGTGCGAGCCACTGCTTTAGGCCCCCGGGAAGCGTCATCTTCGGGGGAAAGGTCTTCGGAGGCGGGGCAGGGTGACAAGGGAGGCGGCCTTGCTGGAAAGACGGAAACAGCGGCCAGGTGTTTGCTCAGAGCCCGCACTTGGACCCCAGACCACTGTCAAGGTGTCGAGACACCGTCCGTCGGTCTCACCGTGTGAGGGTTTGCTAAGTGTTTACTTTTACGGAGATTTCCTTTGGAAGTTCCCGTCTCTGGCTTTTTTGGGGTCAAGAGTATGTCCTCGTTTTATGCATCAGTTTCTTTCGGACTCGAGGCCATAGATGGTTTGTTTTAGCATTTTGAAGTTCAGCCCTAGAGAGAAAAACCAATATTGGAGTTGGAAACAGATCTAGAAGGATCCGTTTGGATCGTCTGTGCTCCGTCCCTTTGAAATCTGTGTTAGTTTCTAGTAAGGGAGGGGAAATGTGATTTATCATTGTCACCGGGGTCGCA
Organism: Miniopterus natalensis; assembly: GCF_054644295.1. Taxonomy (NCBI): domain Eukaryota; kingdom Metazoa; phylum Chordata; class Mammalia; order Chiroptera; family Miniopteridae; genus Miniopterus; species Miniopterus natalensis. The sequence goes on from NC_142090.1 coordinate 78,730,377, forward strand.
GACCAGGCTGGACGTGCGAAGTCGTGTTCAAAATTAATGGACTCCTCTCCTGACAACAGCGTCTTCCTGACTCTGTTTATCTTCGGGGTGTTTAATTTTTCAGAATGATATTCTTTCTTCACTTTACAGTGGGTTAAGTGGCTTTAAATATGACCGCCTTTATTCTTTTTTCAGCATAGTATTTCAAAGTTCAGAGTCAGCCGAGGTTTTAAACTTCCAGTTTTTGTGTGCTTAAGCTTTTTATAACCACGGCGAAGAAAGGAAATACAAACATCTGTGTTCAGTGTCCCCTGCGTGTTACCCTGGGTGTCAGTGCCCGCCTCACTCCGTTCGGAGCCACAGTTCGGTTAGAAGCTCGCCCACCCGTAGTATGTGCCCCCGCTCGCCGGGCAGAGGCGGGTGAGGGCAGGGCCGGGGGGCAGAGGCGGGCGAGGGCAGGGCCGGGGGGGCAGAGGCGGGCGAGGGCAGGGCCGGGGGGGCAGAGGCGGGCGAGGGCAGGGCCGGGGGGGCAGAGGCGGGCGAGGGCAGGGCCGGGGGGCAGAGGCGGGCGAGGGCAGGGCCGGGGGGCAGAGGCGGGCGAGGGCAGGGCCGGGGGGCAGAGGCGGGCGAGGGCAGGGCCGGGGGGCAGAGGCGGGCGAGGGCAGGGCCGAGGGGCGGCAGGGGGGTGAAGGCAGGGCCGGGGGGCAGAGGCGGGCGAGGGCAGGGCCGGGCGGCAGGTGGGGCGGCTCCCTGGGCGGCCGGGCGGTGGTCGCGACGCCTCGATGCCTCGCCGCTCAGGGAAGGAGCCGCCTTCCTGACACAGCCGCTCCCTCGCATCCACTGGTCCTTACCATTCGGTGACCTCGGCGCACGCGGTCAACGACCCTGGCCCGTGGGCTTGGAGTGGGCAGGAGTCCCAAGTCCTCGCCGGCCAAAGCCCAGGGGACCGAAGTGGAACAGCACCCCCACCCCACCCACCCCACGACACTTGCTCTGTAATAGCTCCTCTCACCCAGCGGCTCCATGGCTTTCACGGGAGGGGGCGGCGGGCTCGGGGACGCCGTCCCTTCCCCCTCGGCGCCCACCTGGGAGCGCGGCCGCCCAGGGCCCGGGGCAGGATCGGTGCCCGCGGAGGGCAGGGCGCTCTCAGTGGGCGCCTCGGCGCTGCTCGGAGGGTGAGGGCGCGGGGTGTCGGGCGGGATGGCGTGGGGGGCTCCACGGAGGGCTTCAGCGCAAGCGTAGGGCCCAGGTCCCCACCCGCTCGTGCTGGTCACACGGCTCCCTGGGCCTCGGGAGCTGGGGTGTGGTTGGCTGGTCAGGCCCCCGCTTCCAGCTCGGGTGCGGTTAGCAGGTGTGCTCCGCGGTGGCCTCGGGTTCGATTTCCTCTCCAAGTTTACTGACCTCGGAGCTTCGGGGGGCCCGGGCGGTGTGTGTTCTGCCGGTGATTGGAGCCAGAGTTGTGTGTGGATCGGTGGTGGGACAGTCAGGCGCTGGCCCGCCGCTGACTTGGACCCGTTGCTGTTCAGGAGAGGGGCCCTGGGCTCTAGAGTCGGGGGTCGGAGTCTCATACACCCCGCTCGCTGCGAACAGCGTGAAGCCGCCGAACTGCCCGCAGGCACCACCCGGTGTCCTGAGGGGCCCCGCGGCAGCGTTGGCCTGGGGTGACATCGGCATCGCGCAGTTGGCTGTCTTCTAACAGACTTCAGATTCTGCTGGAAGAATTTTCTTAAACAAGAGATATTAATATGCCTTCACTAACCAGATTGTTTAGGTGTTACATTTTCTAATTATCTATTAAAATTTTTATTTTGCTTTCAGGGTTTTTCTCTGTTTTATTTTATTTGCAGAGCTTTGACTTAAACTATTTTGACTGCATCTTGTTACCTGAGGTGTTAAGAACCTTGGAAATGATCTAGTCTGAGCACCGGTCCACTGCCAGGCTCCTGTCTGCAGCTCTGACGGGGAGCCCTCCCTCCTGCCTGAACATCTCCGATGAAGGGAGCAGACCCACTCCCAGGGGGTACACTGCTTTCTCTAAGTAACTTTGTACATTAGAGCAGCTTAGGTTGGCAGAAAATGGAAAGGAAGGTGCAGAGACCCCTCCATACCACCTGCCGCCACTAATGCACAGCCTCCCCCTTTATCAAATCCCCCACCAAGTGGTCCATTTATTACAATTGATGAATCTACACTGACGCATCATGATCACCCCAAATCTGCGCGCTACATCAGGGTCCACTCGGTGTTGTACATTCTGTGGGTTTGGACAAATATTTGGTGACGTGGACCCACCGTTGTAGTATCCAACAGAGTATTTTCATTGCCCTAAAGGTCGTCTGTGCTCCACGGCCCCTCTGCCTCGGTCCCTGGCAACCATCAGTCTTTTCACCGTCCATCTTACCTCTTCCAGAATGTCACATAGCTGGGCTCACTGTATGCAGCCTTTCCGAGGGCCTCCTCTCCCTCAGTAACGTGCACGTAAGCTCCCACCCTGTCTTTTCGTGGCTTGGTAGCTCATTTCTTTCAGCGCTGGATGTATTCCCTTGTCTGGATGGACCGCAGTGTGCTCACCCGCTCAGCCACTGAAGGACACCCCGGTTGCTTCCAAGTTCAGGCGATTGTAAACAGAGCTGCTAGAAACATCCACGCGGAGGTAACTGGAAGAATTTAAATCTGAATTTTGGCAGCTTCATTCCAGACTTTTTTATTATTATTTCTCCCTATTATTTTAAATCACAAAGCAATAACCCATAAGTCTGAAATCTTGCTAAAAGCATTTGGCCTCCTGAGCTTGTTTTTCTCAATAAAGTTATGAGCTATTCTTTGCCAAAACAGACACTGGGGTTTGTTGTGAAAGTCGTTAAAATATAATTGAAGCCGATTGCTTTTTTGAGTCACTTGGAATTTTTTTCGCATTTCTTCCCCCCGAGTGGTCTGGTTTCAAATTTAATTAACTTGGAAAACTAGGTTGCCATCACCTATGTGATCTTGAAAAATGCATTTGAAAGAAGTAATATCCTCCATATCCTATCCAAATAGACCACAAAATGGGGTTAGTAATTTGATAATTTAATAGGAAAATCATTCTATTTTAACGACAGTTAATTTACTCTGGTTGATCATGGGGAAGTAGACAGGAAGGAACAGAAAGGACCAGAGGGGGACGTTAGACCGTGAGCTTCAGTTGATGCCAAAGACGGAGGTTAACCAGCAAACTCCCAGGCCCGGTCACCTCCCACTACCTCCTTTTAAAACAAACGAGGGTGACCATGTAAATAAAAATCCATAAACGGCAAAAGCAAGAGAATATAGGGATGTTGTATATGGATTCAGGTCTAACAGATACAAAACCAGTCATTGGTGAGGAAAGGACTTTGGAATAATCTTTAGGATTTTAAAAAAAGATATGCTTTTATGAAGTTGGCCATAGAGAGCTTTTTCCTGGGAATATGGTGTGAGAGTTGTACGTTTTCAAGGGAGAAGGAAGGAAGTGGTCCCGCGACGTAATAAAAATCGGTGTTGAAATCGAAGCCACTTTTATAAATCACACATTTTGGAGACACACAGTAGACTTTCCTGGCCAGTCGTCCGAGCAGCCAGATATGTAGAAATTCAGGCATGGAAACAGAAAGTCTTTACAACCAGTTCCATCCTCTGGAGGCTAAATCTTTGGGTTGCCTGGTCTTTGATATGAGAATCTGGCTAAATTCAGCATTTAAGAAGTCAACAGCCCCTCGTGGCGCTTTCTAGCTTTTACCTGCCTTTGGCTTTTCCTCCGACTCACCTTGTGCGCTGCTGTGCTGCTAAGATGCGTCTCCCGAGTCACTGGACCCGTCCCCGCTTCCTTTAGAAAATCCCCTTATTTCTGGAATCTGGTGAACGGGTCTCTCCTCTGAAGTAGGGTCGCTGCACAGGAAAATGGTTTCTCGTCTTTACTCCTGTCCTTCCCTCCGTCACCTCCGGAGCTGGGATGAGAGGTAGTGTCGTGTTCATTCCGCAGTTGTCCGTTGAGCACATATGTGAGCCAGGCGCTGTGCTAGGTGCTATCCCACAGTCCTGGCGCTCATGGAACTTTCTGGAAAATATAACAGGCCTCTCCCAGACGGCCTGCAAGGCTAGAAATCTATCTCCGCAGACAACCAAAGCAAATATTATCAGTGTAAATGGCCTAATATTACAAACAGTGACATGCCTCCCGTCGGTCCCTGCTCTGTGCAGTGTGCACATACACTAAGTGTATTTCTTTCGCCTGGTTCACTGTATAATTTACCTTGCATACCTTTTCTATTTTAAAACAGCAGACAATTTCACGGAGCTGGTTAGTTCACAGCTGGTTGGCTGCAGACTCGCGAGTTTCTGTGCTCCCTGCAGGTAGCGTGTGTGTTTTGGGGGGTAATCTGTTCTCTAGTGCCAGGGTCACTAACACTCGTGGACGGACATTTAAGGTACTAAAATCCAAATGATTAAATTCCTTTGCAGGCCAGGTGCAATTTAAATTTTATCCCTAATGTCACCTCGATGGTTAAGAGGAAGACTCGAAACCCTGAACATTCTAGTTTAATGAGAAAATCAGATCTCATCGAAACAGCCATTATTATGTTCACTGTATTAAACTGCCTGCCAAGAACATGTAATGTTGGACCTGAAGGTGACTTCAGACACTGTTCCATGTTATGTGGACCTGACCGGAGGCCCACAGAGCTGAAGTTACTCACCTGAGGATGACAGCGAATTGGGATGGAGACCAGTTAGGTTGGAGTAATGCTCACCTAACAGCCTCATTTTAGCTTAATCTTCTCTCTAGAAGCTCTGTTTCCAAAGACAGCCCCATTCTGAGCTCCTGGGGATTAGGAATCAACATTTGGGGGACACACAATTTAGCTCCTAACAGGGCCAATCCTTAAAAAGTGTTGAAAATAATGCCTGTCCTTGTTTATCAGGCACTCAGGCTTTGGGTTGGTAGAGTCTGAACCTGGGGCAATTTTGCCCCCCGCCCCCCCCCAGGGCCATTTGGCAATGTCTGGAGACGTGTTTGGTTGTCATCAGTAGAATGAGAGGCTGCTAATGACACCCACTGGGTAGAGACCAGGGATACTGTAAATATTGTACAATGCAAAGGGCAGTCCTCTAACAACAAAGGATTATCTGGTCCCAAATGTCAATGGTGCTGAGGTTGAAAAGCCCTGAGACACAGAGGCCTCAATCTGAGTCCCTATTATGATGCCTAAGAGATGTGCGACCTTGTAACGCCCTCCATCTCTATGAATATCTTCACTTGTAAAGTCCCAGTGGTGGGTTAACTGAGATAATCTCTTTCAGCTCTTAGCACAAGGCCTGACTCCTGGGAGGCTCTCAACAGCCTTTTAGTGCTTTATAGATTTCTCACCCATAGATGCCTCACTGGAGAGCTCAAGTAGGAATTACAATTGGGAGGCATCCAGCATGAGGTAAGAGGAAGGGCCCTGCCAGGCACAGGTAGGTAATTGGGCCACAAGAAGGCAAAGGCCAGGACTTGCAGAAATAGATTGAATTCCATATTTGCTTTGGATGTTTGCCAGCTTCAAATAGGTCGGCTTCATTGGGTGAAATCTGGCTTGAATTAGGGGCAGCCCTTTCTCTGAACGCAGAGGTTACATCATGAGTTTCCAGTATCTGCGCCGCGTGCATCTTCTCCCTTAAAGTCGTTTAGAAAGAGGGCTTGGGGCACATCAGATTCCTGCTCAGCATCGGATCCCCAGGCCCCGGGGGGAGGGAGGCGGAGGAGGAGGACACTTTTCTGCAGAGGGGAGGACCGTTTGACACATACCAAGGTGCCCGGCCTTTTCCGCTAATTAGAACGTTATTACCTGCATTTCTACGTGAGGACCTGTGCCGCATTTTGCAGAAAGGTTTACCTGAGCGATAAAGTCATAGTTTTGTGCCTTTTTCATTAGCTTCCCCCAACCGGGCTGCACGAAGTGTGGTCCATGGGCCAGCTCCACCGGGGAGCTTGTTAGAAACGCAGCGTCTCCCGAGGACCTAGGGAAGCAGAGCCTGCACTGGAACGAGAGGCCCCAGGCGAGGCCCTGAGGCGCGCTGCTCCGCTCCGCTCCGCTCCGTCTGGCTCCTCTCCCACTTTCTGGACCCTTGTCGTTCACCTTCTTTTGTGGCTCCCCGGATCTCCTGTACTTTGGTCTTGAATTGTGAGCCGCCTGAATCCTTTTGGGGCCTCAGTGGGGTGTAAATATTTAGTACAGCATCCTCCGTCGACCACCCCAGGGTTTAATAAAGAACTTCTCTGTGGAAGCCCCAGCCCTTCCCCGTGGAGCGGGGAAGACACTGTGGTGGCCGCTCTGTGCCGGGGAACAGTGCTGAGCAGCTGGGCTGAGTAGCCGGGATCCAAGGCAACGTGAGCCAGTAGCCACATTAGCTCAGTGTTTACTGGGTCTCAGCCCTGTGTTTACAAGTTTCCCGAGTCCTCCCAAAATTCTGTGTGGCAGTATTTTTAAAATCTCCATTTGACAGGTTAGGGATGGAGGCTCAGGAAGGTTGTTTACCTGGAATAAGGGAGGCGGTGCTGACCAGTGGCTTCAAGGGCCAGTCTAGGTGGTTTCTGGGTCATTTTCATTTGCCATATTTACGTGCTTTCCAGTCAGTGTCCTTGATAGCGTGTGGTTTCTCCGTGTTACCAACCTGTGTGATCAGAGCTGCTTATTCTGGACGCCTAGGGGTGGGCTCTTGCAGAAACGACCCTATGAACCCATGTATCATATGAATATTTGATTTTTTTCTGCCTTCCCCATGGTGTCTGGTGCAGGGAGAGAAATAAGACCTTCTCAACGATGGTTTAGTATTTTATCTTTTTTGCTCCTGTGGCTTATTACCCACCTGACATCATGGTTTTTGGGGGAGCATGCAGGGGGAGAGGGAAGTATTGTAATTTTCTTTAATGCCTACTGATTACGGACTAAGCATTCTGATCAGGGGTCCTGATCAGAAATAAGCGACCTCTGAAGCAGGTGGCATCCTGTTTTTCTGAAAATAGGGACTAGAAATAAGAAAAAGAGAGTGCAGAATATGTGGGCTGCTGCGTCAGACGGCTTCTAAAACAAACTGCTTTCCCAAAGTGAGGCTGGGGCCCTGCCACCCGGTGACAGCTCCCACCGCGCCAAGCCCACGCGCTCAGCTGGGCCGGGCAGCGGAAAGCCCCGCTCGCGTGCGTCCCTGGAAACCCCGCCTCGTGCCCTTTTGGCACAATGGCCGTTCATTCTTTATCTGTGAACCGATCCAGTCGTTGGTTTCACAGCACCTGCTGGGCACCTACTGCGCAGAGAGGAGCGGATCGAGGCCCTGCCCTAAGGGAGTCACTCACCGGGGCCACAGACGAGCGGTGCACCCGCTGTTAGCGACCAGGGGACTGGAAGCGCAGGTTCTCGAACCCTGAGCTGAATCTCCACCGGTGTGGGACTCCCGAGAAACCCTCCCCAGAAGTGAGAATGGAGCCGACACTGAGGGAACGGAGAATCAGTTAAGTTTGGGTGAAATAAATGACAGAAAGAAGGGGATTTTAGGGAAGGGGAAAAGCACATGCAAAGACACAGAGGTAGGCAAGTGGTGAGTTCATGAGCAAAAAGAAAGCAAAGCTATCCTGGGGGGGGACAGTGAGGTGCCATCGAGTGTCATTAACTGAGTGCCCTTTAGGGCCATAAAAGGAAGAAATGCAGTCCCACGTCTTCCTAATAGACCCATGCTTCCACCAGATCTCAAGGTGTATTTTCGTCTGTGTTTACTCCATGCTGAGGAGGCCCACTGTGCTCTGAGCTCCAGGAAACGCCCCACAGTCAGAACATCACTTGACACCCCGTCCTCGCGCCACGCGGGTGGCCGGGCCGCCCTTCCCCGCGCGCTTATGGTCCACGGCAGTCACATTACGGACGAGGGCCGTCTTCACCCGCCTTCAAATCAACGCCCAGTCACCTAAACAAACATCCACTTTGCTAAATCACTTCCTCTGTCAGTGGCAGCGAGAAAGGGAGTGCCGGGGAGCTTTTGTTTGACGTGGGAAATGAAGACTCACGGCGTAGGGATGGGCGAATTAAAAAATAAATTTCTCAGATAGCTGACATATCAACGCTATGAGGTAAGCGGAGTATTTCTGAGCGTCGGTGCCAAAGTATTTGGCTCCAGGGTGTGAAGGAGTGTCCTGGTTTCCTGGGGGTAGGAATCAGAAAGAGAGAGAACAGCTAAAAAGCACAAAACCCATTTGAAGGGCCGTCTGTTTGGAGAGCGGAGTGTTGTGAATGCCTCGCCAGGTGGCTTCGTAAGCTCCCCCTAATCTCTCGTGATCTGCTTTTTCCTCTCACGGCGGGGCACCTGCCTCTCCCCTCAGACTGGGCAGAGTGTGTCTCTGAGAAGGAAAACCCAGGAGGCTGGGAGGTCTTAGGAGAGGCCCTTTCCCGATGGCCAACATTACGTGGTGGTGGACCAGCCACTTCGCAGTTAATGATTTCATTTCATTCCTCATCAGCACTGTGAGACAGACACCATCACGCCCATTTTCATAGGAGGAAACTGTAGTTCAGAGAAATTTAACCTGTAGAAGTCACGTGGCTAGGAAGCTGCTGAGCTGGGTTTGAACCCAGGTCATCCGATGCCCAACCATAGCAGGCTGGAGCGCAGTGCCGCCCTGTGGCACCCGGGTGGGCGGCGTGGGGGCTGTGTCCCACCCTCTTAAATCCCTAATCGCTTTCTTCCAGTGCCCTCTTTCCCACTGAAACAAGAGTTCTCTACACAGAGAGAGAGGAAAGCCCTAAGATTATGCCTGAGGAGCTGTGGCTGTAACAGAAGGCATCCAGGATTCTTCGTTATAGACCAGGTGGCTTTGAGCAAGTCACTTCACCTCCCTGGACCTACACCTGTCAGCTGAAGGAACGGGTCAGATGGTCTCTATGGCTCATCCAGGCTTCATATATATAAGTTGATTTACTCAGCACACAGAGAGGTGGGGTGGGGACATGGGGTTGGCTTCACAAGTAGTACCTAATTTAGTTTGGGGGTTTATATTACAGGACTCTGTTAGCTGGGGCTCTTTAGGCTGCGATTATAGAAAACCAACCTGAACTAAGTAGCTTATGTTCAAACTTGGGTATTTGATTGGTTTCATGATTGGGGCACATCATGAACTTTGCAGACCAGGAGGCAGTGGGTCATCGGGAAGGGGTTCTGCATCAGGGACATGGAGAACCCCCAAGTCCCTGCCTCTTCTGGGTGCTTGTCTCTTCTTTCTTACAGATAGTCTTCCCTGTTTAGCTGTCCTGGTGGCAGAAAATGACTCTCTTAGATCTGATCCAAATCTTGCAGGGACTCATTTCCCTGGCTCGAGTCCCACTGAACCGAATCCCTAGCAGCCAGAGGGTGGAGGCACGTGGTGGGGACAAGCAGCTCCTACCGACCTTCGAGGCTAGAGAAGAGCCATACGTTGACATTAGTCAAGTTGAATCATTCCAGAGGATGAGACCATGGCTCCCATTTATCCAAGGTGGTGGCTAAGATGGGGAGACGCTGAAAGACTTAGACATACACACCTGGCAAATGACTGAGTGGATTAGGAGTGGAACACAGATTTCCGGTTGTAGTTCCCTCCGGCTACTTGAATGTAATGCATTAGATCTCCTGAGGGAATCTACGAACTTACTTGAGTAGACTCTGTAGCAGCTTTAAGGGGTAGCTCCAAGTACGAGAAGCAGCAACCCAAAACAATTGCATCTCTTCTCCCCCAAACATATCTCTTTTCCAATGCATGTTCAATTGGTCCAAAGTAAAATTAAATTGAAACTGTCCCCTTCCATAGTAAGCTTTCATCCAAACCCTAACTTTATAAGACTATAAGAAAAGATTTTATCAAACCATTTTAGATGTGGGCAATGAATAGATCCTGTTTTTTCTTACAAACCTTAAACCTCACACCCCTCACCCCTGAGACAAGGACTGCAAGGCATCACTGTGGCTTTCTTGAAGGGCCTCGTGTCCCTACCAGTAGGATGTGACCAGTAGGGACCCAGGCACTTGGAACCATGGAAGAGCTTCCTGTGTGTGAAACTTGCTCAGACATGTCCTGTCACGCTCGATAGAGTTGTTTATGGGCTACTTCCTTTCAACCCCAACCGGCAGGCCCATGGCCATGTTTCACAGCTATTAAAAACACGAACGCTCTCCTTTCTTGTGTGTGTGGCATCTAACCATTTATTTTGAATATTACATATTTGGAAAAGCATTCAAAATAGAAAATGACGGCTTTGGGGGATTCTGACTGTGCCCTGAGCAAACTCGATCTATAATCCGAAACATACCCACATTATGCAGGAATGATGACCACGGTCTGTTGCCATGAATTTTTTTCAGTACTTGAAAGCTCCATTTTTCTGTTTTTAGGGAATTATGTTTTGATTTCTGTTTTCCATGGACAGTAGCAGACACTCACCTCCCTTAATCACTCCTGACCTCCCCTCGCTGTTTTTATTTTGGCTCCAAAGAGTTTCTGCTTCTCCAAAAATACCCTGCAGAGCCGTCCACATCTTTCTCAGTACCACTTAAACCAATACAGCCTTTTGTTAAATTGCATTCTCACTGTTTACGAAACATTGTTAGGAACATTTTATCACTTTGATCCTTTCCTAAACCCTGTGAAATTGTTATTGTTCTCAGGTCCATTTTACAGGTGAGGAAACTGAACTTCAGAGAGGGGTTCCCAAAGGTCGCACAAGGTGGGGATTTGCACTCAGGGCCCGCTGTCTATAGAGCCTTCAATGGGCCACCCACTTGTTCGTTCGTTCATTCATTCATTTGTTCATTCATTCATTCATTCATTCCAGTTTAGTGGCTATGACATGGCTCTAGAGGCTGCCGAGGCGATAGGCCTTCCAGCAGGGTCGGTGCGTCGGGCTGCTTGAAGGCCCTTCCGCTGACTGCGGTTGCATCTGGCAGCCGGCACCCCACGGCTGCCCTGAGTACTGTTCATGCATCGCTCTCGGTTTATTGCTTTTTTCCAATGAAGGTTAAAGCCAAGCTGAGGGCTGCGGGGCCAGGAGGGAGGGGACTGTTAGCCCTGACATGGATTTTATGAGCAACAATGATATATGGTTTTCTGGAAGACTAAGCCTGATAAAGCAAAATAGATGCTGCGGGCAAACATTTGCATAATCATAATTCATTTGGGGGGGGGGACAACTAAGAGTTCTTTGATCCTGGAATATAATATTCAGTATCTTCTTCTTGTCAAAGTTAACTGTTTTTGAGTAATGTTTCCGAGCCAAATCTGATCGATTTTACAAAAGGGGCCAGCACATAAATATGCACTTTTAGTACCTGCGGGGGACTGTCTGCGGTCAGGCCCAGGGCACAAGGTACCCCCATGGTTAGGAGGGTTGGTTGGCTAGTTAGTCCAGGTAATCCCTTGAGTTCTGACTGCGAGTAGCAGACCAGAGAGGGGCAGGGTCACTGGCGGGGGGACGGAGTCTCCTGCACGCTCTGGCCGGCGAGAAACAGCGGCACGAGCTCGCCCATCGTTTAAGAAAGTCAGACGGGGAGGGAGCACGGCCGTCCCTGTGCCCCGGCTTTTCTCTGTGGTTGGGGTGAGTGTCCTCTTTGAGAGTTTGTGTTCATCTTCGGACTGACCCCCCCGTTGCCCACAGGCCAAACAAGAAACTCCTTTCTTCAGGCCTGTCCTTCGGCACAGACGACGAGCTGAGGATGCGGGCCCCACGCCTGCCTGCCTTCGGATGCGCCAGGACCCCGCCCGAGCGCCGCATTTGCTGCGAGTTGGGGCGGGGGGCAGAAGCTGCCAGAACCGGGCGAAGAGAAGCTCCAGGAACATCATCTGCACTCGGGGCGTCACCCCCTTGCGTGGCCGGCGGGAGGGGCGACGTGTAGGAAGCGGCCGCGTGTGCTTCACACTTGAAAGGCCGGCGAAGGGCGAGGCGGTGTCCACACCGCTCTCCAGGCGGGGGCCCCTCAGAGACGCGCTGGGCAGGACGGCTGCGCCCCAGGGTAAGTGCCCTCCAGTCTCCACCCACTGATTTTTAAAAAAGTTTATCTTTATTGTTGAAAGTATTACTGATGTCCCCTTTTTCCCCCTAGTAACCCCCCCCTACCCCTCACCTCCTTCCCCCACCAGGCCTTCACTGCACTATTGTTAGAAATAAAAGACGCTAAAAAACAATAAAAACAAAATTAATGTAAGTAAAAGATCAATTAAAATAATGCCTGTGTTTGTCTCTTTAGCCAGTATTTCCACGAATTTTATTGCAAAATATTTTTATTTTATTTTTTTGAAGTTTTTTGCTAGATATTATTGAGAAGGGCACTGAGATGTTATTTTAACAATGGGATGTGGGATAAAAAGCTGAGGGATATTTGTCTAGACCATATCTTGTTATTTGCGCATTGCAATTGGCATTGTTCTACCTTTTTCTCAAGGTCATTACTGTGCATCTAGATGGTGCAGGGTCATTTTTTTCAATAACTAAAAGGGGAAAGGGGTCAGGACTGCCAAAAATGTATTTAAATTTTTTCAAAAGCAAAGTACCTAGAAAGTGCGAAAATATCTAAAGAAAATTAGTTAAAATAAAACTTCTAACTGAAAATCAGGAAACCGTTTCAGGATGCATAGACATCATCAATGTGAATTATTCATGAAAAACAAGAATTTCTGAACCACTTTAGTTTCAATCAGTTCACTTAGAACAGAACATCAGAATGTAAAACACACAGAAAATATTGCCAGAGTAGGCAGGATCGGCTAACAGTAAATATAAAATTTGAAAACCAACCATCTGGAAAATGGACAAAAACACAAAAATGCACGCAACATTTTGGGTTGCTCTCCAAATTAAAAAATCTGTGAAAGGCTTGAAAACTCATAAAGAATACCCAAAGTGCTTAATAATACACCCAAATGACTAATATGTAGCAACAACAGAAATTATGTCTGAAAATATTCATTTTTACCTAATCATTTGGCCCATTTGTTATTTCAGCCAATTTGTTTGAAAACAATTCCTATGTAGTCATAATTTCCTGCCTTGTAGCTCAGGGAGTGAGGGCAAAAATAGATGTTTGTAAAGGGACTGAATCAAAACAGGCAGTTAATGAAGAAGAGCTCTTCATTTTTTAAAAATAAATATGTCTTTATTGATTTCAGAGAGGGAGGGGAGAGAGAGAGAGAAACATCAATGATGAGAGTCATTGATCGGCTGCCTCCTGCACGCCCCCGACTGGGGATCAAGCCCGCAACCCGGGCATGTGCCCTGAATCAGACTGCGACCTCCTGGATCCTGGGTCAGTGCTCAACCGCTGAGCCACACTGGCCCAGGCTCTTCATATTTTTTGAGGATCCAAAAACTTGATAGCAGGCCAACAAAGCATAACCAAAGAGTGTAACGAATTGAAATAAACTTTAAGAATTGAGGATTTTTGGAGAATTATTTCTAGAAATTATCTTATGTTCAGCACGCCTGATGTCTGCATACTCATTGAAACTGTTCTCTTTGGCAAAAAGAGAAATACATGTGTAGCTGATTCAATTCTACAACTCATTTATTGGTCAATTTATGCCATGAATATTTGTAAGCCTTGTTAAAGGAGGTACAACCAGAGGCTCACTAGCTTCAGCTATTCCATGAATTCTCTCCCTGGTCATCCCCCTATTGGCTTATGGTGACCAGCACTTGTACCATGAACTATGGCGGTACCTGGTATTATGCGCAATAATATTGGAATTTTTTGCCCTGGCCGGTTTGGCTCAGTGGTTAGAGCCTCAACCTGTGGACTGAAGGGTCCTGGGTTCGATTCCAGTCAGGGGCACATGCCTCAGTTGCAGGCTTGATCCCCAGTCCTGGTTGGGGCACATAGAGGAGGCAACCAATCGATGTGTCTCTCTTACGTCGATGTCTCTCTCTCTCTCTCTCTCTCCCTTCTATTCTCTCTGAAAAGCAGTGGAAAAAATATCCTCAGGTGAGCATTAACAACAACAAAATAATAATAATATCAGAATTTGGGGTTGTCTTCCTCTTTAGTGGCACACACACACATATTAGCTGAGCCAAGTTATCTCATGGCTCTTTTTCCTGTTTTTTATAACTTTTTGCTTTTTCTGTAGTTAATAATTATCTCATTTCCCGCTCCAAAGAGAACTGTCTTTGGGCGGGTTGCCCAGGAGTCATCCTGGGAATCCCCTCCGCCTCCCTCGCGCCTGTTGCAGCATCTGTTTTCTGGATCTCATTTCTCCCTCTCTTTTGGTTTTACTTCCACGTTTTGGTGAAATGTATCCTCTGATAGGAGCCTGAGGAAAAAGTCCGTGGGTAAGGTTTAGACTTTGCATGTCTTATGCTGTTTTTATTTTATTCTTGTTCTTGATTTATAGTTTGCTAAGATATGATTCTCAAACCCTTTTTTCACTCAGTATTTTCAGGCCTCATAATGCTTCTAATATTGTTATGAGAAGTCTGATGTCATTCTGCTCCCCAGTCCTTTGTGTATAATTTTTTTTTCTCTTCTGGAAGCTTTTAAGATCTTTTCTTTCTTGTTAGTGTTCCAGTAAATATGCTTTGGTGGGGCCTTTAAAAGAGTTTTTTTAATTGCTGTGGCTGGTGTGGCTCAGTTGGTTGAGTGTCATCCTGTGCACTGAGAGGTCGCTGGTTCGATTCCCATTCAGGGCAGTTGCCCTGACTGTGGCTCGATCCCTAGTAGGGGGCGTGCAGGAGGCCGTTGATCGATGTTTCTCTCTTATCGATGTTTCTCTGTCCCTCTCTCTTCCTCTCTCATAAATCAACAAAAACATATTAAAAAACATTTTTTTATTATGCTGGTGGGCCGTTCCAAGGTAGAGTTGGGGACTTTTTCTTATATTTTTTTCTTTGATAGTTTTCTTCTTGCCACATTTTCTAATCTCTTTTTTGGGAAATTGGGCTTCCTGAATAAATTCTCTGTCCTATCTTATCTTTTCTATTATATATCCTTTCACTTTTTTTGTTCTACTTTTGGGGAGATTTGTTTGACTTGACGTTTTAACTTTCTGCTGACTCAAAAATATTTAGCTATCCTGCGTTTTTAATATCCAAGAACTCTTTCTTCTTGTCTGATGATTCCCCTTGCATAGCAACCTGTTCTTGTTTCATGCTGTCTTTAAAATTCTTGGCGCTTCCTGCAGTAGCTCTGTCATCTCTGCGTCTCCTTTCGGTTGTTTTGGCTTTCCTTCTTTATCCTGGAAGCTTTCCTCAAATGTCTAGCAATCCCTGGCCGTCTTTTCATAAGTAAGAAGTGGGCCACTGAAAAGCTGATTGGAAGTGGGGATGTGTGGTGCGGTCTCGTTGCTGCTCAAATGTCCGTATCTAATAGATCTTTCCAATGAGATGCCACCTCCTGGAAGAATCCTCCAGTTTCCTGCCCATGAGCTTTAAGCTTCACTGCTCGTGTTCAGAGGTGAGTGCGAAAGGTGAGGGGGGATCACCCTTCAATAGTCACTTTCACTTAATCGTTAAGTTTTTGGTCTGGTATTTTCCTGAATACCTGGGTCCTTGTGTCGGGGGCCTCTCTAGTTGGCTTTGCTGGAGACCGTGCCACCTCTCTCTGGAAAGGATGAAACCTGGAGTTATAACCCCCGCGCTTTAGGTGCCCCTCCTGCCGGCCTCCTTGGTAGTTCCAAGGCCTGAGCCCCTGGGTTCGGTGACTCAGCTCCTGCTCGCCCACAGCGCCACCCGGAGGCGCTCGTTCCCACGCCCCGCGCCCCCCGGGGCGCCCCCTTTCTCTCTGTGTTAGCGTGTGTGGCTGCAGATGGCTCCTCGTGTTACTGAAGATAGACTTGGGGCTTCTGTTTTCCATTCACCTTCCTGTTTGGGGATGAGTCTTGAAAGGATAGAGACAGAAGTGTCTGTTCTGTACAATCCTGAGATGTGAAACTATGGTGTTAACTTTGCCGTCGGAAAGCGTTGGGGGTGGCACGTCGCTCTCTGTGACTGCACAGGTGACTCCCCGGGCGCTGCAGAACTGGAGCACACCCTCTTCTTTTTTACCATAACTGGGCTTGTTTTTCGTGGGATTTTGAACTTGTGCTGACTACTGACCCTGTGCTCAGTTACCTTAGACCGTCGACTGACACCAAGGGAGCCAAGGACACCAAGCGTCGCTGGGAGGACAGCTGGTGATGGGCAGACAGAGCCTCCGGGCGGCGGGCCCTGCGCCGTGCGGGCCTCTCTAAGGTCAGCAGCCTGCGCTGCTTGTGACAGTGTGCGAGAGTTAGTGATCTTCATCTGGCTTTCAGCCTGTCAATCCGGTGCAAAGGAAAAATAATTAGCTTCTTAATTATTTCAGAGTGTGAACCCTGATGGTTCCTTGTGAACTATGGGAACTTGGACAAGTTAAATGATTTTGCAAACTCAGTCTCTTCTCGCATAAGCTAGGGAAACTAATGCCAGTTGTTGACGATATTAAATGAATGAAGAAGTTAATTCATTTGTTTATTTAACAAACGTGTCTTAAACTCCTTTCAAGCGCCAGGCATTACGCTTGGTGATGGAGAGATGAGTAAGCCCCAAATCCTTGATAGCAGCTTAGCGGGCAGGGAAGCACAGGGCTGATTACTAGGCATAAAGTGGTGAGTGCCAGGAGAGAGGGGTGCATTACGTAAGTACAGATGAGGGAGCTAACCCAGCCCTGGGGTGTGGGAGCATGTCAGGGACTGCTCTAGAGAGGGTGACACCCAAAACTTGAGAGGCAGATCTTACAAGAAGACTAGGAGCTACCCAGGCAAAGAGGAAGTGAAATATTCTATGTCAAGGAGACAGGGTGGGCAACGTTACAGAGGTGAGAATCAGCACTGTTTGTACAAGAAAGTGAAAACAATTTAGTTTAATGAATTGCCTAACAGAGGATCTGACACCAGAAATGTGAGTCACCTCCCTCCCTTCAGCCCCTAAACGTGGTCTTATTAAAAAGTCAGGGGTCCTCAATTCTTCATGTCAAGGTGTAGAGATATCAGTCATGAGTCAGGTATAGCCACTGCAGGATGTGTGTGTGTGTGTGTACACACTTGTGCATGGGTGTGTGGTGTGTGTGTGTGTACACACTTGTCCGTGGGTGTGTGGTATGTGTGTGTGTGTACACACTTGTCCGTGGGTGTGTGTGGTGTGTGTGAAGCTGAGCTGGTGCTTTGCCAACTATGGCTGATTTCACATAGCTTTCGTTAGGAAGCCAGTTCCTTCTTAGCAGTTTGGTTTGATCTCCGCCATTAGTATATTAGATTAGAGTATAATCTAATATGCATGTATATATTATACACACAAAATATGCACAAACGTGGTCTATAAGGTTACCCTCTGCTGCACTTCTCTATGAACTCTCTGTATAATTCTCTATGAAAACAGCTGTCATGATCTATGAAAGTCCTTGTGCTCAGACTGGCACCACAAAGGGGACTTCGGCTTAGCACTGAGCTAGATTTGCCTCCTCCCGAATTCCCTGAGAGGCTTCCTGCCAAGGGCTGCAATGGGATTGAGGCATAATCCCCTCATTGAGGCGTACGGGGGATTCTAGTTCAATATTAAAACTCTGCCGTTGAGATTAACGTGGATTTTTCTAATTATATCGCTCACAAAAGGAGATGGATTAATTACCTGTAAGCTCTTTTGTAGTTTCAAATTCAATACTTATCAAGACCTATATTTTTGTATAAAATTATTCGATTCAATACTATATTACTGAATAAACAAAATTAATCAATTGGTGGCCCTCCAGTATACTAGAGGTAACAGCAATCTCCACGTGGCTGCTGCTTTATGTCCCGAGTTACAGGAGTTCCGTCCCCCTCGTCTACAGTGGTTCTCGATGATGGTTGTCCCGTAATTTAGTCGTGATTGTCCTGTAGTCATGGGAGGAGGTGGGCCCAGCACTTACCTATTCGCCAGCTTGACTGGGGTCCACCTGTAAGTTCTTAACTTTCTCAGGATCAGAGCGGGGCTGCCATGGACATCCTAGGGCCCCCCTGTTAGTGTCTGCGGCTTTGTTTATATTTTCCACGAGACCATAGCGTGTCTTCGTCGTGGCTGCACTCAGCTTCGTGCAGACTGGTGGCGGCATTTTCCCTCATGAAGTGTATGTGTCCAACAGTGAACGGTCACAGGGGTAGTGTGGTCTCCGCCCTGGTTATCCTCTTGGGCAAGTGCATCCTGGTGCCTGCGCTGTCTGCCTGGAGATGTCTATCGAATATTCTCCGTCAACCTCATCTTTTGGAGGAAGAATTCCATTGCGGAAACCTCAGCGCATGTCTTGTGACTAGAACTTGAACCTCATTTTAATTCACACATGAGATGTCGCTATGAAATGAGGATCATTGTATTGGATGCCTTGCAAATAATGGTTCTGAAGGTAGCTTTAAAAGGTTTCAGAAAAAATTTTTAACATGAATTAAATCACATATTAGTTTTTTCATTTGCTCATTTATTCATCAGATACTTATCCAGGGCCTGTTATTATTCTGATACTATGTTAGGTACTGGGAAGAAAAGTGAGAGGGGTGGGTAGCAAAGGGCTAACCAAGCCCATCTTTAACACGAAGGGAAAAAATCTGCTCAGAGGCGTTCTTAGGCCTAGAGGCTCATCCTTCCACGGGCCCCCCGCACGTGCAAACCTGACGTTCTTTGTGGGTCTCGAACAGTCGGTGCCCGAGAAGATGACATCACCTCACACGTGTTTGGCTGGGAGAAGACCTCTGTGTGAGCAGGGGGCCTGCAGCAGCTCTGCCAGTGCAGCCCCGTGATTGACGTGCACAAACAGTTGCTCGAGGGGCAGCATGAAAGGTGTCACGGCTGCTGTGCGTGGCGCCCGGGGCCGGGAGCCTGAGTGAGGTCTTCGGAAGGCAGGGGATTGCCGAGGCTGGTCTGCAGCATGTTCCTTCTTTTGTTCCCATTAAACCCCTTCCTTACAGCATCTGTCAGGGAGACGAGCTCTCTATTGAGAGAGATTAGGCTGAATCCGCTCAGCAGGCAGGGAGCTGGTAATGTAACTCTTGCGACATGCTTTGGACTTAGCTCCTCACTGAGTGAGAGATTTGATAAATATCAGGAGACCAAAGAAGTCCAGAAAACTCCCCAAGGCAGCCTGTAACTGAGCTCTGCTTGTAGCAAATCCAGACCAAAGACCCCGAGTTGTTAAATTGTTTTTCTCATGCCAAGCAGTCCTCAGAAGTTACAGGTAGAAAAGTGGAAACAGGAGTGTGGGCGGTAAACCCAGGAGAGCTGGAAGGGTTGACCGCAGGTACCAGGGCCTTGCAAGGACAATGAATAAAAAAACTTGTTGATGCCCTGGCCCATGTGGCTTAGTTGGTTGCGCATAGTCCCATGCACCGAAAGGTCACCGGTTCATTTCCTGGTCATGGCACATACCCAGGTTGCGGGTTTGATCTCCTATTGGGATGTCTGTGTTTCTCTCTCACATTGGTGTTTCTCTCCTCTCCCTTCCTCTCTCTCTAAAAATAAATAGAAATATACTTAAAAAACAACATTTACTATTGTGATTGCTGATTTCTCTTAAAAAAAATAATAGTTGCAACTCCCACTTTTGTTTTATTTTCCTTCCAACGGTTGATCCAAAATTTAATCTCTTTTTAGCTACCCAAGTCACCTACTCTGCCTTGTCCAGAACCTTCTCTTGTGCTCAGAGATTAATCTCCAGGGGAAGAGGTGACCCTGAGGTGGCTTTACCTTAGAGTTTGTGTGTATTTCCTGTATGTTTGGCCTCTGACATATTACCTTTTCTAATGTAATAAACATATGGAATTACTTTTTCTAAACATGATGGAGGGGCCAGGGTTTATGTTTCCTTTACTAAGATTACAAAACTTCTTAAGGTCGAGAGAGAGTTTTCCTCATGTGATAAAAAAAATTCCTGGGAGATTCTTGATTTATTATTATTTTTGGATGCAAAGACTTGAGCACAGTGGTTTAATTCTCGTTAAATACCTGTGCATACATTTAATTGCTCTTCATTTCATAGTTTACATCCATGGGCCATATTACATACTGTGCTGGTCCCTGCACCCAGATTTTAAAGGTAGGGAACTTAATTTATTTATATTCTGGCAGTTGTTTTTAGATTTTATTTCACCCCAAACATCCAAATAGAAGTGTACATTTAAAAACACATGTAAAGATGCAATACAAAAGTAACTTCTTAAATTCATTTTATTAGACTAGCCTATGAATCTCAAATATATGCATAGAAATGAAAACTTGCAATTGCAGCTGATTTTTTTTTCTTTAGTAGAAAGGAATTCTTTGCTATATAAAATAACTTTCCGCAGAGTTGACTTAAGTAGCATTCCTGCCAGTTTGTTTAACAGAGGATTACGAATATGAAAAATTCCTAAGCACTCTGAGGTACATTGAACTTCTTAAGAACATTTCTAAGGAGTGAAGTAAGGCCTTTATGTGCTTGTCTTTCACGCAACAGACAATTTTCAGGTACTTCTCATGGGCTGAATGCTGGACTTGATGCTAAGTGTGCTGTGGTGGGGAGATCCTTGTGTTGAGTCAGGGTGGGTGGGCGAGTAAGACGCAGTTACCATCCCACACGACCAGGGCTCTGGCGTATTATGCAGAGGGGCTTCTGAGAGCACAGAATGTCTCAGACTAAATCAGTGTCTAAATATGACTAGAGGAGAAAGGTGGGCTTATTAAAAATGGTGAGATTTGACTTTAGTTTTGAAGGATAAGGCGTTCACCAGTGGAGGAAGGAGATAGCATTTTAGTTGCAGAGAACAGCATTTAGGGAGCCTCCTTGAGACATGACAGGTCCCACCCTGGCCAGGACCTCGGGTGTGGTCCCTACAGTGAGCCTGTGAGGGTGATGGGAGAGATGACTCTCTTGGTTTCATTCCTGCTCACCCCTTTGCCATCTCCTTGTCTGCTTCCTATTTTTACTCCCTGAGTTCTTTTTTTTGAAATGTTTTAATTTTTTTAATTTTTCAATTATAGTTGACATACAATATTTTATTAGTTTCTAGTGTACAACATAGGGATTAGACGTTTAGGTACCTTATGAAGTGATCACCCAGCTACATCTAGTGCCCATCTGACACCAGACCCAATTATTACAATATTACTGACTAGATGTCCCTTAGCTCTTGACCACCAGCATTCCCACCGTTAGTGATTTCGTGCGCTCTCAGGCCCCTCGATGCCACTCTATGCCAACAGCTCTCAGATGCGTATATTCTCACTTAACTGCTCTTAAACTAAAAGCTTGCGCACCAGGCTATCTTTTCGACAGCACTATTTGGGTGCCTAATAGACCTTTTCAGACGCAGAACGTCCAAAATGAAACTGTTACTCTGTCTGCTAGCCTGCCACCCACAAAGGCGCCTGTCCTGCCTCCTTCCCCGGTGAAGGCGAGAGCGCCCCAGAACGACGCCCGTGCAGAACCAAGTAGCTGGGAGGTCAAGGGAATCCTTTTCTTCTTAAGGGCTTGGAGTTGTTTCGATGAAAAGGCCACTGAGTGAGAAAGTAATTTTTTCTTCCTTTTGCAGCCTGCAGGACGTTGTCACATGAAAACTCACTTGGACTCCTCAGCCCGAGGCCTATCCCGGGTCCTGGGGCCCCTCCCTGCCTCTCCCTCCGTGGGGGCTGGGACCGAAGGCAGAGGCCGCGCGAGAGGGGTGAACCGGCCCGTGCTGAGCCCGCTCGGAGACAGGAACCCCGACGGAGTCAACTTTCCTCCTCTTGGCATCATGTACAGTCGATATGGAGTTCAGTTTGCTGTTGCCTCCAACTTGTGAGAGGATTTGGTTTCACTAAAGCAGAGTTCGAGAAAACAGAGTTGCTTTAGTAAAATCACGGTCCCTCCAGACTTGGGACATCTCGAAGATTCAATTTCAAGTGTTTCGGTGTAAACACTTTTCTAGGGTTTCCTAATGCCAGCTGATACCGTCCTTTTGGGAGAAACCAAATGTGCCCAAATAAAACAGAGAAAATGCCAGTGAGAAATTCTCATAAAAGACAAACTGTTATAACTATTTCTTTTACTATCGCCTTTAGCCAGAGATTCAGGAAAGATAGCTCAAGATAAAGGAGAGCAAAGATTCAACCACAATACTTTTGATTCAAGGAAGCTCAAGGTTATTTAAAATAATCTTTCCATGTTCCACAAGGGAGTCGCTATGGTCTGCGCTCTCCAATATGTCACCTGTGCACATCCCAGCGGGGACTGGCGTAAATAACCCAAGTGAGTGACAGTCTCGGTGTAGCTCCAGGTCCTTCCTGCGTGTTCCCTCTGTGCTGTTCTCAGAACAAACGAGGGATGGCCGCTCCTCCCTGTTCAGGAGGGACAGTCAGGCGTTCACAGCCTCCTGAGTAAAGCTGGGCCGTGTTTATCTGATTTTAATTTGGCAAATGCTCACTGACCTTCTATGGAGCAGATGTTTGCTGTATTGTGGCTACAGACATTCACTGTGTCTCCTCTTAAAAGGATTTCAGTCTCTTGAAGGGGGCACATCAGCAACCCCGCCATGACCATACCTGAGTAACAGGGTGCCGAGGTCAGGGAGGGCAGAGGGTTCAGGGTGGTAGCGGGGAGCAGAGGGAGGTTCCCGAGAGAAGGATCCGGAGAAGGCCACGCTGGAGCGGACTCTGATATTCCGAATTGTAAATGAATTAGATAGAATGAGCCCAACCTTCATTCCCAGTGGGAAACACTTGTCTGTCTTACTAAGCGATGGATGTGACTCAACAACACATCCGAATGTGATTTTACTGGTTTCCATGCCAGTTCTGCTGCTTCCCTTTAGGTTCAGGGTGTTAGAAACCCACTGAAACACGTTAAATATCTTAGGTGTCAGGTGCTGTTTTAGAGCTCGTGGCCATACTAACTGAGAGTCTCTTTGCTCAGGGGAAACACCTTCTGAGATTATAGAGACAATACCACCTACATTTGTACGTTGCTCTTGAATATACGCTAATGGCCATGATATAACTTGGCCAATACCCAAGTCACTCTTCTGGTGACTAGAGCCAACCTTCCTGTCTCAGGCAAAATTCCAGAGCCATAACCTACTGTCATGGGTTGAATCGTGTCTCCCCCAAACTCATATGTTGAACGTGACCCTATGTGGGAATGGGGTCTTTGCAGAGGTAATTAGTTAAATTGCGGTCATCCGGAGCAGGGCGGGCGTCTAACCCAATGTGACTGCTCTCCTTATAAACAGGTGACATTTGGACATAAACCCTCACAGAGGGAAGGTGCTGTGGAGAGACACAGGGAGGAGACAGCCATCTGCAAACCAGGGACGGAGGTCTGTACACACTTTTCACACACGGCCCTCAGAAGAAACCAACCCTGCTGACACCTTGACCTTGGACTTCCAGCCTCCGGAACTGTGAGATGGCCCATTTCGGTTGTTTAAGCCACCCCGTTGGTGGCACTTTGTTTGGACAGCCCCAGTAAACCAGCATACCCAGCAAACGGGCATCACGCCTCAGGCGGGGGAACAGGTCTCCCGAGGGGTGGCCTCCTCTGTCCCAGCTACTCCCTCGCCTCCGTGTTGCCAGGGGAGCCGCGGTCTCTCTCCACTGGAGATGCCGAGTGTGGGTGTGAGTTCAGCGTGGCCCAGCCCGGGGGCCTTTGTCCTTTAACAGTGGTATTAGAGGAGAGCAGGGACTCACGGACGAGCTTTCTTCTGCTTTGCGGAATGTTGGATGGGGAAGAAAAGGAGAGACAGCCCTCGGGGCACTTGAATACTTTTAACTTGCAGTGAAAAGAATTCATGAGGTACCGGGTAGGATCTTTTTAAGGAGAGAAGATATTTTTGGTGGATTTCCTCTTGAAATGACAAAAAACCAAAACACCTCAAACCCAATAAACCCTTCACTTTATTTTCTTGGCGGTTAGTAGCACTCTACGATCTTTCTCAACTCCCTGGCTTAGTTTTCAGTTTTTCTCTGAATTTCACACCTCACTGACCAGTATTTTTTAATTCCACGCTTGATTGTTACAAGTTGCCCAAGAGGCCCATAACTTACTTTCCCTGGTTTGCAAAGGTGTGTGTATTTGTCTAAGGGCAGCTTATAATATGACTCCACATTTTATTTTATAATGTGATAAGCTATTAGTATTAATGAAGTCCATGCATATAACCTTTTTTTTTTTTTTAATATATCTTTATTGGTTTCAGAGAGAGAAAGGGAGAGAGAGAGAGAGAGAGAGAGAAACATCAATGCTGAGAGAGTCATTGATCAGCTGCCTCCTGCACCCCCCACTGGGGATCGAGCCTGCAACCCGGCATGTGCCCTGACCAAGAATCGAACCGCAATCTCCTGGATCCTAGGTCGATGCTCAACCGCTGAGCCAAACCTGGCCGGGCCAATCATTTTAATTTTGTATGTGACGGAGTAGGAAGCAAGTTGGAGAGAAATGTGGTGTCTAAAAGGAGAACTGAAGTTGGAATAAAAGAATCTGACTTTAAATCAAGCTCTGGCACATCCTTCCTCTGAACCTGTGAGTTGATCCCATAACCTCAAGGACATTGTTCAAGGTGCAGGGTAGTAATGTCCCCCAGATATTTATCCTGAGAATTGCAATCAGATCATGTACATCAGCTAGCTGGCACGGTGCCCACACATAGGTACATCCTAAAAAATAGCTATTGGGAATTCATTAAATTGAAAGCTCTGTTAGTGTAATGAATGGGTATCATTTGTCTAACAAATAGATATTGATAAATGGAAATCCCAATGGTTGTGTTATTTTAAAGAGCATGTTTCTTCTCAAATTTAAAAGCTTTTTAAAATTAAGCAAAAGGACCTAACCTGTAATCTCGCTTTCAAGGCACCTAGTTTTAGGATGTTACTTACTATTCGTTGAGAGCTTCTTGCGTAGCAGGATGTGTTTCTTACCTATTACTTCATTTAGTCCTTACAAAAACCCGAGGAGGGAGACACCATCATTACTCCCATGAGGAAACTGAGGCTCAGAGAATAACTTTAAGCGCCAAGCCCCCAGCTGGGCCGGGGAAGAACTAGCTAGAAAGACAATTCAAACCAAGGTGGCTTGGGGTCGAGAGCAAGCTCGTCACCTCGGCGCTGGGCTGTCTCCCTGTAGTAGAAAAAATAATCCCAAACAATAAATAATAATAACCCACTCACTAACCAGCGGATGGCTTGTGGATAAAAGGATTTGTAGCGAAAGGAATTCGATGTGTTCTTACCGCAGCCTGGAGAGTGGAGGCCTCTAGGAGCGCCGGGCTGTGTGTAATCTCCTCGCAAGAGAAACCTTGGGAAAGACAGATGACAGCGAGCGATGCCCAGCCTCGGGAGAGAGACGGTTTCCCGTGTGAGACGGCTCACGTCTTGACCGTCCTGCTCTCGTTTCTCTGCTTGTCCGTATCCTGGGATTTACCCTCCGGGCCGCGGCTCTGCAGCCGATTCCCAGCCGCCCGCCCGGAGGAGACGCGCCCTCTGCTCGGCAGAGTCCACCGTCCCCAGCTGCCCAGGCTGCTTCCCCCGAGGACGCACGGCTGCCCTGCAGGGGCCGAGGAGGCGGGGCCGGGCCACGCAACCGGCCTGGCAGGTTGATCTGGTAGAGTTTTGCTCCGTGGGTTACACCCAATTGCTCCTGGGTGTCAGGGGCTCCTGTCACCTCCTCCAGGGACCGTGGTCGTGCCTATGGGATGCTGGTTTTGTAATGTGGCGACCGTAGGGCTGATCACTGTCCTCCCTAAGACGATCTCCACGAACTCCGGTGCCACAAAGAGTGAATTCCAATAAAACCCAATAAATCTGACAGCAAAACATGGAGTTCGAGACCCACGCAGACCGCGAGGACCATCGCATTAAAGGCTCCTGGGGATTTTTTTTATGACCTTCCCCCGCTCCCTCTAATGCTTGGTCTCTTGCTTCCATAAATTGTGCAGGCTGGCTTTTCATTAACTCAGAAAGCCGAAATAATTCTTTGTAAAGAATTCTTTAGTCATACATGATTTCAGAGTTCACCAAGATCAAAGGCCGGCGGCTTGGTGGAGGGCCCAGCCCGTGTATTTCACTTAAATGGCTCGGCCTACAGCCTGGCAGCTGGCGTTGTGCTCATTTCCCATCCCTTCTGCAGGTAAGGGGCCCGTCTGACACCATCCCCGGCACAGGGGGCCGCCCTGTGTCCCATGTCATCTCCCTCAGGAGCCTGGCCAGTGGGGTCATTCGGACACACCACCCCGCTCAGTGTTTTCTGCCATTTCATGAAGCCACTCTGGGCCCTGGGGGGCCCGGGCTGGCGGGGTGGGGAGGCGGGGAGTGGAGCAGAGAAATGCCGCATTGTTCAGGCCTCCGGCCTCTCTCATGATCCGTTTAGGAGGCTGGGATGCATTAAAGGGCCCCGGAGGTGAGATGAAAGTAACCCAAGAGCAGCGCGAACAGACGGTCTTCCTCCTTGGGGATACTGCGCTCCTGTTCTTAGCTTGTCACACTGTCCTTATGTTTGTCGTTGAAAATATGTGGGCCCGGGAGGAAATGATGTGTGAGAGACATGGGAGAAAGCTCGCCAGTTGGGCTGTAACAATAACAGCACCGGGAGAATAGAGGGCCTTTCAGGGGCCGGCCCCTGCTGAGCATTCCCCCGTCGGGGGCAGAGGCTCGGAGCCATTGAGAGACTGGCCACACGCACAGCGACGGGAGCGAGGACAGAGGAACCCGAGGAGGGCAAGTTCTTCATGGCGCAGGGGAGGGAGAAGGGGGCTTGCCAGGTGACCTCCAGTGGCCCCCCTTGTGCCTGTGGGCTACTGTATGGATATCCAACAGCCATCTCAGTCCGTTTCCAGAAGAGTCCATGGAATGCATGAGTGTTTGGTCCCACCTGTGCTCTGTAGTGGCTGTGACAGCTGAGAGCAGGAGAAGGGGAGGCCCAGAGATGAAGGACAGAGGAAATGATGGTGAGGTTACAATGTGCCTGGCACAGGAGAGGGAGCCCTGAAGGAGGGGAGGTGGAAAGTCAGAGGCGAAATACACAGCCACACCGAGCCCAGGCCCCTGCGCTGCAGTGCATTTGGCAGTCCTATGTCTACTTGGTAATCTGGGCCATTTCTTGGGGACATCTACAGTCTAGGGTGTGTGGCGTTCCCATTATAATAGCATAAAATTCAGACCCTACAAGAAGCCAGGTCCTGGGCCCTCCCTTCCCTTGGCTTGCACGGCACAGGGGCAGTTGCCTTAAGCTCTCCTGCCTTAGCTTTCACATCTCCATTGCGGGGTCACAGTAACAAAGCCCCAGCTCATGTCATCAGGATAGTAACAAATCCAATAATATGGGGAGTAACCCAAGTTGTGGAAGGGTGCTCTGTTTACCAACATGCTGGTAACATTGGGGGCAAAGTCAGGAGAACAAATACTGGTTTTCTGTCACTCCCAACGATAACTCATGCATCCCAGAAGCTGCAAGTCAGCCTCCCCTCCTCCCTCCATCAGGAGCAAAATATGGCTTCAAACCTGGAAGCATCTGGTTAAATATTAAATAGGAGAGTTGTTCTTCTGAGGTCCTGCATCACCAGCACTTAGGTAGCAGCCAAGTAGGATGGCGTTTTCTTTGACAGCCGTGCATTTACGATGCTGCATAAATAATAGCTGACGGCAACTCCGTGGCGGTCTCTCCACCCGTCTCGCCTCTCTGCAGTTTCTTTAGTGGTTTATACATACGCGCACACACACGCATTATGGTAGGTATACCATAATAGCTATTGTCTTTTCCCTTCCCCCTTCCTTTCAACAGATGTGTCCATTTTTAGTTAATGCAAAGGAAATGGCAGCTTTTAAAGGTAGCCTCTTGCAGTGGGAAAGAGCTGCATTAACTGTAAAAACCTTTTAGTTGCACAATTTTATATTCAGACTCCCCTCCCCAGACATTACTTGCCCAGGTCCGCATTTCCCTTGAAGCTCACTGGTGTTGGAAGGGAGAGCCGAGGGCTGGCTGCAGAGGAGACACTTACAGCAGCAACAGCGATTCTGGCTGGGAAACTCTAGCTCTGGGTCCCTGGGCCCGGGGATAGCGGCATGTACAGCCTCTGACAGAGCATGTGCTCAAGAAAGTTTTCATGGAAAAGTTTGTTGTGCCCACCTGGGCTCAAAATGCTAATGGTATTGGACTAGGCCATTGGCCAAAGGAAAACAGATTCACACATCTGAAGTGGAAGGGCACTTGAAATAAGAACTTACCTTTCCAAATTATCTCAAAATGTGATTAGTATTGTATGCCCGAGAGACCATGATATAGACAGGGCCACTCTGGGGGCAAGCTTCAGCCATAAAGCGACCTCAAGGGAATCCACAAAGGAGAGAAACCTTGCATGTTCGCAGTGTGGGAAAATCAGACTTTTCAACCAGAGTCACTCTGTGAGAATCCACAGGGGGTCAGTCTGGGGTGTCTGGAAGGTGGGAAAAGCTTTCCAAGTGATGGGGAATGCCAGCTTAATGTGCCAACTCAAGAATAAGGAGGAGATTCTGGAAGACCATCTCCCTGAACCCACTGGGTATATCTAAGGCCTCACACCTTAGCCCGTGAGTGCATCCTAGTCAGTAAAGAATGTCACCAGAAAGACAGACCTCCCTGTCCTTCACCTTGCCTTGATGCACAAGTTCTGAGCGTGCACAGAATAATTTGAGAATTCTAAAGCACTCGGGAAATTTATAAATGCAGGAAAACCAGCCATTAGCTCGAGTAGCAGAATTGTCCATTCCATCATGCTCAAGCCTTGTTACTCACAGGAAAGAAGCCTTGTGCAAGGATCACACCCCTCTTGGTACCCATACTTTGGGCTTAAGGAGAGGTCTGTGACAGATAGTCTTTACACTCCACCTTCCTCCCCATTTCCGAGAAAGCCTTTCCTTGCCTGGTAAAGGCTGCTCCCAGCAGAGTGAGCAGAGGGCCCGTTTCCTTTGCGAACGCTCTTGACTTTTCCATTAGGAAGCTTTGCGGTGTTTCCATACTCCTCTAAGTGGAATTGAGAATCACTGAAGAAATGGGATTATTCACAGGCCTTCTGAGAATGTCTACGTGTGCTGCTAAGTTCCGGGGGATACAAAAGTTTGAAGATAGAGAATGTTTGCACTTTCTCTGTTGAGCAGTCCACACCAACAAAGAAGGCAAACGCCATCAGAACAGCCTACTAACACCTGAATATGAGTCTGTTCTTGAGCATTTTCTATGAGTTCTACCAGCAAATGAGATCTTCCCCCAACTAGTGAAAAGTTTCTTCTCCCCCTAGATCACAATGGTTCCCAGACCTGGCTTTCATTGGAATCACCTGGGGAGGTTTACTGTCCACTGACTCTCACCTTCCTGAGGTTTTGATGGCCTTGGTCTGAGGTGCAAGTTGGGTACAGGGATGTTACAAAGCGCCCAAGTGATTCTAATGAGCTGCCAAGATTGAGCCCCACAGGTAGACTCACATCAGTTCCCCATGGCTGTTTCCAAGTAACAGGTCAGACCTGTCTAGCTGCTGGGAATGTCTTCTCCCTTCATTCTTGCTGCCCCATGCCCTCTCTCAGTCCGGCATATGGGTCTCCATATGTTTGCCAAAGGAACTTGACTGAAACAAGGTCTTCTAATACTAAGAACAGTTTAGTGTCTGTACAAGGGTCCAGTTTTCAGAAAAACATTGGGGGCAGTTGTATTAGGTTTCTAGAGCTGCCATAATAAATTACTACTAATTTAGCAGCTTAAAATAGAATACGCCTGCTGAGAACAGGGCTGAAGATGTTTTACTAACTTTAAATTCCATGTATCTCACACACACACACAAACACACACACATGCACACCAGACAAACCTCCTTGCTATCAGACAACAAAAACCTGGGAGTTTTAATTTTACTCTTTTCTGCATACTTAATTGTTTGCTTGATTGAATAAATAATATCAGCTAAAAATTTTTACTTATTTCAAATTCAAATGTATTTATATCAGCCCTTTTATCATCTCACAGTTCTGCAGGTAGTAGTTCCATAGAAGTCGGACGCAGGCCCTCAGCAGGCTGTCATCCAGGTGTAGCATCCTTGCGGGAGACCCTGGGAGAGAATCTGCTTCCAGACTCATTCAGATTGTTGGCAGGTATCACCTCCATGTGGCTGTAGGACTGAGGTTCTCATATCCTTCCTGGCTGTCAGCCATGGTCGTTCTCAGCTTCTAGAGGCCACCCATATTCCTTGGCTCGTGGCTCCCTTCCTCTGTCTTTCAAGCCAGCAGCGCTGGGTCAAGCCTGTCTCATGGTTCACATCCCTCTCACCTCCCCTTCTGGCTCATCCCTCCTCTGCCTCCCTCTCCCACCAGATCTGTCTGACTCACTCTTTCACCTTCCTCATCTGCTTTTCAGGGCACGTGTGGCTACATCAGACTTGCCTGGATGATCCAGGACAATCTCCCTATTTTAAGTAAGGTTAGCGGGTTAGTAACCTAATTCCCTCTGTGCCTAGGTGAGTGCTGGGTTAAACTCAGCCCAAGGCTGAGAATGCTGGGGGGCAGTGTAGAATTCTGCCTACCACGTGGGTGATTATCAGGGGGAACAGGGAACCCTTCTGTGGACAGTAAGTTGCTAGAGGTCAGGGCCAGGGTCAACCAAGTATATGGCTGTTTTGAGATGATTATTATTTCAGCAGTGACCATAGATGCCTACCCATGACGGCCCCTGTGGCTGATAAAGAGCCAACTGGGGAAAACAGACTCATGTTTATCCCAGGTTTGCGGTTCACAAAGACATTTCTAGAATTGGCTTAGCTGTTTGAATACTGGGCTTTGTGCAGAAGGCGGGCAGGGATCTCAGAGGTGCCTCCGGGCCTGCTGAGAAAGGGGGAGGATTTGAGTACCGAGAGGGAAACAGGCAGGGCTCTGCCCTCCTCTTTGGCCCTCAAACTGGCCCTCAATGCATCTATTTTGATGCATTTTGGGTTTTGGACTAGACTACAAATGACTTGTAAAGAAACGTCTTTAGGGTACCTTGTGAGGTGGGTGGCTCAGCGGCTAATTCTCCTGTCTTGCGGGGGAGGAAAGAGGCTCCCTGCGGCTCCACCGTGTTCCCAGAATCCATTTAGCCCATGATGCTTCTTTCTGCTCAGAGCACGCTGGCTATTGCCGCCCTGCAGTGGCCCACGGAGCCCACCTACACGCCACGCGATGAAAATCAACTTTTTTTGCTCTAGGGAAATCTCATTGTGACCTCAAATATTATGCTTCAGCTTGATCAGCTTTTAAGGCATCAGACATGGCACTTAGCATCTTGGACTTTCCTACAAATCATGCTACGCAACCATGAAGGATATTTAAAGTGATGTGCGAAGCACTGAACACAATTGCAAAAAATTTCTCACACAGAGAGAGTTGACTCGTGTGTGTGTGTGTGTGTGTGTGTGTGTGTGTGTGTGTAAGAGAAGGGGAGAGGCTGCACTGAAATAAATCCAATTCCCAAGCAGGAATCTTATTTCGAAGAGGATGAGACTTACTTGGATCCATATACTTTTCTAGTGTATTTTTTAGAAAAACAAAGTCACCTAATTTCACCATATTTAGGCTTTGATAGATTTAATAAAGGCCTTTGAAATGACTGGAGAAAGGACAGAGAGGAAATGGAAAATGCTCCGAGTCCATGGCACGCTATCAACCCAAACATGAAAGCTGTGCGTTGCTAAGCTTTCAGACTTTTCTCTGGCTTTTGGAAACGGATGGATTTTCCTCCTGGCTGCAGAATTTTCACAGTATTATCGAGGCTGGCTAGCATCGCAGTGAGAACTCTGCTGTCCACACAAAAAGCATTAGCAGCAAGAAGGAAGCGGAGCGGTTGATGTGCGGAGAATTTCCTAGAGAGAAAACCATGCTCCTCCTCTCTTCTTCCTTTGAAGTGTCCCTCTTGGGGGTCTCCAAGTGGGGGGCTTGGGGAAGGAGGGGTGGCTGGGGGCAGGGAGGGAAATCAGGCCAGGGAAATGTGTCTGGGAAGAGCAGCCTGGGCTGCGGCTCCTGATCCCCCATCCCCTTGCCACACAAACACAGACACATGCACATTAGCGGTCGGTTTAGCTGCAGCCCCCCCAGAGCATTTGCTGGGGTGCAATTGATCGCAGGGAGCAGGAGACAGCGTCAGCAGGGATGTGGTGCAGGGAGGCCTGGGGCTCGGGGCTTCCGCTCTCACACATCATCAAGCCATTTTGAAATGGTTTGAATTAATGACACTTATTCAGACAGGCAAAGTAGGTAAATGGAAATATTAGACAAGGCTTTTCACCTACTTTGCTCAACATTTCCCGTTACCTTGAGTGCTGGAAACCGTCCACGGCCTCGCTCAGCCTGAGAGGGAGCTGGTGGGGGCGTGAGCTCACGGCCTGCCCTGCCTGCAGCCGGGACGTGCGCTCGCTCAGGTAGGAGGGTCACCCTGAAGGACCGCCACACTGTGGGGCAGGCGGCCCTGCACGGAGAACGTGCTCGGGGACATGAGTCTCGTCCTCCAGCATCAGGACCACCCCTCACTGGGGTGCCATTCATCTTGCAAGTTTTTGTAATTATTATGACAATTTTCTGGCAGTTGGCAGCAACGTATCCTCAGCAAGGGCCCCTTTGACAAATTCACACAAAGTGGCCTTTGAGGCTGGCGGCGGGGCTGCCAAGCATCACCTAGCGGACAAAGCCAGGGCTTTGAAGTCCGAGCCCAGCTCCAGGCCTCGCTTTGCCGTTTCCCGCCTGTGCGACTTTGGGCAGGACACTTACACACTCTGAGCCTTAGTGTCATCATCTGCAATCTCGGATTTTATGTGAGGCTCAAAGTAGGTGAGCTGGGAAAATGCTTATCACAGTAAGAGCTGCGTGAGCTCGTGGTAGGTCCTGGCAGTCACTAGGGCTGTGCCCTCCTGTCCCCCTCCCTTCTTACCAGGGAACCTGAAACCACAGCTCACGTGAGCTACAGGGGTGCCGAAGCATGAAGCCTAAACCTGACCTGGCGGGGCTCGAGTCTGACGGCCTGCAAAGCCATCCTTTAGCTGGGCCCAGGAATTCGTTTCCAGGAAGCAGCCAGCTTCCTTCCTCGATGGAACATTCCATGGCACCTTCCTCACCACACATGAGGGGCAGTGGGCACCCACCAAAACCAAGCAGGATGGAGGGTCTTTTACTTTAGAGCAAGGGTGACAGCCCCATGGTGGGTGGGGACATGGGGGTGCGATGGGGAGGTAAAAGCCTGCAGGTGAGGACATGAGTCTTGCTGGGTCTGCTCCTAGGACTTGCTCTGGGTTTCTGTTTGGGCCCCTATGTACATGGAGAAGCAGGTAGAGCATGATCGGGAGTCAGACTGCATGGGTCTCAACCAGGCTTCGTGTACTCGCCGGCTGTGTGACCTTGGGCAAGTTACTCAACCATTCTGTGCTTCAGTCTCCACAACTGTTAAACAGGGGTAATAATAAAATACCCACCTCTCCAGGTGGCTGTAGTGTTTACATGAGGATGACTTAGCTTAGTATTCAACAGGGGATAACATCTTTTATTTGCTGTTTACCTATAACATTATGTCACCTTCCTATATTTTTAGTTTATGTGATTTTTAAATGCATTCAATGAATTTTATGTGCAAATTGATGTTTTTATGATATCAACAGATTATTGACTTGGACCTGGCACCCATTGTTTGGACAGAGAATAAGCCGGGCTGCAAGGCCTGGGGTCCTCCAGGCCCCCTCTGCTCCCGTGTCAGTGGAACCTCTGGCTGACTTTCCTGAGGCTCAGCTGTAAAACTCCTTTTACAGATCGAAGGGTTTTTATTCTGAAAATACTGTTTTCACTTTCCTTTCCAAAGGGAGTTCACACTTCTCGAAGGGGACAGTCCGAGTTCTCTCTCTCAGGTCACGTGTTTTAAGTGTAAGTGTCCCGAGAGGACCAGCAGAGGGCTGGACGAGAGCTCAGTGTGAGCTTTGGGGGGCGAGTGGAGGTTCACGAATGCAAATGTTTGATCAAAATATGTGGTTCTATTTATTTCTGTGCATCTCTATATTAGAAATGTTAACTTGAACTGAACCGTTGAATATGCTTAATCCAAGGCAGATGGGATGGTCAGTGAATTATTTTTGCAAACCACTTCTGTTGGCGTTCGGAGCTTCCTTTCGTATTGATTCCATTCTGGCTGACCACTCGAGGTTTCACCAAAATTAGCTGGTGCCAGACTCCGCTTCCAGTGACATATGCGCTGGTCCCCCTGAAATATAACACAGTTGCAAATTTCTTCAGCCCAGAGAGCCACTTTTGTAACTAATGAGACCAGACGGGTGCTGGGAGAGGCCGGGCCACAGCACTGCGCCCTGATATCACACACGCCAGCCCTTCAGAGTGAACAGTGGCCCGAATAATTATTTCCTGCTGCAGACTCCGTTTTTTTCTTTTTTTTTAGCACTTTGTTTGTTAAATCCTATTTTCCTTCCTACTTTCCTGTTGACGGCAGCGAAATTGAATTTGGAGCAAGCGGTCTCACACTAGGTCAGCAGAACCCCGCTCCGAGGGGAACCGAGTTAACCCTTTGAGTGCGCCTCTCCGGAGGCCCAGGCCCCCACCTCGGGGTACCCCCGCTTCCAGGGCAGGGCAGGAGGGGAAGAAGGGCCGCCCCCCCCCCCCCCCCCCGGGAAGGAAGCGGGGTAGAAGCCCAATGTGCTCTGTTAGGATCACGGCCACGCTGGGTAAAGCAAGTCGTGTCACTTTTCATATCGCCGCGCAGAAGGCAGACTTAGGAAGAGGCGGAGGCGGAGGCGGCGGGGTGTGCAGCTTGGCATGAGAGGGGGGCACTTCTGACTAAAGGGCTTTCCTGGAAACGGCACAAATTTGCAGAGTGTCCAACAGAATTTAGAAAAATTGGGGCAATCGCTCCTGCGTAACGAGATGAAAAGAGGGGTCTGAAGTAAAAAGGGGGGCCTAGCCGGTGTGGCGCAGTGGTTAGAGCGTCGGACCGTGCACCAAAGGGCTGTGGGCTCGATTCCGGGTCAAGGGCACGTACCTGGGTTGCAGGTTCCATCCATGGCCCAGCAGCGTGTGCGGGAGGCAACCAATTGATGTCTCTCTCTTGCATCGATGTTTCTCTCTCTCTCTCCCTCCCTCCCTCCTTTCCACTCTCTCTAAAAATCACTGGAAAAAATATCCTCAGTTGAGAATTAACAACAACAAAAATAATCATCATTAATAAATAAAGGGGGAAGGGCGACTTTAACTCACTCGCATCTTAGGGCAGTCTGGTGGGAGGGCCTGCTCACTGGTGGTTTTCCACTGTGTGGACCGAGAAGGGCTGTGCTGGGAGATCAGGTAGCTGGGCCTGGCGAGAGGTGCGAGATCCCGAAGAAAGAGAACCAGCTGCGAGAAACATTCCGGCCACTACCAGCAAATGTGATTTTATTAGCACGCCGTGGCTCCTGTCCTCGTGTGAAAACAGTCCCCATCCGGTGAGAGTGTGTGGAACTTGCTGGAAGCAGAGAGGGTGTCAGAAGCTGCATTTGGCTGTCAGTCCGGAAACATCGCTTATGTTTCTGCAGGTGGGATGTCTGGGTCAGAGCTTTTCCTGTTTGATGGGGAGTCTCAGGTTTCCCTCCTTAGATACTGTGTGAAATTTCACTTCCACCTGGAATATATGAGACTACCTGTTCCCCCAGGCCACCCCCAAAGAGCATGTAATCAAACTTTTATGCTGTGCCAATACATGTTTAAACAATGGTATTTCTCCTGAGTGAGGGAGCATCTGTTCATATGCTCACGAGCCTTATGTAATGTTTCTCCTGAACGCTGTGATCATACCCCTCGGTAAATTTTCTATTGGCTTATTGGTCTGTTTCCTATGTAGTACTTAGAAAAGTTTTAAAAAATATCTCATACATATATAAGAATATTAACCCTTGATTTATTATATAAGTTGAAAATAGTTTCCCAATTTATTGTCAAACTTTTGACTTTGCTTATAGTATATTTTTGCTATGCAAGTTTAAAAATTTTTTTCTGTGGCAGAATTTATCAATTCCTTTTTATGGCTTCTGGACCGTTTTTTTTTTTTTTTTTTTTTTACAAACATGTGAAATGATGAAGAGAAGAGAAATAGAGGAAATAAGTAGAATCATAAAAGACTGTTTTGTTGAACTGCATGCGAATGATTTTGACAGCTGGATGAAATGAACAATTTTCCAGGGAAATATAACTTTCTAAAACTGACCCCAGAAGAGAAAGAAAATCCAAATCAGATGATATGCACTAAAGACATAGAGAAAGTTGTAAAAGAGTAATGCTCCACAAAAGCACTGGGTTCGGGTGGTTTCACAGGGCAATTCTACCTCATCTTTAAAAAAAAATTATTCCCTAGCATAGAAAAGTAGAGAACATAGTAAAGGAAGGAAAACTTCCAACTTTGTTTGACGAAATGCACTACTTTGATACCAATAGCCTAAATGGATTGCAAAAAAAAAAAAAAAAAAGCTAGAGTAATCTTCCTCATAAATATTTATTCTAAACTCTTACATTAAATGTTATGGAGCAGGATTCAATAGCACATTAAAACAATGTATCATATGTAAGTAGGTAGTCTAGGAATGCAAGGTTGGTTCAATATTAAGACATCTATGAATTAATTTATCACATTAATCAGGAAATTGTTTATAAAACAATTTCTGGAGGCCCGAAATCCAAAACCAGTGCCCTCAGACAGAAGTCAAGGCGTCAGCAGAGCTGCGCTCCCTCTGGAGGCTCTCGCTTTTTCCTTCCTGCTTCTGCTTCTAGAGGCTTCTGGCATTCCTTGGCTTGTGGCTGCGCCATTCTAATCTCTTCCTCTGTAGCCACATTGCCATATCTTCTGTGGTTAAATCTCCCTCCACCCCTCTTATATAGGAAGCCTGCAATTATATTTAGGGACCATCGTGATCATGCAGGGTAATCTCCCCCTGGAGAAATTTCTAGCAGTGTTAATTTCTCTGGGGATTCTAAGCTCTTGTGAAATTACTGGGCTCCTCTTTATGCCTCACCCTTCTTCTCCCTCTTCCCAGCATCATTGCCTCAAACTTCCCCAGGTCCTGCTCACCTAGGACGCAGGGCTGCTGAAGGCTCCCTTGGTTTTACTCCTAGGCCATCCGCTCATGCCCGAGGGTGATCTTCCCAAGGGTCCTGCATAATGTCTTGTTCCCTCTTCCCGAAGAGGCTTTCTTTTTGGTGTTCAATGACTTATTCACTTCATAATCACCGCCTGCTAAATGCTCCATCCTCATTTGGTTTCCAGCTGAACACCTGCATTATCTGTGATGACAGTAACTCTGGGCTTTCCCAACACTAATACTTCAGGTCTTGGCCGTTTTCACAGAAAGGAAACAAATCTTTTTGCAAATCATGTGTCTCTCCCCTCCCTCCCTCTGCCCCAGAAGTCCCAAGCCCCTGGCTTTGTTTTTCAGGACTTGGGGCCCTTATCTACTCCTCATCTGTGCTCTTTCTTGGCCTCAGCAAAGGGCTAACCCTCCAGGACTGAGTGCTTGGCTGGCGATCCTGCTGATCGTGCTGTGGGTGCTGGGATCTGCCGGTCCACTTCCTTTTCACCCCTCATCCCATCTTGGCAGCCTTTGGGTTTGTCAGCAGGGAAGTTTGTTTAATAGGTCAGTGACCCAGTCCCCAGCCTTGGGACAGCTTCTGAGAATAAGCAAGCAGGAAGTCTGATGGCAAACCCATTCCCAGACACAGGGAAAGTGCAGTGCAGGCCCCAGTCTCCCTGCCTTTCCTTGCAAACCTGTCCAGCATCTGTGTAGAGACTTCCTCTATTTCTTCCCTTCTGGATTCAGTGTCCACATTGTAAAGAAGATGGGATTTGTAGGAAGCTGTATCCTGGGTCTTCCAATGGCAGCGATATAATTTTGTCCAAATTGCATAATCTGGTTGGTCCTGTTTCCTAGTCCGTGAAATGGGCTGAATGAAATCACATCAAAGGTTGCAGTGAGGACTCAATGAGTCAATGGATGTCACCCCCACCCCCGGTATGATTCCGGGCACACAGGAGCTGTTTCGATATAAACTCCCCTTTTCACTCATGCTCTAACTTGAGCCTTGTGTTTTCCTCTGTATTTTTCCTTATGAAGTTCAAGCTCCCCCTTTAGACTATTATACTTAGGCAACCTAAGTGTGCATTGATAGTTAAGATGATTGATATTTCTATTTATTAGATCAGATACTATGCTAAGTGCCTTATGTGCATTTTCTCATTTAATCCAACCTGGAGAAACCAACCATAGGAACAGCTAAAGCCCCATTTGTGTTCCTTCCCAATCTCACCCCCTCCCTTAAACGCAAGTGTGAAGTTGATGAGGATCTCTTCTGCTCCTTTTTCATGCCTTTGCTACATTTGGGTTTTTTACTTTTTTGTAAATTTTATTGATTTTAGAGAGAAGGGAGAGGGAGAGATAGCAACATCAATGAGAGAGAAACATCAGTGGGCTGCCTTGTGCACACCCCATACTGGGGATTAAACGCGAAACCTGAGCATGTGCCCTGCCTGGGAATCGAACCGGTGACCTCCTAGTGCGAGTTGATGCTCAACCAACTGAGCAATACCAGCTGGGTACCTTTGCTACATTTCTATGGACAAGAAGTAGTGAACAAAATAATGTTTTTTCTGTCTTTTTAAAATTTATACTAATGGTGTTATACTCTCGATTTCTTCCTCTGACCTAATCTTTGGAATCCAGTGTATTTTAGAGATTTATCCAGATAGCTCCAGTCCATTAATTTTTTTTTAAATTTATCTTTATTGTTGAGAGTATTACAGGTGTCCCATTTTTCCCCCCCCAATTGACCCCCTCCACTTTGCTCCCACCCCTTCCCCAGGCCTTCACCCTGTTATTAACTGTGCCCATGGGTTATGCATATAAGCATATAACTTCTTTGGTTAATCTCTTCCCACCCTCCACCTGCCTTCCCTCTTTCCTCTGAAATATGATCGTCTGTTGCATGCGTCAATGTCTCTCGATCTATTTAGTTCGTCAGAGTCTTTTGTTCATTAGCTTCTTCTTAAAGAAGACCCTTCAACTTTTCCTGTAGTGCTGGTCTGGTGGAGATGAACTCCTTTAGCTTTTTCTTATCTGTGAAGCTCTTTATTTGACCTTCCATTCTAAATGATAGCTTTGCTGGGTAGAGCAATCTTGGTTGTAGTTCCATGTTTTTCATCACTTTGAATATTTCTTGCCACTCCCTTCTGGCCTACAAAGTTTCTTTTGAGAAATCAGCTGACAGTTGTATGGGTGCTCCCTTGTAGGTAACTAATTGCTTTTCTCTTGATGCTTTTAAAGTTCTCTCTTTGTCTTTAACCTTTGGCATTTTAATTATGATGTGTCTTGCTGTGGGCCTCTTTGGGTTCCTCTTGTTTGGGACCCTCTATGCTTCCTGGACTTGTAAGTCTATTTCTTTCCCCAGGTAGGGGAACTTTTCTGTCATTATTTTTTCAAATAGGTTTTCAATTTCATGGCCTCTTTCTTCCCCTTCTGGACCCCAATAATACGAATGTTGGGCCTCTTGAAATTGTCCTAGAGGCTCCTTATACTATTTTCATATTTCTGGATTCTTTTTTCTTTTTGCTCTTATGGTTAGGTGTTTTTTGTTTCCTCATCTTCCAAATTGCTGATTTGATTCTCAGCGTCCTCTACTCTACTGTTGATTCCATGTAAATTATTCTTCTTTTCAGTTCCTGTAGCTTTCATTTCAAATTGGTACTTTATTATGTTACCGATTTTCTCAGTTATTTCCCTAATAGTCTGCTTAAACATCCTTATAAACAAAATTCTGAACTCTGTATCTGTTAGCTTGCTTGGATCTATTTCATTTAGTTCCTCTTCTAGAGATTTCTTCTGTTCTTTCCTTTGTGACATGTTTCTTTGCCTCTGCATTTTGGCTGCCTCCAGGTGTTTGTTTCTATGTATTAGGTGGAGCTGCTGTGTCTCCTGGAATTTGTAGAGTGGCTTTGTGTAGTAGGTGTCCTGTAGGGTCCAGTGGCTCAGCCTCCCCAGTCACCTGAGCTGGGCCTTCTAGGTGCTCCCCTGTGTGGGCTGGGTGCACTGTCCTGTTGTAGCTGAGCCTTGGTTGCTGTTGGTGTCACTGGGAGGAACTGACCCCCAGGCCAATTGGCTGTGAGGACCAGCTGCAACTACAGCCAGAGAGCTGCTGTGCTGGAGACACCCCTATGGAGCAGGATTTACTTCAGTGGGGCTTTGGTGTTCACCAAGTGCGCCCTTTGAGTGTCAGTTGTGGATGTGGTAGGGTTGTAATCCAGCGTGGTCGAGTCTGACCACCAGGTAAACTGTCTCTGGGAACCCCCTGGAGGTGCCAAGTCAGCCTCTGCCAGTGCCTTGCCCAGGGCCACCCAGCAGGAGCTACTCAGCAAACCGTAGTTGGCTGCTACTTGTGCTGGGCTTGGAGGTGCCCAGGAGAGGCCAAGCTATGAGCCAGTGCAGCTGCTGCTAATGCCAGGCCTGGGGCCGCTTATCAAGATGTATGGGGCAGCTGCTGCTTGTTTGAGAGATTTTAGGAAAGTCCTAAGCATGAGGCTCGGGAGGCCACTTGCACAGAAAAGCCCCTGGAAATGGCCCGGATGAGCTGCAGGTGGGGGGGCGGGGCCTCCGGGAATCACGGGGCGGGGCCGAAGGTGCGAGTCAGGTGCTGGCGACTCAAACATGGCGCCTGCCTGCCGGCTGTGTGCGGGGAGGACTCGCCACAGGAGCCATGGCCTCCGCCAGCCCTTCTGCCCGGGAGGAAGCCGCCCTCCACCTCTCGCCCGGATCCCAGGCAGGTTAGTTCCCCCCGAGTGTCCCGGGTCCCTTCAGGCTGCTCCCGGCGCTGGGCTCAGAGGGAGCGTCCGAGTGAGTCCGCGCCGGGCCCTTAAGTGGAGCTGCTGGGGCTCCCGCAGCCTCCGCGACCCTCAGCCACAGGCCCCGCTGGTTTCACAGCCCAAAGCTGTGGGGACGTCTCTCCCCGGGCCTGGAGCCCTGGGCTGGGGGCCTGCTGTGGGGCTGGGAACCCTCCTCTTCCGGGAAATCCCCACCGCCGAGATGTCCTCCCGGGTTTACCCCGAGGCACCGGGTGTGGACCCTCGGCCATGTCTCCATGATCCAGCCCCAACTTGCCCGAGTCTCCGCCCCTCCTCCCGGTCTCGGTGCTGCTTCAGTTCCCTGGTTGTGGGCCTTCTGTTCAGCCAGATGTCAGGAGGCTCTGAGTGACGGTGGTTCTGTGTTTTAGTTGTGATTTTGATGTGGCTCCGGGAGGCGGTGGGTACAGCTGTTACCCACGCCGCCATTTTGTTTCCTCCTAATTTTTTAAAAAATATGTCTTTACTGATTTCAGAGAGAGGAAGGGAGAGGGGGAGAGAGATGGAAACATCATTGATGAGAGAGAGTCATTGATGGGCTGCCTCCTGCACGCCCCCAACTGGGGATCGAGCCCGCAACCCGGGCATGTGCCCTGAGAGGAAATTGAACCGCGATCTCCTGGATCCTAGGCCAACGCTCAACTGCTGAGCCACACCCGGCCAGGCTCCATTAATTTTAATTAGTGTAATAACTTACTGAATGAAAACACTGCTATTTAGCACACATTCCTCTATTAATGGACAATTCGCTTGTTTTCAAATTCACAAGCAATCCTGCAGTGACTATTTTTGTCATGTCTCCTTGTTCCCAAATTATTACTTTTTTTGAGACAAATCTTTAACAGATGAACTATTTGGCGCATTTGAAAGACTTTTGTTATCTACCGTCAGATGCTACTTCATGTCTACCGCCACCATTTGTGGTTTCGCCAGCAGGGTATGCGAATGCCCATCTCTGCAGATCATCACTAACGATGTATATTTTGATCCATTTAAATGTTTGCTACCTTGACAAAACCAAAACCAAAACCAAAACAAAAGCCATCATCTCATAGTTTAAAATTTCTTGTCTTTGGTGAGTAGTGAGACTGAATCTCTTTCTGTACACTTATTGGCCATTTGCTATTGTGGTTTTGTGAACTGCTCATTCTTGCCTGGCCTACTCTCTTTACCTTCCAAGTATTTTGCAAATATGCTGTCCAATTTGCCATTAATCTTTTGGCTTTGTGGTGATCTTTACTCCATAAAATTTTTAACTTTTGATATAGCCAAGTGGTCAAATCTATAACATTTTCAACTGAATCCTTTAAATTTTTTTAGTTCTGTTCAATTAAATTGTACAGTTACAGCTGCTGTGTGGAAGACACCAGAGGTTACAAATAATAGTCAGTTATGGTCTCTCGGGGGGAGCTTGTAATTTAGTTGTGGGACAAGATACTCATATGAAACTATGTCAATAACATAAGCTGTCGATGATGAGTGTCAAATGCTTGGCACAAAGACGAGGTGATTTCACTTTGGCAGCCAGGAAGCTGAGAGCAAAGAACACAAGCGAATGCTGAGTCAACAGGGACCAGATTAGCTTAGGTGACTCATGGAAACGTGGAATATTGAGACTGGAACAGTCCTGAGAGCCATCAAACTCAAACCCGCCATTTAAAAGAAAAGTACATATCTCTTTGAGTTGACTAATTTCTCACCAAGATGTCCTGCCAGCAAAGTGCCCCAGTCCAGGCCCTTTCCAGGCTCTTTCTGCTGTGGCCCCAGCTCTGAGAGCAATTGCCACATGAGCGTCCAAAAAACCCATAGACCCCACCAGTGCCAGCACCAGAGCCCAGCTGCCAGGAGTGGGGGCCCTCAGCTCTCTGACTGCCACCCCAGCTCTGGGCCCTCTGAACCACAGAGGAGCAGTAATGAAGAGGTCAGCATAATGCCCTGGAGATCTATGTAAGTTGTTGCATGTGCTAATAATTTGTTCCTTTTCATCGCTGAGTAATCTTTCTCGGATAGATGCACCATAGTTTGCATTACTGTTCACCTGTTGGAGGACATTGGGTTGCTCCGAGGTTGGGGATATTATAAATAAAGCTGCTCAAGTCATACCACTGGGTGAATGAGTTAAATGCACACAGCTATTTTAGAAATGAGCTCTCGATCTTTGTTCATAGAAAAATACACATTTCTAGGGAAGTTCTTTCCTACCTGCATACTACGTGGGCTTCTAAAAGGGTTGTTGGGTGAATGACCATCCGCAGGCCACCCTCCTGATACCTATTCCTGATTTTCAGGCTTCCTTTTGGGAAGATCAAGCCGGTTGTTTGCCTTCCTGAGAATTCTAGCCGTGGAAATGTGTCTGTTATGCACAGTCTCACTTCGGGGCTATTGTACATTTTTACCTTGTCTCATTGCCCCCTGGCCACTTGTGACTCTGACATCATGACCCTTGCTGATTCATTCCCTTGTTTATTGACTGCCCCTTCCAAGAGAGCTGGACTTTGCTTTGTTCGCAAGCAAACTGTTTGCTCCAGTTTACAGC
The DNA here is from genome assembly GCF_054644295.1 of Miniopterus natalensis. NCBI lineage: Eukaryota > Metazoa > Chordata > Mammalia > Chiroptera > Miniopteridae > Miniopterus > Miniopterus natalensis. Next base: position 78,773,770 of record NC_142090.1, read on the forward strand.
CTGGGGGCCAAGCATAGAGCGGCTGTGTAATGTTTTTGAGGGAGTGCATAAGTAAATTATGTCCTCAGTGCATAAAAGAGACTTTTAAAAATCCAAGACTGGATTTAAGTAAATATACATAAAACCCACCAAAAAGGAGAATGAAGGAAAACCATTCTGGGCCTTGGATTTAGAAAGCCTGAGTTGGCACCTCAGCTCTGCCCCTTGCTGGCCTGGAATCTGTAGGCAAATGATTTAACTTCTCTGCCAACATCTTTGCATTTGCAACACTATCCATCGTTTTCTCAGGATTATCATGATGCTCAACTGAAATACTTTGCATGAATACACTTTGTAAAACGCTCAAGTGCTGCATAAATCTAAGGGATCCTCTCCATTCTCAAGGTCATTGTCTCCCCCTTCTTTCTCCTCCCCTCCCCTCCCCTCCCCCCCTCCCCCATCATCATTCTCATCATCACCATCTGACATCTGCACCCTGGAAAGGATGGAAGCATTTGGGGCAACTGCAAATCTGAAATGATGGTGTTCTTGTGACATTCCATCCAGTAGAGGGCAACAGTTCCTACCACCTAAGTCCAAGGACTTTAAATATCAAGTTCAAGTACAATCACGGCAACTTACAATCGTTAATATTTATTTATTGTTGGAGGAAACACACCCTACTAATCCTTTCTTTCAGAGATCTCCAAATACTCTTGTTCGGTACATTGCCTTGTAGCCCAAGCTTCTTTTGGAAATGTCTAACTGCCATAAAAATTATCTTTAAAAAAAAGCCTTCCTTCTTCCTGGTTGGCTGGGTAAAATGCAGAGCAAAGTGTGGCTCAGGAATGATGACACAGACTTGCTTCTGTTTTCACTATTTTTAGCCTCAGCATTGGTGTTATGAGGTAGGGTAACTGCTTTGCTCGATCAGGTTGCCTGAGAATTCTGCCACCTGTAGGCTCTGTGTGCTGAATTATCTCTCTATAGATTTCATACCAGGGGTGGTGGAGAGGGTTCTCTGCCCAGAAACTGATGTCCTGAGTCTATCTTGTAGAGTCTGGGAACTCACTCCTATGGTGCCAGTTGGTGCAAGGACAGGCAGGCTGGGAGGTCCCTGCGGGGCTTCACTGTAGATGGTGAGTGCAGTTGGGTCTTTGATATCCTGCTTTCACCTGCTGCCAGGAAACCTCACTAGAGGAAGCCGGTGCTACCACCTCCAGATGAGAGAGAGAGAGAGAGAGAGAGAGAGAAGGTGGCCCAGCCCAGCTCTTTCAAGTTAAGGAGAAGCAGTTGGGGATAGCTGTGCTTGCTCACTCTGGAGAGGGAGAGGACTGTGCTGTCCCATTCCTGGGTGCAGGAGGTGTCTGGGTAATCCTGGGATAGCTCTTCTTTTTATGGAACACCGTTGAACTCTTGTTAACCTTTATGTCATACCAGCCCCTTTTACTAAGAAAGCCACCAAGGTATTTAAACAAGATGGTTTGTACATCTTAATATCATTCATTCATTCATTCATTCATTCATTCATTCATTCACCTGAGGTCAATGGAAGGCCTACTATATGCTAGGAATTAGAGACTCACAATGAAATAAAAACAGGATCCTTCCTTTGAGTAGTTCTCGGTCTCTGGGGAGTCCAATGTAAAGCATGAGTGACCCCACAGAGGGGTAAGTGCTTTGTGGATTGGGATGCAGGGTCATGAGAACAGAGTGGAGACGGTGATTAGCTCTGTCTGCAGGAGGCTTTTGTGGAGGTGGCACTGGAGCTGTGCATGGGACACATTTCAGGAGGTGGGTTTTTCATCTCATTTTCCCTCCTAAGCAAACCTTGGTCCATATCTACAGAAAAGCTGGGTGAGAGATGCAGTCAACTTGTACTGTTTTCACTCCCCCTGCGAGTCTCCCAGCCCTGCCTGGTTTAAGTTGTGATTAGATTGGATGGGAGTGAATTGGTGGCTGTGTGGGGTGTGCTGACACACACTTCCTGAGAGCTAAGGACGGGAAGCCAGGTCTGGAACGAAGGGTACCCCTGGGAAAAAGCCGGCTTCTTCCATCTTCCCTGTTACTTGGCCAAGGAGAGAAATGAGTAGAACTTGTTTGACTTTCTTTGGTGTGGACCACACTAACTTTTCCCCGAGACGGGGCGTGCTGTCAGTATTCTGCCGTGATTGTTTTGGGAACACTGAGCAGAAGTGCCGACTTAGGGAGAGGACTCCGCGAGCTTTAGATGGAGGAAGAGGCCCTGCCCGCGGAGATAACTCTCCCAGGAAGCCTTATGTGACTGCAGGAACTCTCCCCCCTTCTCTGGAACCATCCACCCTGTATACGAATTTGGTCGTTTTGCCAAGCATCGCCCTCTCAATGTCGGGTCTCCAAGATACATTTCAGATATGCTCGAGGGCAGACGCCTGGCCTTCTAGCACCCTGGATGCTCTGGAGCTCTGTGCCGAGTCTTTGGAGTGGGGGGTGTTGGGTGGCTGCTCCCTGGCAGAGTGAGAGACAGGCCTCCCACACCAGCAGGGGGCCCAGAGCTGCTTACCCTCCACGCTGTGACGGAGCCAGAGGCAGAGCCCAGCCCCGGGACAGTGCAGCCCACACTCCTGGGCTGGGAACAGTTCAGAGTCACACTGGCTCGGCCCTGGGGCTGGCTGTGGCCAGCTGGGACACTGGACCATGCGCTTGTTCTGTTGGCAGCCCTGGAGCACTGGAGCCCTCCCCTTGTGGATGAGTCTAAATTTAGCCCCAAGGAAGCTGCCTTCCCTTCCCATGTTGCTGGAGAAAAGCTCCTTTCACTGGAATGGGACTCTGCTTTGATTAAGTGGGAGGACCCACATCTGGGAACATATAAACTTTATTGTCCTTGGATGGCAAAATGGTTTCCTTGCCTACTGGTTTTCCACCTTTTTAGTGGCGTGTGATCGTCTCTGCTAATGACTGCATTGGCCATCTCACTGTGGACTGGGCTCCCAAGGCCTGCATCTCGGCTGGCGTTGACACCTGGGGACCTTGCCTTTGTCACCACTTCACTTGGTGAGGCCCAGCTCTGTGCATGAGGCCGGGTCTCTTGCATGATCCTGGGAGGACACGAGGCCCAGGTTTGTGCTCTCTGGGGCCAGATCCCAGGATGGCAAGAGTTGGGAAACATCTTGTGGCTGCTCTTTACGGCTCTGGGGTCCAAGGTCTCAGATGCGACTCTGGGCCCACACTCAGTGAATACAAGACTCCCAATTGGAAAGACATTAGCCCTAAGGGGTTATCTGGGCAGAGAAAGGCTTTTAGGACTTCTCCTGGCCCAGAGCAGGCTCCTTAGGTGATTCCCACCCTAGAACCCCTCAGCCATTTGAGTCTTGATTTGTTTGGGGAGCTGACAAGTGAATATTCCTTTAAAAGCCAACTTCTAGTTCATGGCCATGGCCCTTTTGATAAATATTTCCTTTAGTGTCTAATGATACAAGCTCTGGTTAACTCATCTAATATAAGAACTCTGAAATATGGGGCAGAGAGCAGTGGACTTGGGTTCAGAAAAGCTGGGCTGCTGGGTGGTCTGGTTTTACTGCTCATTAGCTGTGTGACACTGGGCAAGGCACCTTCTCCAAATTTATGTTTCCTCATCTGGAAAATGGCAGTAATGACACTGTACTTACAGCTCTGTTGTCAGCAATGAGCGAGAAGATGTTATATATTTTCAAAAGCGCTTTGTAAAAGTAGATCGCCTTCTCCGTGACGTGATCTGGGCTGGTAGCAAACATTTGGTTGGATTTGGTTGGTTCCTATACATCTCCCTCCCTCTACCCTGTGGAAACCTCTTTTCTCTCAAAGAGCCCCCCTAAAGGACACAGGGGGGCTTAGTAGATCATGGGAACCGCGCAGAAGGGAAGAACAGAATAATTTCAATGCTGTGGTCATCATCAGAGTCTGGCGTAGTTTCTGATCAGTACCTAGAATTTGGTCATTTTTCCGGGCGATTCTGCATTGCATTCTACATTAGCACCCGAATAACCTTTCCCACGAACAACAATCGATAGAACAGAAAGAAATTAGACTAAATCTAAAAGAAATCAGGCTCTGGGTGAGGAGGAATTGGAAAGATACCCTCTTGCTGTAATTTTCCAGGATGCCCTGGACAGCCCCCAGAAATTGTCAGCATGGAAAGAGCTCAGGAACATTTTACGAGCTAGTAAAACATTGTTAGACGGGTGATAGATTCTTTGGAATTTATCTGCATGGCTGACGTCACTTTCTCAGCGCAGGGAGCCAAACTGTCTCCATGTCTGTGGCCCCTTTCTGGAACTGTTTCCCCTTAGTTAATCCCAAGTGACCCTTTAGGCCACTTCCCTGTCAGAAATTGTTGGGTTTATAGCAAGAAGTGGCCCTTTCTGGGCCCCGCAGTTGGCAAGGAAGCTCTTCCTTCCATCTGAAATGGAAAGGAAATTGATGGCTTCTTAGGGCTGAGGCCCTCTCCCCTGCAGACGCATGTCTGGGCTGTCCAAGCCTCATATTTTATATCTTTACCTCTACAAGTTGTAACGACTGGTACCCTCCCCAGCTACACACCATCCATAGGGGCTCCGCACAGTTTTCTTCCCCCAGCGTGGAGGTTAGTGGACTGGGAAGCACCCTGCTATCATGCTGAATCCCTGGCTGTGTCACAGTGGACAATGTCACGTGATCTTTCCTAAGCTTTAGTTATTACAAAATGATGTTCATCTTAATTCAGACATTTGGAGAGCGTGGCCATAGATCCAGGGAAGGAGGGGGCAAGGGAGATGGGAACAAATGAACATTTATTGAGCACCTACTACGAGGCAGACACTGTACTTAAATATTTTAATGTACATACTTATATTTAGTTCTCAAAACATCTCCCCAGATGAGGACAGTGCACGTCTCATGTTACAGGTCTGGAAAGTAAGGTTTGGAGAGCTAAAAATAAAATGAAAAGTTACACAGTTCTTGATTCTCTTGGGAGTTAGTTGGCTTCTCAACAGAGGTGGCGTCACCTTGTGCTGGGCCTATTAGAACAGTGATCCTAATGTCACAGTAACAGGACCTGTTGAGACCCTATTTGATAGACCTGGTCCCCTCAAGAGGCTGACATGAAGGGACGGAATAGCACTATGGGATTTTCTAGGCAAGCCACTCTCCTCTGCAGCAGGAGACTCGGGGAAAACCCCACCTTGTCGTTCCCCTCCTCTAGGACAGGGTGACCCTTCAGAGATCAGCTGCTCTCAAGGAGGCTCTCCAGATCCCCAGTGCTGTGCCAGCTTGTTCCCAAGTCTGCACGCTGCCCAGACTGGCCTTGGGAAACAGGCAGTGCTCTCCAGCTGGCGAGACCCCGGGTGACTCATCTGGCCACGGGAGCCTGAGCATTAGCACGCCCTCCTGCCTGCTGTGCCTTTGCCGTGACCACGGCAGCAAGGAGGCACGCACAGGCTGGTGCCCCAGCCCTGAGAGGGAGCCTTCTGGAGGCCGTGAGCTCAGCCAGGCGCCCTCTGCATTCCATGGGCACCTTCTCCATCGAGCTCCCGGACTTAGGGTGTGGAAAATGACTCCTTTCCCCAGAAGCCTGGTGACGGAGCTGAGACCAGGGGGATCGGCAGGCCTCCTCCAGTCAGAGACAGCAAAGATGCTTATCCCCAGAGACAGGCGTCCCCTGGCTGTGAGGTGGTGACCCTGGGGAGTGGCTGCCTGCCGCTGTCCTCAGGAAAAGTCTGCCACTTTCTGACCTGGTGCTGACCTGAACTCAAGTGGCAGCCACTCCCCTGCCATTGGCTCTTGCAGTCAGATTGGGACAAATGACGCCATGGCACTTTTGGGTGTGCTGGAGTTTTGACAGATTCCAAGGAACATCAAAGTGCGGAACAACAGCCAATACATCACAGTCTGTCACCAGGGCCCCCGCCCCCGATTATCACATTAAAGCAGCAATGGGCACATTTCAGCTGAAGCTCAACAGACGCCTACTAGAACTTACAATTTCTCCCTCCGGAGTCAAACAAATATGGCAATGGTTACACTCAAAAATCTGTGCTCTAGTCTACATGCAGCAGCTAAGCCCTCCATTACACACACGCACACACACACGCATGCACTCACATGCAAGCACAGCACACACATGCATGTACTTGCACACAGCACATGCATGTGCACACACATGCACATCCACACATGCACACACAGCACACGTGCACAAATGTTCACGCACACACATGCACATATGTACATGCACTCACGTGTGCATGCATATCCACACCCATGTACCAGCATGCATGCATGCACACACATGCGCACAAACATGCACATGCACACTTTCTTGCTAAAGAACGCCAGACCATTGGGATTAGGTAGCGCAGTAGAACAGAAAACAGAGCTGGATTCTAATTTGAGCTCTGCCACTTAATAGCTGAGATCTTTAGCGATTAGTTCACACCTCTGGGCCTCGATTTCCTCAGGGTGGAGTAAGGACAGTGACACCCCTGCTTCCAAATTTCTGAGTTTAGTGGGTAGAGCAGCTCCGCTTTTGTTTGCCTGGGCCCCACAGCCAGTGTTGGCATGTCATCACGATGTGTGTTTGCTTCTTGATGTGTTTATTACGTGTGACTTGGGGGGTAAAGAGAAAGCATTCCTTCCTACTAAAGATTTGCCGAGAAGTGCTTGTGAGTGGAGGTGAGGTAGGCCACTCGTGGCCTGAGTTTCAGGTTATGAAGGAAATACTTGCTGGGCTGGTATTTCCGTGGGTGAATTCTCTCTGGGGGTGGGAGCGGAAGGTAAGTTCAGAAAGAGCCTTTGCTGATCTTTAGAGCTGTTTCCCTCGAACTCTGGAGCATCCAAAGAAAGCAGGGTTATCTGCCAGGATGACCCAGAGAGAACAACAGGCATGTGAACGACGCCACGGGATCAGGCGTAAGAAACGTCACACGTCTTTTATTACTTTAAATTAAATTTGATATGCTACTGAGCCAGCCTGCCAGGGTGGAGAGAAATTTAGCCTCAGACCTTCCTGGAAGGCCCCTTCCTCCCAGCTCCTGTGTATACCCACCCAGAGCCCTCAGGTAGGGCCCTGTCTTGGGTCCACACGGGTGACTTGTGTTCGTTTGCCTGGTGGTCATTGTCCTTGAAGGCTGGTGGCTCTACCATCTCTTAGCAAAACTTTCCCATGACTGATTTCTCCCTGAGGTCCTGCCACCTCCCCACAGGGCTTTCAGGGAGGTGAGACTTCTGTACCTGGGATGACAGGTCTCTATCCGCTTCCAGTCCTGGAGGGGCCCTAGAATCTTTTTCAGGCTTCTTTCTCTGATAAGACTGTCTCCCCGGTCCTTTGGAGAAGATAAGCAGTCCTCTCCTTTCAGGTGGCCTTTAGAAAGACGGGGAAGGGCTCCGCTTCCCGGGGTAGGGGAAAGATAGGTTATCTAGGTCAACTGGAATCCTCCAGTTCCGTTAGTGAGATGAATTTGATAGGATTGGAGAGCTTGTTTAGAGACTTCAGGAGGGAAATGCAGGAGAGAGATGTAAGGAATCACACGTGAAACTGGAGAAGATTCCGGTCCCTCTAAAATACCTGGCTCTTCCCTCCTCCCATTTCTGCGTCTACAGAGTAACCAGGGGTGAGGGAGAGAGCTGCCTCCTGGAGCCCAGAACCAGCGGAAGGTACAGCCTGCCACCCACGTGGCCTTGCTCTCTCTGTAAATTTAGAAGGTGCTTGCTCAAGGAATCCAATTTGACTGTCACGGCCACTCTGCAGTAGGTGGGGCAGTTGTCAATCCCATTTTCCAGGTCAGGACACTGAGGTTCGGATGGTTTAAAAGACTTGCCCAAAGCTGATGGCAGGGTAGGAGGAGGCATCCAAGTCTCTCAACTTTTTCTTTAAACTCCCCGATTTTGCTCATGGTGTTTAGATTAGGCTCCGGCTACACCCATCAGTGACTTGCCCCGGGCCAATGTCTGGCATTCGGAAAACTTTCTGATAGATTCCATCTAACTCTTGCTCGTATGTATTCTTCTTCTTCTTTTTTAAATGTTTTTATTGATTTTTAGAGAGAGAGAGAGAGAAACATCAATGATGAGAGAGTCATTGATCGGCTGCCTCCTGCACACCCCCTACTGGGGATCGAGCCCGCAACCTGGGCATGTGCCCTGACTGGGAATTGAACCTGTGACCTCTTGGTTCAACCACTGAGCTGCACCAGCTCTGCTCGTATGCTATTCTTTGCTCCTTTTAGGAAGAGAAGCTAGAAGTAGAACACATTTCTTAGAAGGTACTATGCCCTGGACTTCGATTCATATCTGCTGGGTCCCCAAAGGCTAGGCTGTGGCCAGTGGAAGACCATGTTGCCAATTCTACATGCATTCTCTTAGGGACAGGGGTAACTTTATAAAACAATTAATTCAAGTCTCAAAGAAGAATGGCAGGAAATGTATTTCTGACTATTTAGAAGTGACTCATTCTGGGACTATTTGGAAAATATATATTATTTTTTATCAGTAAGTAGAATTCTCTATAGTCAATGTTATCTCGTCACATCCAGGGATTCTAAGATCCGATTACCCATTTCCCTAAAAACAACCCACAGCAAGGCTGGGGGAGACAGAACCCACCACAGCCTCTGCAGGGCTCACCCTCCCTGCACCCCAGGGCGCACTGCGCTGATAACACCACACCCTCCCTGCGAAATAACAGAGGGCAGATAAGAAGAGAGCCTGCATTCCAGTCCTCAGTCATTTCCACAGCCCGTGAGATACCCCGATCAGAAGGGGTTCCTTAATCAGAAGGTCTTGGCTGGCGTTTCACCCTTTGGAAGCAAGCGAGGGAAATGCAGGAGTGCCTCAGATGGAGCCTTCCTTAGGGGGCTTTGTCAGGATGGGGGCTTCTGAATGTTTAAACGGAAACAAAGGGTGGCTAAGAGCTCCTACTCTCCAGTCACCGGGCAGTGAACTGTCAGACTGTACAGAGTGTCTTTATAGAAAGTAGCTAATCCAGTTTTCATTAGCAGCTACTAGGCCTCGCCAACTGGAAGCAGGGAAGTTAGACTCTGCGGGCAGCCAGGTGTTGTGGGACATAGGCGCTCAGTGTGTGACGGGGCTCCCCGACCAGCCGAGCACGGCTGAGCTTTGCTGCCTCAGAGTCACCGTCACGGAGTCGGAGAGGGACGGGCCGGCCCGGCCAGCTTCTGCGCTGGCTCTGTTCTGAGGGAGGGGGCCGGATCTTTCTCCCCCACAGAGTCGCTGGGTTTGACACTTCCTGAGAAAGCTGGGCTTGTTCCCTGGGGGCCGCGAGTCTGGAATGCAGCTCTTCCTGCAGGGAGACAATGGTGTTCATGGGAAAGCAAGGATTTTCAAGGATGCGAGAGACATGGCCAGCACAGGGTCCCTGGTGGGGGTGGGGGAGTAGGCATCCTGGGGCTAAATCATGTCTGCCTAGGGCACATCAGAGATGGGAGGAAGATGGACGGAGCGAGGAGATAAAGGAGAGCAGAAAAGTAGCCTGGGGAGGGCGGCTTGGAGTTTGCAGCACCGGCCTTGAGATCTGGGACATATGCTATTGGTCTTTGACACTCAAAGTGTGGTCCAAGGACCAGCAGCGTCCCTGGCACCAGAGAGCTTGCTAGAGATACAGAATCCCAGGGCCCAGCAAGACCCACTGAATCGCAATCTGCATTTTCCCAGGAACCCCGGGAAATCTGTATTTTCGCTCAAGCACTGCTCCAGGCTAAGAGGAAGCAAGGAAGATTCTGGAGCTGGGTAAGGTGACGGCAGAGGTGTCTGGGAGGGAGCCCCTGGCAGCCGCCCAGGTGTGAGCAGGAGAGGCAGGCGAGGTCGGGCTGCCTCCCCAGGTGTCGGGGGTCTTGTTGGTGATCAGCCGACGTTAGGAGACACGTGATCGGGAGGCAGACATCCCCACACCTGGGATTTTAGTCAGGTTCCACTGCTGTAGCTGATTGTACACGTGACGGAGGGGTTGGGGAGGCGCGATAGGGCTGTTGCTCCCAGTGGGGCCCAGCTCTGGGAAAGTTTCCTGCGGCTGCAGCAAATTGTTGGGGTCTTCCCTGCAGCTCCACTGTGCCCAGCGTTTCTCTGTCTCGGGGCAGCCAGCTCCTGAGACCAGAGACCCCGGCCTTCGGTCTTTCTTCACATGAGGTACGAGGCAGACTGCCCGCCGGTGTGCCCCCGCCCCTCTCTGCTCAGCCCTGCGAACAGAGGGGCCAGACGGAGGCTCCTGAGCCTCTGGCCGGGGAAGGGGGTGGTCAAGACCCAGGAGGCAGCGACCTCGGTCTGGGCAGGTAGGTCTGCATCTGCAGGAAGGAAGAGAGGCTGGGCGACATGTGAGAACTCTTTCAATTGGAAGATTCTGGCTCCCAGTATTAGTTGTCAGTTAATTCCTGCGTTTTCCCATTGCTGCTGTGTGATTTGGGTCAGTGAATGCACCTCTCTGAGTCTCAGTCTTCTCTCTCAAAGGAGGTGATTGTAGTATCTCGAAGGTCGTGAGACACCGAACGTACTACCTGGCAGGAGGATGGCCAGCCCATGTCAGTCCTCCTCCTGTTCCCTTCCCTGGAGCTGCTGCCTCTCTTGCCGTTTCTTGCAAATCACCTCCTGAATGAAATAGTTCATGTCTGGTCATTCGGATCAACCAGAGGGAAGACAGGTCTTAAACACATTTCTTTTTGAATCTGAGGGCTACAGTTTAGAATAAATGTGACCATTTGCTGAAACCAAACTGTTCCCTAGGATGTAGTCATTAGGCGTCCTGCTTCATGAACAGACCAGCGTGTCACTAACAGGTTAGTTATTTGAAGCAAATGGGTTCTCTTAGGGCACAAATATATTTAAACGCAGTTCGTTCCAGCGTCTATGGTTTAAATGCTGCCCACCGAATTCTTTTTTTCTACCCCCGCCCAAGAAAATTCACACTTTGTGATTCCAGAAGCTAACCTCTGATGAGTCCTGCTGACTCTAAAAATAGGCTCGGAAACCAGCCTTCATGCTGAAGGTATTTTCTGTTCCTGGCTCTCTGGAGACCTGGAGGTTATCAATGTTGTGGAAAACCTCCCATTCAGTTTTCCTCTGACACAGACCCTGGGAACACAGAAGCCTCCTTGAACAGTCAGACTTACCTTTTTTCCCAGGACCGTAAAAATATATATTTTTGTTTCCTACTCCAAACACAGCATAACTCACTTCCCGTTTTTCCTAGGAGATTGTGGTCATATAGGGAGGCCTGGGGGGTCTCAGGGATAAAGCAGCTTGTAAAACAACTGCGGGGGATCCCAGATCTGGCTTAATCAACATTTCTCAAGACCCGCAGACCAATAAAACGGCCTTCTTGCCGTGGTCCCGCCAGCTGATTTATTTCTCTCGCCCGCTGAAGCTGTCACTGCTCCGAGCGGCCCATTTGTCAGGCCGAGAGAATTACAATTCACAGGACCCTCACCGGTACTGTCTCAGTTTATAAATCGCAGAAATAGCAATTTATGGCTACACACCCTGCAGAGCCTTATATTAATAAATTGCGTCTCATCTGCAAAAGCGTGTGTATACGGCTCCCTTGGACATAGGCTTACAGTCCTAGAGCTGTGGCACGTCTGCATGTGGCCAAGAAACAAACACAGCGGTTCCGTCGACCTGAGCCCCCAGCCAAGGTCCCTCTGCCTCCGTCTGACTTTCCCTTTCCTTGTGATGACTGTCGGCGGGCCCCGATTTCTTGTTTTTGACTCCACTGGGATGCTGCGCAAAGGAGAACAGATAGCATCTGTGTGTGTGCGTGTTGTGAGGAGGGTGAGGCCATAGGAAGAACTCGTTTACTTCCAAAATGCATAGATTTTACCTTACAGATTTCATCGACCCGTAGGTACAAACAGGACTGTGTTATTAATGAACAACTTTCTTTGGCCAACTCTCTCCTTGCCCGCTACGGGAACCTCAACTCAGGCTTTCTGGAAGCCCTTGGTGGGCTTCTCAGTGCTCGTGGAAGCCAGGCCAGCGGGAGTTGTCCACCTGGTCAGCTCCCACAGGCATTGTCCTCTGCCTCCCTTTCCCCCTGCTCGGACCTTTTCTTCTGGGCAGGCTGCTGGCTCCTTCCAGCACCTGACAGTGTCTACCAGGTACCCTAAGGCCACCCGGCACCTTTGTTTTTTACTGAACACTGGCTGGTAACATCCAGTTCCCAAGGGCATGCCATGAGTCCTGCTCTCTTCTCATCTGCCGTGAGCTCATCTAGAGATCTTAATTCAATTACACCTTTTCCACATAAGGCCACATTCACCGTTCCCCGGGCTAGGATGTGGGTGCGGGGGGAGGTCACCATTCAACCCACTACGATCTCTTTAACTTTGCTCAAGCTATCCCCAAGCCCGTCTTTATCTAGAAAACCCCCTCCAGCTTCCACCCTGGTGTCACCTTCAGCATGAGACCTTGTCTGAACTATGCTATCAGACGGACGGACGCACTCACAACCCCTCGTGGGCCCTGTAGTTCTTTGTTTACAAGCACATGCTTATCGCCCTGATAGTCTGTTCCCTTAGACCCGGAGCTCCCCAAGGACACCGCAGGGCCTGGTCCTCTGCTCCAAGGGCCAACATCACTTCTCAGCTTGGCTCTTTCGTGAGGACCAAGGTCTTTCTGCCTGGACCCCAGTTCTCTCTTCCTGTTTTGGGCCAAATAGCTTCCCTGAACCTCGTGGGCCTCTGCCCCCCCCCACCTGACCCACGCGTGTTGAGCACCTCATATGTCTGGAATTAGCCCCTACACTTTGCCTGAAAACCCTCTTTCCTGGACCTAAATCATAAGCCGTCCAGCACAGTCCTTGTTTAAGCAGTGCTGCTGTGAAAAAATTGTCATGAGAACCAAATAGGGTCGGGATAGGAGGTGAAAAACATTTTGCCATTAGAGCATTTCTGACAGAAGAATTGGATCTGGAATTCGGGATGAAGGGGGAGTCTAGTTCCTAAAAACGCTCTTGAAACTAAGAGGTAGGTGCTTTTCTATAGTGAGCAATTATTGCATTTTGTTCTGTGTAGTATTTTATTTTATTTTTTTATGTTAGTCCTCACTGGTGGATATTTTGTTCCCATTGATTTTTAGGAAGTGCGGAAAGGAGGGAGTGAGAGGGAGACAGGGGGAGAAATATCGATGTGAGAGAGACCCATCTATTGGTTGCCTCCCACACCCTCCCCCCCCGACTGGGGCCGGGAATCGAACCTGCAACCCGGGTATGTGCCCTTGACCAGGAATCGAACCTGTGACCTTTCGGTGCCCAGGCTGATGCTCTAACCGCTGAGCGGCCGGCCAGGGCTGTGAAGTATTTTAAAAGCCTCCTAAAGTGCTAGAGAGAAAAATCTTGATTACCTGGGACACTTGGGAAATTGGGGGGGAGGGGGTGTTGTTTTAATTTGTCATGAGTAAAATTCCTTTTAGTTATTAAGTCTTGTTGCTATTTTGCCCAAACGACATATTTTTTTTCCTGTCTTAGTGGGAGAAGGGCAGCACTTGGGATGCTCGCCCTCTGCTCACAGGCTAGATGACCCAGGACGTCGGCTTGGGATGTCGAGCTGAGTGACTTGGGGCGTAACCTTAATCAGTTCCTGTTTTCTGGGGATTTTATGTTTTTCTTCGGAGGGAGAGGGCAGAAAATAGGCACTGAAGGGAAGGTTTCTTTGGCTGACTTCTGGTTCGTCTCAGCTTCCCTCCCGAAGCTGTGGCCTCTTTCGGAGGCTTCCTGCTGCTTGAGCACTGGCAGTTGGTACGGGTGTGAGTGTGTGACCGAGAGGGGGACACCTGAGCCAGCCCGGGCGGGTAAAGCTGGCATAGCTGGGTGAGAGGAGCAGTGATCACAACCTCAGAAACCTGCCATTTTATCTGCCTTCGCCTTCCCGGTGCTAGGGCCTCCGGCAAGGGCGCTTACTGTCTGTTTTCTTATCTGGACGTGAGAGGTTCTCACGTCTCCCTGCCTCGTAGGATGGTTATGGGAATGCAGCCGGCGGTTTGGAAAGTGCCCGATGCGTGAAACACCGGAGACGTCCGCTGGCGTCTCTGTGCCACCAAACCCCGCGAAGGAGCGCGAGGTGTTTTTGAAACTACTGCTGTTCCTTGGCATTGCTGCTTTTTTATTGACTCATACTGATCCCGCTTTATCGCATCGGGGTTTCTAAAGCCTTGGGGCTCATCACAGAGGCCACGTCGGGGCCGTGTCCCCAGCCTCGATTGTCCCCTCCTCCTAAACTGGCCATGCATCGCTGGCCGTGCATCCTGGCCTGCCCCACCCTGGGACACAGCCATTTGTTTCATTCCAGGGGGAAGTGGGACTCTGCTCTTTTCCCCAACATAAAACCTGACGTCTCCCTTGTGTCAAAAAAAAAAAAAAAAAAGAAAAAAAAAGAGGATCAGACGCCAGAGAGACACTATATATAGTTTTTCTTTGACTGCTGGAGGAGATAAGTGGCTGGAGAGAGACGGGAATTGTTTGCCTATAAATTGAGTGCCAGCAGGTTTATCGCTGGGCGCTGTAGATTATGTTGAGCGCAGTAATCGGAGGAAGAGCGGGAGGCTACAATAACACGGCGATAGGGCGATGGGAGCCCACAATCAGAGCCGCCTGCGGCATGCACCCCGGGGGGAGAGTGCTTATGTTACAAAACAGCGCGAGGTCCTGGCCCCCAGATACCTCTGTGTCTCCCGGGGAGTGAGGCTGCCTTGCCGGTGACATCGGTATGCTTCTTGGCTGGGTCCGATGTCACCGGAGAGGCCTGGGTGGGATGGCGGGGATGGCGGGGCTTCCTCCCATGGGGCACAGTGGTGCCCCAGAGCTGGAGTCCGGAGGGCTGCTGAGAAGGGCAGTAAATGACGGGCGCGGAATAATATTTGGGCAGGGTGTTCCTTGAACCATGGGACACTTGGCGTTTTCTAGGTCTCCGTCCTCTTGCAACCCTGTAAGTGGCAGGTGATAAATAATTTCTTCAGTCCTGGCGGCGCCCGGTGTCTCTGTGGAGCCCCCAAAGCAATAATGCTCTGGCCTCTATTGGAGGCCACCGCCGAGGGTCATTGGAGCCTGGGAAGGGGGAGTCGTGACAACTTCCGTGGACCCCGCAGCCTTTCTGCTTGGCTGGTGCTGTTTTTGCGGTGTCGTGGTCTGAGAGGCGTGGGTCTGCTTTCAAATGGCCCTGTGCAGTGGCCGAGAGGCAATAAAGTGGCCGGGAGCAGCGACCCGCTCTCATGTGAGACACAGTGACATTAATGTGCGGCTGGCCGGTGTAAATCAACCCCGGGAGCCTTCACTCCCTTATCTTGGCAGTGGCTTTGCTTTCTTGATAAAACACTCTCATGACCACATGAGTTTGGCCCAGATTAAGTGTATCTTGATCTTGTCATTTACAAACAGTTTCTCATTTGTGACTGTGGTGGGCTCATAGAAGGGCAGACTTAGTCCCCAATAAAACGGATACTCCTCATTCCCCACGGAGCCCGCTGTGCGAGTAACCCCCGCCCTGTAAGACAGACGCGTGGTCAGAAAGAAGGGCCCAGGGTAGGCGCCTCTTCCAGAGTTTAACAGGGGAACGGGATGTTCACAGACACCCTGCTGCCTTTGAGTGAAGCCCAGTCTCTCTAGTGAGGAGACCGCAAGGCTCAGCCTTCCTTTCCACCCTCATCTCGTGCCACTCTATGTGCACCCTTCCCTCCGGCAGTGCTAAAATATTTTAAATTTCCCCAGCAGTTTATATATCTGTGCCCCTGGACAGTGCTCATGCTCACCCCCTTTGGCTCAAATGCCTATCTTTCTGGGGAGCCTCTACTCATCCTTCAAAACCCAACTCAGATGTGCCCTCGTTATAACTTTGGGGGTCATGCATCCTCCTTACCACCGCTCTGACATAGACTGAGATCTTTGCTGGTCTGTGCGCCTCAGGGCGGGTTGCCTGTCCGTCTAGGGTAGGGCTGACCGTCTGGCATGGTAGGTATTTGCTCAAGGTCTGACTTTCCCACTAAATCCTTGACTCCTCAAGGCGAAGACTTGGCTTATTCATGTTTACATGCCCAATAACCAGCACACACTAGACCCTCCAAGTTTTTGGAATTAAAACAATGTGCCTGTGACGTGTAATGACCAAACCGAGAGCTGATTTCTTCTTGCTCACCGGACAGTTATGAGGGTCAAATGAGGTCATTCATAGAAAAGTACGATCATCTTCTGTTAGCTACCTTATGGCACATTGTGAAAACAGCCGGGTGGACCAGAGATTTGTGATTAGAAGCAGGGGAGAGAAGACTGAAGGTCGTTTTGTGGGAATAAAGCTTTGCTCTTGTTTTGATCACTTTATCTTTCATGGGTGTTTCTCAACTCCTTTTCCATCACCAGAAAGAAGTGACAGTATAATTGCTCGGTCGTGTGTTGTTGGCGAGTAGAGTAGCCTCGGACTGACAAGCAAGACACCCAGAGTCACATCCTAACTCTGCTGGAAAATCATAAATCACCTTGTTTCGGTTTCCCCACCTGGGAGGTGGATCACTCAGCCCCGTCCTGACACTCGGCAGGTAGAAGGAGGTCACCAGCGGGCGGGCATTAGGTACACCCACGTGTGCCAGCTGTTTTGCTGGGACCCTTCCATAGTTATTTCTGAGGCTCACCCACTGCTCCGTGGGGCTTCATCCCTCCCTCAGTCTGCAGGCCAGGGCTCCGGGGCTCAGAGGGTCACCCACAGTCACGCGTCGCCTAAGCAGCAGGCCCAGTGCTAAGTCCAGAGCCCAGCAGGCAAACTCTGTCCTCTGTTCACTACTCATATTTTGGTTATAGGGATGCTAATACTCGGTTGTTTTTAGGCCTCATGAAAATAGTCCGTGACTTCTGCAAAACTTGAGGTACTTAAAAGACATATGGTTGCCAAATATTCTGCATCTGATTGTACAAACAGAACCTTCATGTTAATAATTCTAGGGAGCTTGTGTCTAGTTTGCACTCCTCAGTACTGCTGGGGTGATCTTTTGCGAATATAATCTGATCATGACCATCCCTTCCTAAAAACCTCTGGTGGCTTTCTTTTGTCTATAAGATAAAACCAAGATTCCTAAGAAGAATTTCAAGACCCCTTATGATCCAGGTCTTGCCTGTATCTCCTGCTGCTTACATGCTCCTCTCCCCAGCAGCCTTTCCTGTCATTGCCACCAATAGATGGAAGCACAAGAGGAAAGTCATAGACTCCCCACAACCCCCATATCCAGATGGTGTTGGCTCAGTGAGTCGTGCACGTCTTCTCTTTATCGGAAGGAGGTTCCCCCCTTATTTCCTTCTCAACCTGGTAAACTATTTATTCCTATATGCCTTACTAAGGTATTATTTCCTCTGCAAAGATTTAGCTGCACTCTAAATCTGAAAGTTAATTATTCCCTCTTGGTGGTAGGCACAGTTTGATGCCTAATTCATATGGAGGCATCTCTTCTTTCTTATTTCCCATATTAGTTTTCCATTGCTCATAAATTGCCCCTAAATTTATTTAAAGCAACAGTCATCACGTATGGTCTCACACCGTTCCTGGGCGTTAGGGATTCAGGCGTGGCTGAGCTGGGTGGTTCTG
Organism: Miniopterus natalensis; assembly: GCF_054644295.1. NCBI lineage: Eukaryota > Metazoa > Chordata > Mammalia > Chiroptera > Miniopteridae > Miniopterus > Miniopterus natalensis. The sequence goes on from NC_142090.1 coordinate 78,791,310, forward strand.
GCTGAGGGTCTCTCACGAGGTGGCAGTCAGGTGACGCCAGGCTTCAGTTACCTGGAGGCTCAACCGGGGCTGGAGGAGCTGCTCCTAACGTGGCTCACTCATGTGGCTGGCGTGCCAGTGCTGGGTGTTGGCAGGACGCCTCACAGAGCTGATGGAGTGTCCCCACGACATGGTGGCCGGCTTGTCCCAAACCCTCCTTTCTTGCTGATCTCGAATTTTGTTCAGGGGGGCAATGCGCTCACTTTGCAAGCTTAAATTCCCAGGCTCAGAGGTACCCAAGGCAGCCCTGACACCTCTTCTAGCCAAAGAGATACAAATGGAAGTCCACTGGGTGAAGCTCCCAGGAAAGCTCTTACTTTCCTGGTTAAAAGGGGCAGTCTCGTTTGGCACGTGCCTTTTAACCTTTACCCTTACCTGGTTTTTCTGCCTCAAGCTCATACTCGATGTCTGCATGTATAAGAGATCACCTTGCAAGCACAGAGATGAAAGTCACAAATGAGGAATGACAGCTTCTGTACCTGCCCTGGGCGGCCTAGCTTTGCTCTTCTTGTTACTGGAGAAAAATGACCCCTATCTGGTTACATCGCTGTTGTCAGTTTCGTGTTACGTGTCCGGGTCGCAACCCTGACTGATACGCTCTTTGGTCGTCTTCTGAGCGCGTGAAATTTCTATAGCTGCGCGCATCACACTGAGTCTTCATTACTCATTTACACGGGCTCCTTTCCCCTCTACTCTTCAGTGAACTGGGCCCTGCTTAGCCTTGTACAGAACATTTTTATTCAACTAATGAGCTTAGATGTCAAACCTTTACTGAATGATTTGAGCTTTGACCTCAGAGAATAAGCTCAACCCTTCTATTGGTGATCAGCAGATCTGGTCTCATCCCGACTTTCTTTCCCACCGGTGCCAAGACCTGGGTCAGAGCAGAGAGACATCAAAGGCAAGGGGGGTGGGAGTGGGGAAGGGAAGGCCTGTTTGATGTGAGAGAAGAGGGAGAGGTCTGTGCTAGGTTGACTACAAAGAAGCACTTCTGTGAAGATGGCTGCTGGCTCACCAGGTCATTATTTTTGCCATTCACCTTGCATGGGTCAGAGGACTCGAAGACAGATTCCTGCAGCCAGGGAGTCTAAGCTCATTGCAAACATGACTCCGACCTGTCACTGGGCGCCCTGCCCCCCTCCTTTGAAAGCCTCTGCCTCAAAGGATAAAGAGGGAAGAGTCAAAGTTGATTCCAGGGAGACGAGGTGACTAGGAAGGTGGCTTGTCATTAAGAGAAATAGGTGGTCAGGGGCTGGGGGTGGAGCCCACGGCCGGCTTGCTCCTGGTATCCAAGTGGATATGTGCAGGGATTTATCTGGGAGAGGTGCCTGGGTGGAATTGATCCCTGAAAGTGTGAGGGCGGAAATGACCCCCTAAGAGGCAGCACAGAGCTCAGGATCGGAACTTTGGGGAATCTCTCAACTTGGGTGAAACAAGAGAAGCAAACGGGATTTTTAGGGCAGTGAGACTATTCTGCACGATTCTGTGACGGGGAATACAAGTCATTAGACATTTTTCAAAACCTACAGAATGTACGAGAGAGGGAGTGGACGCTAATGTGAACTATGGACTTTTGTTAGTGATATATCCATATTAACTCATCGGTGATAGCAAATATACCACATTAATGCAAAATGTTAATAATGGGGGAAATGGAGGGAGGGTGTATACATGGGAATTCTCTATACTTTCTCCTCAGTTTTTCTGTAAACCTAAAACTTCTCTAGAAGATTAACCTATTAATTAAAAATATATCTCAAAAAACATAGAGAAAGAAAAACGTGTAAGAGGTGAACAAAGCGGGTCATGTCTTGGCCACCAAGTAGAAGAAAGGGCGCGGGCGGGAAGGAGCCCTCTGGGTTCACGGGACTGGCACTAAACTGGGAAGCACAATTACCCAGGTCAAGCCTTTAACTATGCGTGACCTTGGGAAGTTCACGTATACCTATTGTGTCTGGGGTCCAGTGTGCTTATCCATGTGGTGAGTATACAGAATATCAGAGTATTTCCTCATAACTTGGTAAACATGTGACTGGTGGTTTTGGAGATGCTGGGACATGACCTTCGAGAATATTGAATCACATACTGAGAAAGTATCTGCTTTCCAGGTCAAGTTCAGTTTTAATTTGGTCCAGTAGAAAGTCTCAGTGTGGTGCTCATGTGACTTGAACACTTTTCTAACAAGTAATTGCTGGTCTTATTTTTTAAAATTGTGGTAAAATATATAGAACATAAAAGTCACCATTTTAAGCACTTTCAAGTGTACAATGCAGTGGCATCGAGCACATTCATGTTGGCCTGCACCACCATCTCTGTCCATCTCCAGGACTTTTCATCACTCCACTGAAACTCTGTCCCCATTCAGCACTAACTCCCCAGCCCCCGGCAACCACTCGGCTACTTTCTGTCTTTATGAATTTGACTAGATACTAGAGGTATCTCATATAAGTAAAATCATGCTGTATTTGTCCTTTTGTGACTCTCTTATTTCACTTAGCATGATGTCTTTAAGGTTCATCCGTGTTATAGCATGTGTCTGAATTTCATTCCTTATTAGGGCTGATTAATAGTCTACTCATCTGTCAATGGACATTTGGGGCGTTGCCACTTTTTGGCTATTGCAAATAATGTTGCTATGAACACAGGCCTACAAATGTCTCTTCAAGACCCTTCTTTCCTTTCTTTGTGTATATACCCAGTAGCGGAATTGCTGGGTGAAATGGTAATTCTATGCTTAATAGTCTGAGGAAACACCACAGTTTTCCACCTTGGCTGCACCATTATATAGTCCCAACAACATGCACAAGAGTTTTTTGTTTTTTTTTAAAATATATCTTTATTGATTTCAGAGAGAGGAAGGGAGAGGGAGAGAGAGAGATAGAAACATAATGATGAGAGCGTCATTGATTAGCTGCAGCCGGCAACCCGGGCATGTGCCCTGACCGGGAATCGAACCATGATCTCCTGGATCCTAGGTCGACGCTCAACCGCTGAGCTACGCCTGGCTGGGCAAGAGTTTCAATTTCTCCACATTCACGCCAACATTTGTTGTTTTCTGTTTTTGTTTATGATTTTTGATAATAGCTATTCTAATGAATGCAACAGTCCTATTTTTAAACAAGGTATGAATGGACTTTGAGCGCTAAGTCTTGGCAGGCAATAGTATCTAGCGAGAACTGTAGAGGGAACGCTGGGAACATGGCTACCTGAGGAGGCCCCCACCCAAGCTCTTTGCCCGTCTGTGGGCTGTGGCAGAAACCTGGGCAACTGGGTGTGAGTAAGGCCCTGGGCTTCTGCTGAAATCCTTAGGGAGCACTGGTGTGGCACAGCCCATGGGCTGGACAACGGTTGGACAGCAATGTCTGGGCCTAGGTCTCGGGAAAGCCTGCATCTGGGGAGGAGAAAGGGTTGATATTGACCCCTTGCGAGGGAGCCAGGCCTCTGTGACCCCAGAAAGGCTGGAGGGGAAGCTCTGTAGGGATGAGCCCTCCTGCTCTCTGGGTGGAGCAGTGGGGAAACCCGAGAGCTGACTTTCTCCACAGGTCCACTATAGGCCCACAGGCAAGAGTCACTTTGATTTCAGATTTTAACAGCATTATCTTGCTTTCACTGAATTTCTTTCTATTGGTTCCTCTTATTTAGGATAAATAATGTTGCTTCTCTATTTATGAGAATTATACACATTTTTTCCCCCCAAAAAAACTTAAGTTAAAATGTGAGCCATTTGAAGAAAAACACTAAGTAAATACTAATACAGGGGCTATTAGATATGGCAAAAATTGGGAAGGTGGTTCAATAATCTAGACTGAATTTAGGGGGTGTCTGGGATTTACAGGGTCACAAAGCATTTTATCAGCTGTAAAGCACCCCTGGGGTGTAATACATCATGATTTTCATGGCAGATCTGCTGTGTTGAGTCAGTAGAGTGGTGGGGGCAGGATTAAAGAATAGTGGGAAGTCTAGGAGGGGGAACGGGTGGAGGAAGTAGGTGGGACAGATGTGGTGGTGAAGGAAAACCGGACACCTTTTCTTCTTTTTAAAGAACAGGGGTGCTCCAAGGGTTCTCATAGATGGAAGGGCTGGATGGGACCCGCATATGACAGTCCATGCGGGTTGGAGTACCTCTGCCGGAGCTCTGTCCTGGCTAAGGCAGGACCAGTGGGATTTGGGGCAAGAGCAGGGGATACAATTCCCCTCAGAGACAAGGGCTCGCTGGCTGGGTGGAGGCATGGGGTCCAGTGTTGGTGGGTAGCCTTGCTCCTCTCGGGGAAGCAGGAGGTGAGATGCGGGGTAGACCCCATGGTTCATTCTTGATGGGAGGGGAAACTGCTAGGAATGGAAACCCCAGAACAGCATTCATCAGTCTGAGTTTTCAGAATGCAGATTCCTAGGCTCTCCCCTCCAGAATGTCTAATGAGGGGCCTGGGAATTGCATTTCTAAAAATGCTAAAGAGATCATGATTCTGGAAAACAAATACTAAGAGCTACAGTGAAGAAACAAGTGAACAAAACTGTTGGCCACCTGGTTAGCGCTGGAGATCATCAATGCACCGCTGTGCCTTTTCATCCCATTTCGTCTAGTTGACAGGTATCTGTTGAGCTCCAGTATGTCCGGGGCTGCAGGAAACACACAAGAGAAGGTCTGGCTCCTGTGTGTGTCTGTGGAGGCCGGGCACCAGCTCCAGGCTCCGTGTGCCCTCAGCAGAGGTCCGGGCTGTGATGACAGGTGGTTGGACTCTGAGGAGTGTGACAGCCTGGGCTTTGGTGTCAGCAGAGGGAAGGGCAGTTTCAGCCTGGACATTTAGTTCCCCCTCTGTGTCTGGGCTCTGGATAGGGTAACGTCTGCTCAGGGGAGGGGCGCGAGTTCAGCGTCCTCCTACGCCACCCCCACCAGATATGACATCTGGATAACAGAGGCAAGAGATCAGAGCCAGGAACACACAGACAGGACTCGAGTCCTTGGGAGGAAGCCGGCCAGGATCCTGGGTGCTGATGACTTCTGTTACGTCAGTTGGTGTCTGTCACTCCATCAATGTGCTGCAGATGTCAGGGCTGTTAGCACCACTGGCATACGGGCCTGTGGCCAGGCCGCCTTCCTTTTCTTTCCTGGGGATGAGATTAGTTCCTTCTGGTCTGGAGCCGACAGAGACCTTTCCTGGTGTTGGTTGGTGCTGGCAACTTTCCAAATGAGGTTAAAACCTAAAATTTGGAACTGCCCTGGCCGGTGTGGCTCAGCTGGTTGAGCACTATCCCATGCACCGAAAGGTTGCGGGTTCAATTCCTGGTCAGGGCACATGCCCGGTTGCAGGTTCGATCCCCGGTCAGGGTGCCCGTGGGAGGCAACCGATCGATGTTACTCTCTCCCTCTCCCTCCTCTCTCTCTCAAATCAGTTTTTAAAAAAATTACATGCTCCAAAATGTAAGAAAGCAAAAGCACATAACGCTGCTACGTCTTTGGAAGAAACGAACACGGCGGACCTAAAATGCACAGGTAGTGTGTCTTAGAAGTGCCTCATAGGCCGTCTTGTGCGCTGGGCTCTGCACTCTGCGTTGTCCTTGGAACTGGACTTTGGGTTAGGCCCAGGCGGCGGACACAGCCTTGTGGAGGCTTGAAGACTGTCGTATTATAACCTTCAGCTGGCTGTGACTCAGTAAGTTCAGGCCGTCTCCCCTTCAGAAATCTACGAACAGCTCAACTTTATGTGCCAGGAGCCTTGCTGGCAGTTGGCTGCTAATGTGCTCATGTGGAATTTGGACAACCACGCGTTTGTCCCCTCGGGACTATCGTGAAGAACACGCTCCAAGTGTTTGCCTTGCAGGTTTGGTCCCCTCCATGCTACTGTCCTCCCTCGCTCTTTCTCTTCTTGCCATACATGGGGTGCCCCTCGCCACCCCCCTCGTTCGTTGTGCCAGATCAACTGTTCAATTGCCATAGCTGTTAGGAGATGAACTAGCCTCTGCTATGACAGAAAATGTCTTTTCTGTTGCCTTCCCAGGAAGAGGCTGTGCTTGTTCCAAGCAGCAGGAGCTTGGGAGTGGGAAGGGCCTCTGCTTTCGCTGGGAGATGGGTTTGACGTATCATGACGAGGCAGATGATGCACATCAGTTCTGGACTGGCTCCTCTTCTGCGGTAAAGAGTCATTTGAAGGTCAGTTTTGGGAGAAACTCCTAGACCTTAGTAGAGTTCCAGTGGAGTAGAATCTCTTCATCTAAAGGTACTCAGAGGTGCAAATCTCACAGCTGAAAGGAGACAGTTTTTGTTCTGTCCTGATCTTTAGTCTTTCAGGCTGAGACAAATCTGTAACAGACGCTCCTTTGGGGAGTCACAATGTACATCTTCATATTAAAGGCTCTGAGAAGTCCTGCACCAAGGAAGCCTGTTTTGTTGTGTTTTTTTTTGTTGTTGTTGTTTTGCACTCCCTAATATTACTGAGGCATCAACCCTCTTTTTCCACATTTTCTTATGTAATTCCTGGACAGCTGTGCTCTACAAACTACCCTTAGCACTGTTGTAAGAATTTGATAATTTCAAAACTCCCCTGCCTTTAAAAAAAAAAAAAAATCTGTGTTCCCATGGTGATTAGTTATAAGAAGCTTTGAAAAAGTTAGAAAGGCCTGTTTTTTCTTTCTTTAGAAACAGCAAATAAAAGGATAGATTAATTATCATATTCTAACTCCTATAACCAATGACTCCCTGTGTATAAGTGATCTTAAGCCACAAAGGTTGATTTCTCCACTGTGCTACAGTGTAAGGCAGTTAGTGGGGAGCTCAGCTCCATGCAGTCATTCAGGGGCCCACATTCCTCCCATTTTGTGGCTTTGCTACCTCCAGAATGGGACTTTGAAGTCCCCTGGTGTGATCCAGCTGTAGATGAGGGAAGAGAGAAAGAGAGGAGAAGACACGCCCTCTTAAGTCCTTGGCTTATAGTAGGTGTTCAACAAATGTTAAAAGACACACGAACGGATGGACTTAAGCTCCTCATGTAACATGCAAATGAGAATAAAGACCTTGACAATGTAAACCTTCCTCTGACTGGCATCCTCTGCAACTGGCTATGATATCACTAGTTGGAGGTGCTTGTGTTTCTACCTGTTGATCTTCCCTGCGTCCCTCAAAAGAAGGTGCTGCCGAGTGCGTGGGGCCTGTTAGCAAGGTGGCAGCGACGAACCACAGGTTGCGAGAGGGCCTCCCCGGGAATCGTCCTCGGAGGAGACCAGTGGGACACAGACGGCAGTTTTCAAGCCTGAGATTTCTAGGATTCGTTTTTATGGCTTGGGAGTGGAATGTATGGTTTAAACAAACACAATGAAATCCAGATTACCCACGGCCAAGCAGCTGCTCGCAGTCATTCGGTGTGGGGAAGCGCAGGGCGTCTTAGGACTAGAGCATACCTCAAAAAAAAGAAATGAAATGATTTTTCCCTTTTCCTTTTGTCAATGTTCATTTGAAACACCCCAAATTCCCAAGGAGGTTGCTGTTCTATTTGTTTGTTTTTTGATTTGTTAGTGTCATAGAGCGTGAAATCGTGTTTAAAAGGCTCTGCTCTTTCTTGAGAAAGATGCCCGGGATTCACATTCTCAGAGCCTAAATGTAGAAACCAAACGCAGCTTTTTGCCTCTTTGGGGGGCATCTCTGTATTTCTTAAAATACGCTGGTGTTTTTCCTGCTAAAGATTCGTCGGCGTCCAAGGGCAGGCGATTTGTAGTTGATTTATAAGGAGATTGTTTCAGACCTAGTGTATCCCTCGGTATGGAATGTATGGCTAGAGTGTCCTCTCCATAGGGTTGGTGCAGGCCCATTTGAATAATGTACCAGATGGAAATCATCGTTCAAACGGTTCCTTTCCCATCACCTAAATGCAAACAGCAAAATGGGAAGCCGTTTTCCATAGCTCCCAAAATAATAATAACAATAATAATAATAATAACGGCATTAAAAATCCTGACGGATGCCCTCAGATAGTCTGGTATTATAATGACCGTAACTGCCATAATGGGGCTCTTTTACAGATGGCAGCCGAGGCAGATCAAACCCTTCATTAGTCCTTCTGAAAACTGTCATATACTTTCCCGTCTTTATGCTCCAAAACACAAAAGGCCCTTTGTGCCTCCAGAAACTTAGCTGCAATTTCCACTCAAAAGAGAAGCACATTAGCTGCTATTATGCATGAGCCATATCATCAGCATAAAAATGAATTTGTACTATTTTGCCACATGTGATGTATTATTGCCGGACTATGTAAACAATACCGGGTCTGAAATTGAGCCTTGGGGACTCCCTTTACAACTGACAAATTGAGAAACAAGGCCATCAACTCTCACACATTGCATCCGGTGAGTAAATAACTCAGCCAAGATCCATTTCCAGGCCAGTCTGAGATAATCTCTGTCCCAGAATAATAAATCATAGTCAAGGGCGTCGGATGCCCCGGGCAGATCTATAAACCTGTAAACACTGCTACGCCACACAGTTTTGATCTCTCGCAAAAGCTTAAGCCAGATCGTTCCCGGGTTTCATCTCGGCACCAGGCATAATGACATTCGCAGCTCCTGTCTCCCATCAGACGCAGCGGGGTTGCTCTTTGGAAGTGGAAGGAGCAGCTTTCTCTCTTTGTTCATTCTTAGGTTTTCCCCTCCACACTCGCAGATGCAGCAGGAGCTCGTGCCTGCGCTGAGACTCAGGTCACAGAGACCGGGGACAGACTCTGTTTACTCCAGAGGAAGGAAGCAGGGAAAGATTGGCAAAGCAGAATTGCTGAGGCCAGTGGTTCTCTGTCACAGGACCTGGATGGAACAAAGGTTCGGGCCAGAAATGGCTTGGGCAATGGGGAATCTGCTCCCTTCCTCCTCGCTGTTTGTCTTCCCTTTGCTCAATGATGTATGTGTGTTGTTTCACGGGTTTAACCTTCTGTTTAGTGCACACCTTGAGTACAATGGGACTGTTAACGCTTGTTGGTTGCATAGGGTCAAGGCTGATACATGAAGCTTAATGTCGGGCATTTCTCAGTCTGTATTTAGTTCTTGAACGGACCCTAAATTCAGACTAGAGTGCATGCATTACTCCCCTCGTGCCTGATCACCTCCTGAATCCAGTACACTCATGAGCTGAAGAGGGGGAGCTGGGGCGACTGGCAGGGGGACTGAGAGAGAGAGCCTGGGGGTCCAGGTTAGAGGCAGAACTCCATCAGCACTGGTGGGAGTGGGGATCAGCGTTTGTTAAACACCAAATTCTAGGCACAGTGCTACCAGGCTTTGGAATGTTCTCTTGCTGAATCCTCCAGGAATCCTGTTGGTGGATGACGCAATCCTTGTTAAGAGAGACCAAAACCAAGACCCAGAGAGGTGAAGTAACTTACCTGAGCTCACAGAGCAGCAGTTTAACGCGACTGTGGTCTCAGGCTCTTTCGTCTATGCGTCCCTCCCTCCCAGGAGTGATTATCTTAAATTTATGTGACCTCTTCGTCTTGAGGCTGCGTCAACAAATAGAGGGCTGCGTAAGCAAATCGGATTGGTGCCAAATTCGGTCAGTTGGTAATAATGCTTGGAATCCTTGTCAGTAATAATCCTTGAGAAAGATTCTTCTTGGGAAGGGTTCTGTGGTTCATTAACGATGCCTGGCCTGCGTGGTGCAGGGAGGACAGCGGCACCTGTAGCCTGAGCACGAGTGACCTTGCCCTTGGGTTAACGGGAGACATAGTCCACCTTGGGGCAGCACTGTGCCCTTGTGAACTCTGCATTGATGAGTAAGGTACATCCACAAGTAGCCCGATGCTTCTAAGTTGGTAGCAATGAATTGTTCATGTCCTGCTGGGAAGAAACTTCCACAAAAAGGATGTCTCCCAGCTGCTACTCTGGAAAGTCTTCAGTTGTGGTGAACCAGCGTTTCAGGGGCTGATGTTCTTGGAAGTAGAACACACCTGAAGGCACCTTGGAAATAACTAGGGAATCGCACCCTGAAAGCATCCAATTTAGAGAGCAGTCGTTTCCCATCTTCTAGTTGAGTCAGAGGAAAAGTAGTAAGTGGATGAAGCCTAGATAAATGATCACAACAAAAACTCCTCCAACCATTAGGTGGTGCTATAATCAATTGCCCTTAATTTATAAAAGCTTTGCGAATTGCTTGCTGGCTACTCTTTGTTCTTTTTACCCTCATTTTTGTTCTTTGACTCACTTCTCCAACCTTCCTCAGAACAAATCAACCACTCAATGGTCCAATGAACAAACATCTCCACCTAGGACCCCTTTAAGAAAATTTCCCCCCTCATAGGCTCAATATTTTAAATGCTTTGGTCTAGCAAACTTCAATTAGTAATAAAAATTCCCGTATGGATTTTCATTAATCAAAGTCTGCCTATCAGAGCTTCTGCTCAGAATATGGCAACAGGTGTTACCAGACGAGTTGTGCTTCTCCAGCTAAAAATCAAAGAAATTTAATGTCATAGGTAGTTTGCCTGTGTAGTCTTATCAAGGATGAACATGCAGATTCTGCTGGGCTCTGTGAAGTGATGGAAATTGTTCACTAATATTCATTGTTGCCTTTGAAGTCTTTTGGGTGGGGGCCCTTGGAACCTAGTTTGAGAATCAAATCATTGAGTCATGGGTGCTGGTAGAAATTTTGTAAATACAAGGTGGCAATGCTGCCTCTCTAAAGGCAATAGCTACCGATTCTCTTTGTTGGCCAAATTTGATCATAAATTCAAGCTCTTTGCCCAGGATTAAACTCTCCATTTCAGATGCTTACTTGTACATGAATAATATCTTTTTGTGTGTATGTGACAGTTTTCAAGATTCAAAATTTATTCTGAGTCAGGTCCATAATTCTGGATTACATCTGAGATTCTCAAGCCAAAAAATGAACAATATCTTTAGTTGTAGGATCTTAGGATTCACCAGGAAAACTAGGCCACATTTACTTTAAATTGAATCACCAAAGGTCTTGTATGATTAGTTGCCAAGAGTCCAAAGATACTAGAACTCAGGACATTAGGGATCACTCACAATTTTAGCAATTAGACCACACTTCCTCCCAGATACAATTTTTAAGACCTTCAAATAAAAATAAACAGGTTTTCCAGCTGCGAGCTTTCAGCTTTGGTTTCTTTCCCACGTACCTGGAACCCAGCCGTGCAGAAGTGTCTGAGACAGGGAGAGCTGGTGAGACCAAATGCTGCTCAAAACCTTGGAGGCAAATTTAGATCCAGCACAAACTGCAGTTTTGCTCGATTAGGGATTAATAAAGGTCACACCCTTCTATTCCTCTATATTACTTCCCACAGCCTAGTGAGCACTATAACTCAAGGGCAGTGGCACAGATGTGTTGGAACTAGAAATTTATAAATCCAGTTACAAAGTATGCTTGTTATTTGCTTTCTTCCATTGATGGGGAAGAATTTTCTATTGGGCTAAGCTTAAAAGAAGTGAAAGGTTTATGGCAAAAGTGATTCCTAGCTAGTCTTGGCGATACAACCCAATCCTTAAAGTCACCTAATCACCCCCATCCCCACTCCATATATGAGTAAACATTTCCTAATAATATACCCCAAACGGTTCTAGGTGGACACACACCCGAGTAGATGGAAGAGGTGATTTTTATTTTATATTATTTTATTATTTTATTTTATTTTTTATGAAAAGAAAGGAGCTGGAAGGGACTTGAGTGTAGACATCATCAAGAAAGTTAGAGGAGGTCTTTAAAATGTATTATTTGCCACTGCATCAGGGCACTGAGATTACCAATCTAATGAGCCTTTCCACAAGACTTTAGTGGGATGGTTGCAGGAAGCCACAGAGGAGAGCCCCAGGTGAGATTTTTCAGAGGCTGGTTCATGGTATTCTCAGTGACTAGAATTTAAAGAAATCAGGAGGAGAGCAAAGTGTGACTACGTCTGAAGAACTACCCAGAAAGTCCAGAGGTTGTTGATGGCTTGGCCAATGCAGACCCAGAATAAATGGACAGATTTCAAAGGCATTAAATGTATGATCATCAGGGATTCAGAAAAAGGAAGACTGAGCGAGTCAGTGGTGTTTGGTATCCTTCAAAAACAAAAAGAGGACTTCAGCTCCCCAGATGGTGCTAGATAAGGCTGAGATGTAGGCCGGTGCCTGCCAGCAGCCTTGCAGGCACAATCCAGGCTGGGAGCCTCATCCTGGTGCACAGATTAGGAACACAAAACTATAGCTCTGTGACTGTCTTTCCCTGGGGCTGTGTCTGGCCCGGATATAAAGATGTTTTGAGGAGATCATAAATCCAGTCCATGACCCTGGCTTCAATCCAGTTCCTCTCACCTCCCTAAATCAGGTCTCAGAGTAACTTGAGCTCAGAGGAAGATAGTTCTTCTGAATGTGGAAAATATTAGATGACAAAATAGATGACAAAGATTGGTTGTAAAATCTCTCTAAGAATTAGGAAGAGAGTTACTTAGGCCAGTTCTCTGTCTGCCTAATAGGGGATAGATACAACTAGCCCGGTGAGCCTCAGTTCTTTTCATCTATAAAGAAGGGGCTATAGTAGAATCTAGATCCCATTTGGCGGCTGTGAAGATGTAGTGAGTAGCGTAGGCAGTGCACCGAGGCACATCGTTGTAAGTGATCCCTAAATGATACTATGGAGACAGGTTTTCCTTCCCATCCTTTAGGTGAGAAATTCTAGCTGGTTGGTATTGATTTGAAGACTCTCTCTTGTTCTGTGTTTGTCTACACACATGCACACGCAGATGCCTAGAGATATGAAGTCAAGTGTTCCTTTAGAGCTGATTTTGCTTAACCTTTCAGGGCTCGGTGAAAGCGAGAGCCTCTCTGCTTGGGCAGCCTCTCGGTTCAAATGATGGAGGGTGAGATGCCCAGCCAGCATCTCCCTGCACCGAAGTGTATCATTTTTATGATTGTTAGTAAGAGACGGTGTTCTCAGTTTTATCATGTGTGCTTGTCCTGAGCCTAGGCAAATGTGATGACATTACAAAGATCATGGTCCCTGTGGTTCCGATAGAGTAATGTCATGGTAACTTTCAGGCACTAGCCTAAGTGTTGCACACACGTGAGATCATATAACTTTTTGCCAAGACCCTAACAAGTGGCTACTATCTGTCTCCTCACTTTAATAAGAAAATCGAGGTTCAGAGCGCATACGTAATTTGGCCCAGCTCACAGAACCCATATGTGCAGACCTAGGATTCGAACTCAGGTCTTGGCCTCTCCCTTCTCACTGCCCCTCATTCTGCCTGCTGGTGTGAATGGCATAATAAGACTGCGATGTCATCTGGCTCTGACCTTCAGAACGGAGACTTGGGGAACCGGGCTGCCATACGTCAGTGTCCATAGAATTGCCTGGTACTGTTCTTTTCTGAGAGAGGGGTTCTCTGTCTTACCAAGCTCAGCAGGGCGAAGACCCTGCCCTCCTCTTTGACCTTCACTTGACTTCCTTGTATTTCACGACTCTGGCTGTCCCTTACCTTGTGGTGAAGAGAGGTCATCAAAAGTTTGTGCCAGCTGTCCCTCTGCTGCTTCATGGTCAAGTCAAAAGCACAGAAAGATCAGACTTTCAACAGAATTGCAAATGTGTTGAGCATTTTGTAGATGATGACTTTTCAGTCTTACAACATCCCTGGGAAGTTGTTCTCATCACCATTTGGCAGATGAGGAAACCAAGGCTCAGACAGGTTCCAGGCATGTCTGGGGTCAGCTCTCTAGCTGGTAGGTGAACTTGTATTTTAAGTTTAACCAAATACGATGATCTTGCTTTCTGCTTACAGTGCATTTCAATGCTCTAACGTAAGGGTCCTTGGCTAGTGGCAATTTGGCCCTGCAGGGGACATTTGGCAGTGTTTGGAGATATTTTTGATTGTCACAACTGGGGGCAGCTCCAGGGAACTAGTGGGTGGAGGCCAGGGATGCTGCTAAACATCCTGTAATGCACAGGACAGCCCCTCACGACAGAGAATCATCTGACTCCAATGTTACCAGTGCCAAGGGTGAGAAACCCAGCCGCGAAGGAACACAGGGGAAGCTGAGTGGTGTCGTGAACAAAAACATGGGCGTATGGGTGCCAGGCCATCCACCGAGATCACGTCTCGTCCCCCATCTCTGCAGGGGAGGTCTGATCGCCTCCACATCACACACAGGGAAGCAGAGGCTCAGAGAAGGTGAGCAACCTGCCCAAATCCACTCAGTTAGCAACCAGTGCAGGGGGACTTCAGACAGGCCTCCTGCTCAAACCCAGCGCTGCTCTCCTTTATCAGAATTGAACGTCTCTGGATTCTGGCTTTTCTCCTTGGATTTGGACTTGGAGTCTCCCTAAATTCTGTTGAGCTGGGTCAGCGGTTCTCAGACTGTGACAGGTGTCAGGTTCGCAGGAGGGTTGTGTACCCAGCTTGCTGGACACTGGGACTAGTTGCTGATTCGGGAGGGCCCGGGCGGCACCTGGGAGCCTGCGTTTCTAACAAGCTCCCGGGTGATGCCGCTGCGGTGGCCTGGGGGTCACACTCTGAGAACCGCTGCATTAGGTCCTCCTAAGCATGTTTTCCTTTCTTCTATCCTCTGCAGATGTCCTCTGCTTCCTCCTCACCTCTCCCTCCCTGACTGTCCAGGAAGGCGGGAGGGCTGGATGTACAGCCGGCTCCCACGGACGAGCCGAGGCTGACGGGCCCGTGAAATGCTAGCGGGACATGTGAGAGCCGCAGCCTCATGGAAGCTCACTGCAGAGCTCAGCCAGATTCCAGCGGGATGGTCCAAGTGTTCCTGACAGTCTCCCGGGGGGTGAATTAAAATCATTTGCTGGTGACATAGGCGGATGAGCTGGTTCTGGGTCTGGCCTAGTCCAGGTTGGGGAGCAGGGGCTGACCTGTCATCTGAAACACAGCCACCAGTCCCTGGGGTCGCCTGGGGCACAAAGGCTGCCCTCTGTGTGGGGAGGCAGGAGGGTGGAGGTGCAGATGGAGGTCTGTCCCTGTCCCTTTTTCAGGCAGCTACTCTTTTCACTAGGAGGCTGCTTCAGGCAGCAGTAGGTGGTCTGCGTAAGGGGCTGGGAAGCCAGGCTTCCCGCAGCCCTGAGGGCTCCCTCCGATTTATTACCTCTGAATGCTTGGAACATCTGATGTGCCGGAGGTCTAGAAATTTGTGATCAATGTACAATCAAGGCATGTGCTGTGCTCATACTAGCACGAAGTTGGCCAGGGAGAGGGGAGAGAGAAACTAGTATTTATTGAGCCTGGTTATGTGCCAGGCAATGTGCTTGATGCTTTGCAATCATCTCATTTAATCCTTATAACAGTTTTGCAAATTAGGTATTCCTCTTAGCACAAAGAGACTGGGGCTTTGAGAAGACAGCTGACTTACCCAGGCCCATAAACCTTGCAAATGAGGGAGCCAGGACTTGAATGCAGGGTAATCTGGCTCCAATGGCTGTTATTTTACCACTTAATGAGAGAGAGAGAAAGAGAACACGAACTTGAAAGCTTGAGGTCCAGAGGAGGTGAGATGCCTTATGTCGAGTGATGTACTTCTTTGGCTTGGTGCAGAGAGATGTAGAATGGACCGTGCATTGGTATGTGCTGTGAGGAAGGGGTCTGTCTCCATCGTTGGGTAAGTGACCTGAGGAGTGAATGTTCCCCTCAGAGCTTTGTAGGAGGCACAGCAAATTCCAAAACTACTAAGGGAGCTTTAGGAGAAGCATAGTACAAGATTATTAGGCGGTTGAGACTTGGTCAGGGTAGAGATGCAATTTGTTTTCCTTTAAACAAAGTGTACCGTCTCACCTGGACAGAGAGTGAGCCCCACTGCTTTTTCTTCTCCATCTTTTATGAACAGGGAAAATAAATCAACTTGCTTCCTATAGTTTTCCTGACTTGTGAGAGTAAAGTCAAAATATATCTTTGTAATTTTATATGAGCCCAGAAGGAGATGAAAAAACATGAGCCCAGGGGATTCGCCAACCTGCTCTCTCTGGTCCCCAGTGCCTGGGCCTTCATTGCAAGTGGGAAAGGCACTTGAATTGGCATGACTTTTTTTTAGCATTCACTCATCTGGAGCAAATTGGGACATCCCTGGGGTGGGAAGAACCTAACATTTTAACCACTGTTGTGGATAATTGGCCTTGAGCCCCTTAATCCCATAATATGCTTAGTGGTGTCTGCAATCGGCCTTTCTTCCAGCGCTGGCCATTTGAAATCAGACCCAATTCACAACGTAAGTAATAATACCTTACTTCATGCCTCTTACAGTCCTGTAAAGCATTTTTTCATCACATTGTCTCACATAATCCTCAGAACAACTCTACGAAGGAGCTATTTTTATCTTTAATTTATAGACAAGGGCACCAAATTTTGAACAGATCACATGGTTAGTAAGGGGCAAAATCCCGATTCAAATTCAAACCTGTAACTCCTCTCTGAGGGCTTGTTCACTCTATTTCTAGCTGCCTCTTTGTGATGTGAGTTTGACTTTGTCCTTTCAACTTAGTGATAGATTTTGTTTAAAATCCCTTTTCCTGGATATAAGATAAACACATATTCTGATTGAAAAAAATAGAAAATCATTGAAGGAACTTGGTCACCTTAATTAGGTCTACCACTGTCAACATTCTCCTGTATTTTTTTTTTTTTTTTTGCCTATTGAATCAGCACCTCCTCCTTTTGATTGAACTTAAGTTGTATATATTATCTTTCAGTTTTCTCTCCCCAGGAGCCTCTAGCATCGTTTCTAGAGCCTTAAAGTTTCTCTAAAGACATCTACTGAGTGGATAGAGGTGCAGAAGGACAAATATCTGTGATCAGAGACATACGTGGGACACAAATAAATGAGAAGGAATTGCTCCTGCCTTTGAAATGCTTGCCATCTAAATATGACAGGACCAAACATTTACTCATGTTGCACATTTTTTGGAACTAACAGAAACATAAGGAAGCCCCTAAGCCTGAAGTTAATGATGCGGTGTGAGTGTCGAACAGGATTGAACAGCATACATTGGGACTAGTCCAGGGGAGAGTCCCGGAGGACACACTCTTTAGTTAAACCTTGAGAAAAGTGATGCTGGTGGTTGGTAGAGAAGCATATGGCTTTCTAATCTTTTCCAAAATGATGGGACACAGAGGAACAACTGTGAAAATTGGAAGTTACACATGATATTCTAACAGTTTTCCGTTGGCATCTGGGTCCCTTGAGAGAGTATAATACATCTAGTGGGCCAAGGAAACCTATTTTTTAATATATTTATAGAAAATATAAATGTGCCTTGTGTTTCTAAAGAGTGCTACTTTCTAATTGCTTGGGGGAAATACAAAAGGAAATGGAAACGGCTGCTTTGCTATTTAAGCTTTGGGAGAAAGAGACGGAGCAAGCTAAATAATTTACAGATTAACCATCTGAGTGTTAAGGAAGAGGTCAGCTTTGTTGCTTTTAGAAGAATGATTTATGGGTCTCCTTAGCTTTTAAAGTCCTGCTGTGACATTTCGGGAACATGCTTTTCCATTGATAAGTAACACTGTAGTGCGATAGATGAGGGAACAATTGCATGAATTGGGCCAACTAGTTAATGTTTGTTTAACAGATAAAGAAGTCAGGTGACATTTTCCATCATACTTGTACAATACTGCAAAACTCACAGCTCCAAGGTTGAGCATAGAAAATGAGAAATCCCCAGGGAAACTCTAGGTTGGCAGTTTGAAAAGGCCATCCAACACCAGTCGATTCCTTAAACACCTTTTCCCATGGTCTTTGTAACTCAGAGGGAAGTGCATGGACTTTGAAGTCAGGTCTGTGTTCAAATCCAGCTCTCCCACTTTCTAGCTGTGGGCCGTTGGAGATGTTACCTGACCTTCAGAAGCCTCGCCTTCTGAATAGTGTTAATAATAGCGATGCCACAGGGTTGTTGAATGAATGAATGAAAACAGCTACATACGTAGAGAGGCTGGAATAAAATTCAATGCCCAGTGGATACAATACATCCACTTATTCAACAAACATTTGACACTGTGCTACCAGCTGGGAATATAAGAATGATGAAGACAGGTGGTCTCTGGCCTCGTAAAACTAGCATTTTAGTAGCGGAGACAGACCCAAAATAAAAGTAAACAGATCGCTATGTGTAATCTCTACAGATTTAGTCAAGTGTTATAAAGATTCCAAAAGCTGAGACTGAGAATGCTTGAAGTAAATGGAAAACTGCTTCTTGTAGGGTAGGAGCAGGAATGCTGTTTTGAGCAGGTGACTTTAAGCAGGGAAAGAGCCAGCCATGAACAGAGTGGGGAAAAGCGTTCGAAGCAGAAGGATCAGCATGTGAGGTGGCCCTGAGGCAGGGAATAGCCTCGAGTGTTCCAGGAACTAGACAAGACCCATAGTTAGGGCTGGTGAGCAAAGGGGTCAGGCAGGAGAAGTCGATAAGGATGGGTCACGCATGACCTTGGTAGGGAATTTGGATTTCATTCAAGGTACAATCTCATCATTAGCTTCATTCCCTTTCCATTGTAATTTCAACCATTACCTAGCACCAGAGCCTATCAGCTGTCATCCAATTTTGCAGGAATTCCAAGGAGTGTGAGCTCCAAGAATTAGGGAGTAGGTGCCAGAGTTGTGAGAACCCACAGAGAAGGGCTACTGGTCCAGCGTTGGTTTCACTAACTCAGAGCGTGTTGGAGCTGTAATGGCTTAGAGCTCCCCCAGTTCTGCCCCCTCCCTTCATAGATCGAAATGAGGCCTGCGAAGGGTGTGGTTTTAAGGTAATTGGGAAAAGGAGATTTAAGCACTAATTTCTTGATTGTCCTGTTTTCTAGAAAGCGTGCTGGGTACTTTCCTGTTTAACTTCTTTAATCCTCAGGTACCTGTAAGGTAGTAATTTTAGCCAAGTTCCCATATGAGACCTCAGCTTTATCATCTGTAAAATGGAGGTAATTGTATCTGCCTCGCTTAGTGGTTGGAAAAAATTAAGATCAAATAGATTAAAACTTAATAGGGAGGACCAGACCGTCAATAAATATTAGTTTTCTTATTCCTGCTTCCCTCTTTCATTATCCTGACATATGTGATTTACTGGTGTTTTGGAAGGCAGGGAAGGGAGCTGGAATTGTAAACAGCATATAAAATATAATTTTATGTATTTAATTTTAAATGCAGAAAGTCCCATGAACAGGATTAATCTTGTCCCTAAATCTGTTTCATCTTTAGAGAGGATTCTGTCCCTTGGTGGGCAGGGCTATCACAATGAAAGCAAAACAGGCCAAGGCTACTTTGCAGCAGTGTGGGCCACACAGACCTCCTGCATCTCCTCCTTTTTTGGTATCAAACATGATGCTGCATTAAAATCTTTTACAAGCATACCCATTATTTAGCTAAGCTCTAGCTCTTTAAGTTGTAATATGATATTTTTTCTTCCCTATCTCTATCAGAAGGAATGGAAAAAGGTTTTTTGTATCTAGACAACTATACCCGGTTGCAGAAGACCGGCTAACCTGGGTACCAAAGAACCGGGCAATCCCTACGCGGCCTTGACTGTGCGAAATTCCTGTACACACGAGATATAACAGCACATCTTTCCGAGCTGACCTCCCGAATGCCTCCACATGGTTCCAATTTACGTGGGATTTTCTCTCAGGAGATTCCGTTCGCCCTTAGAAAACACACATGTACAAACACGAAACTTGATTTAAATGAAACAGACACCTTAAGAATCTTAACAAGTAGAGTTGACCTTTGAACATAATTCTACAAGACTGGATTGTGCGCCCCACGTGTTGCCGGGAGGCCCGGGACAGATCAATGCCTGACACCCCCTTCCCAAACTTCCGTGAGCCCAGGGAGTAGGTCCAGAGGAGCACAGAGCCCATGAGACCCACGGGCAAGGGTGACCTGGCCAAAATCAGGTGGCACTGGTCTTTCCCTCTGAGACAGGCTGTGACCAGAGCCCTCCTTTCTCCCTGGAAACCGGTATCGGGTGCTCCCTCTCATTTGACAATAGCAAGACCTTTGAGTACAGAGACCATGGAATGTTGCCTTGCTGTGTAAACAACATATATGTACAGTAACATACACAAACATACTCAGATACATGTAGCTGTCCATGTATGCATGCCTGATGGACCACGAGTCCAGGCCTCTTGCCAGGTCCCAGGCAGATTTTAAGGAGTGAGATAATAGGCCAAAATACACGAAATCTACTCTGAGGACAATTTACCCTTTTGCTCCCTGCCCTTAGTTTAGTGGTTTTTCTGATCCTGGGTTATGTTCTGGAAACTAAAAGCAGGGCATGCTCCCTAAAATGCACAGGTCCCATGTCCTGAAGCATAGACTGCTTTTATTTTCCAGGATGTAATCCAGCCTGGAGGGTCCCCATTCTGAAGCCACGTGGTATCTATCACATGAGACTGCCCTGGGGTGGAATGGGGTCATCTGTGCAGAGGGGAAGAGCAGGTGCCAACTTTCCTGGTCTTCGTGGCCAGAACTGTACCCACACATGTTGGCATATGTGCACTTCTCCCTGACAAGGGAGCCCAGTGTCACTGCTGAGTTGAGCTCAAGAGGGAACCAGTTTATTTTTTAATTTTTAAATCCTTACCAGGGGGTATTTTTTCCATTGCTTTCCAGAGAGAGAGAAACATAGATGTGAGAGAGACATATCGATTGGTTGCCTCCCACGCACCATGTGCTCCAACTGGGGCTGGGATCGAACCTGTCATCCAGGTATGTGCCCTTGGCTGGAATCCAGCCTGGGACCCTTCAGTCCAAGGGCTGATGCTCTAATCACTGAGCCAAACTGGCTAGGGTGAAACCAGTTTATTTGTAAAGTAAATTAAATTGTCTTTTTTATTTGGGAAACTAGGAAGTTGGGACTGAGTAACTCAATGTAGATATTTAAAAAAATCAGCTTCCTTACAAAACACTGGTATTAGGCCTGAATTTGGGAGTACTGTGGAGAAGGTTTTGTATTTTCCTCAGACAGCAGGGGCTGAACCAGTCTCCTCGTCATAAACTCCTTTGTCTTGAAAATACCAGTAACGAGGGCTATGAATTTCTGTATCGGAAAATCTGAATCACCCCGGGATGCACATGAGTTCCTTGATGGAAATGTGAAATTAATTTTGTACTAAATAAAACTTGAAAATGGTTTCAATTACGGGGGGGGGGGGGGACGTGAAATGAAGACAGCGATTCCACTGTATTATATTCTTGTTTCATTTATCCTGAAAAAAATTTTAAAACTTATTTCTAGATACTGCTCCATTTCCTCAAGACATTCAGACTGTGAACACTGGAGGTTGCAGTGGTACTTACTACGAACCTGTCACCTCGCAAAGAGAGGCTGTGGATGCTTCGGAGTGGGGAGAAAAGGCCGGAAGAGACAAATATTTATGGGGCCTCCACTGATGCCAAGATCGGGGCTAGGAGGTTTCACATGTGTTCTCTCATTTACTACTCAGGACGATGACGGTCTGACATCAATGTTGTCATCTCCGCTTGTTTCCGATGGAAAAGGAAGTCTCAGAGGGATCATATACGATGACAAAAGGACAGCTTGTAACTGGCAGAAGGGGGATTCAAGCCCAGGTGCTCCTCTCCCGTTCTAAAGCCCACTCGGCTTTGCAACTGATCACTGAGGAAATCCAGATGACACCCTCCTCCCCCACCACGTGGAGGGAGCCTTTCCCTAGAGCTGCCCCGGCATCAGCCTGGCCTCACTCACCGACACCTTCAGTTTGGCCTGAGCTTCTAACCATAGTCATCACGCCTGCACCCACCCTGAGCTGAACCTTCCCGGGAGAGTCCCCATGACGTGTTGGGAACTGTGATCCGGGTACGAAAGTGAACAAAGCACAACTCCACTTCCTGGGGGATGGTGACCTTTGTAATATTTGACCTCAGTGTCTTCAACTTAAAATGACGAAAATGTCACTTGACCTTAAGGGCTACTGCATGGATTAAAGTGTCTAGCATTGAGCCTGGTTTGAAAGGGGAAATCAAAATACATTAGTTCTCTTTGCCCCACCACCTCTAGTTTGTAGCAAGAAGAAGATGACAAACTTTCTTAGAAATGTTAAAAAAGCAAGATGGTTGGAGCTTTTCATCCAGCAGATGCTATCAAAATCTTGGTGTGCTCACATAGCGTGAACGCAAGCACACATGCATGCACACACGCACGCCTGCACGCCACAGACCTTTTACAACTGAAATCTGAATGCAAGATAGCGTCTCACCATTGGATTCACTCAAGGACAGCTTTGCAATTTCACAACAGCAGGAGGAGGCCTGAGTGAAAATGGCTCCTGGGGCCCACTTTGAATGGATCCCCACGTGGAGGGGGGGTCTCTACCAAAAATGAACAGGAATGTGGAAACATTTTCTTTACTCCAACGTTCAACTCTGCAGTTGGTCCCAGGAAACCCTTTTTAAGGAGCCAGCTCTTGCAGAATGAAGTGGAAGCTTCTACTGTCAGAGACAGAACAGAGGTACATCACTGCAAATATGGAAGGTCCCCTCTCCCAGGCCTGGTGAGGGAATCAAAGCCAAACCGGCCAAAGAGAAAACGTGGGCGTGTGGGATGATGATGGTGCTTCCACAGCCTGGGCCCAGAGGGCTCAACAGAGGCCCATCAGAGCTGTACCAGGGGTCTTGGGCCCATGAGCGCCCATCACATGCCTGCTCTGAGTTTTCTAAATATCCTGGGGCCCTTCTGTGTCCTCACATGCTGCCTATAAGGCAAGAAGAAGGAAGAACAAGGGAAAATAGTATCTTAAATGGAGTTTCTAGGGCCCGTTGGGCACTGTGCGAAGTACTTTCATGACCTCCTTTCATTTGGCCCCAGGGGTGTGCTAGATGTACAGGCCCTGCCCTTCCCATGGTGCTGGTAAGGAAGCGAAGTTCCTGGTGGACGTGGGCTTTTTGTCTGTTTAGGTGTGTCTGTGAATGCTTATGTATGCGGAGGAGAGTTAGACATGGCAAAGGTCAGGGAGAATTGTCCACGTCGAGACCACGCGCAGACATTAGAGAAAGGCGAAGCAAGACCTCAGGACCCATGAAGGGAACAGCTTGGCCTGGCCAGTGAGGGAATACCTCCTGTTTGTGCCCAGGCACCACACTCCGAAGAATGTGCCCTTAACCCAGCCCCAAAGTCTGAATTGCTGCTCGTGGGCCACGTGACATGGTCATCGTCCATGTAGCAGAATCATTACTTTGCCACTTAGAAAATGCTGGGGAGCTAGAGTGATGATCCAAGTCCATTTGGGTTTGGCAACCCAACAAGCTTTTCAAGTTTGGTGAAAACAAATCCAAACAAAATTCTAGGGGCTTGAGGATAAGTGATAAGATTTGGAAATGGAGGAAAGATTTCAAATAGACTTATCTCAAGTCCCCAGTGTCATGAATTCAAGTTGTCTTTCACTTGCTCACCTTAGGGACAGTGATTAAACATTGTCTTGCCACTCTAGGTACTGGCAAAGTGGTTTTCAAACTGTGTACCTTGGAACCCCAGAGTTCCGTGGAGGATCCCTCATGGGGATCCCCCCCCTAAGGGAAAGGCTGTGGTTAATCTGGAGGGGCTCTTGGCTGTCTCCCCCTCATACACCTCTTCCCTCCCCTCACCCCGCCTTCACTTTAATCAGAACAATTCTGCTTTTATCAGTTTATTATTGGCCTTCCCCATTTGGTTTCGTTTAGAAAAGCTGCATTGCAACTAACAGCAATTTTTAAATCAAGGCTCTCGGAATGGTAGCTTTTGGAATCTCGTACAAAAAGCCCTCCTCCTCCGAGACTTACCTTAAGGTTAATGACTTGGAGAGTTTCACCTGAGGGAGTACAGCCAGAATTTAGGGAAGCACGTTTCCCTTTCCAAAATCTTGTCAGCTTTCAGGACTAAAAAAGAACAAACCCATTGTGAAAACAGAATGTATCAGAGAAAGAACAAAGTGTGGCAACACCACCAGTGAGATCAGACTCCCTTTAGCCACAGACTCACTGATTGGAGTTTTCTGATGAGGCAGACAGGCTTGTGGAAGGCTGCCAGGAAATCTGCACAGCGAATTGCTGTTGCTAAGCCAGCCCAGTGGTGCAGTAAAGAGCTAAGGAGTCCCAGGAGAGGGGTGGGAAAGGATTGCTCTCTGTTTCTCTACCCCTGATGCGGGCCTTTTTCTATTAGGAAGTGGAGTGTGAAGGAAGTTATCAGGGTGAAATCAACACAGCGAGGAACCTTTTTAGACCAAAGCCCAAGGAAAACCAATAAAACCCGTTGGGCTGCTTCATGTTTATCATGTGCTGTGCATGTAGGTCAGCTCGCTTTACAGCAAAGACAGACACCCCCAAACAAAACACCGAGCTCTGCAAAAGGGTTTCCAAGTCCCCGAAGGATGGCCTGGTTCTTGCCAGGGGCATTGGCTACGTGAAACTCTAGTATAAGCAAATTTCTGATATGTGCTTTCTAAATTAATGATGGAAATGAAATGTTGCCTATTATATGGATTGGGGATTACGTTCAGCTGGGAGAAACAAAGCCCCCCCAAAGCAGAGCTTGAAACAAATTACTGGTCTATTTTTCTTAGATGATGAACTGTCTGGAGACACAACAACTGCTGAGCTTGGGATGTGGCTCAAGGATGGCAGCATCCAGGTCTTGGCCATCTCTTGGTTTCTTCGCTGAAGACCAGTGGCTGCTACTCAGGATGCATCCATGTTGTCACAGGATGAAGGGAGCAGACAAGGGGTGAATTGGCAGGAGACAGGTGAGTCTGAGCCCCTCCTTCTCCCTCTGCTCCTGTCCCCACACTGTAAGGAGTTGTTCTGGAAACTCCATCCAACCACCTAGGCTCACATCGTTTAACTAGAACCATCCCCCATGCCATCCCATCTGCAAAGAGGCCTTGGAAATATGTCTTTTAACGGGCGTATTGCTGTCCCCGACTCTCGGGGCTCATTTCTAAGGAAGAAGGGGCAGAGATATACCATTCTGACAATGAGCAGTGCCCACCAAACCTGCCAGAACATTCTTAACTCTTAACTTGTCGGGACACAACCGCAGTACCTCCTAGCTGGCTCGCCTCCTTTTTAAGAACTTGGTTCTCACGGTGTTTGTTTTTGTGCGCGTGTGTGTTTTCATCTTGCGATGGGTTCTGCTTTCCCCCAGGACCTCAGGTTCCTCACTGAAATAGCACACCCTTGAGTGTAGGGAGCAGGCTTGTCTTTTCTCTGGCGGGTGATGGTTACACATGTGGCTCAAGCTGAGTCAGGTGGCGTGTGTGGGGGATGCTGGCTTCTGTCCTCTGCAGACGGAGCAGCCGGGGCAGGCTTGGGGAGGCTGACTGGTGACCGCAGGGCTTCCTTGAAGGTTTCGCTGTCACGAGGTCAGAGCGCACCGATGCCGAGTTCACACAGTTTGTCCTAGCGTCGTCATCGCTCCGTGGACCCTGCTGGGGGATGGCCGTGCGGATGTTTCAAACGTACTGTATCTTCCCCAAACTCGGACTATATTTTTGTCCCCTCCTAAGTAGTAGGTGACCTCAAATCCTACTTTGCGAAAAAAAGATGAGCTCATTTGGTCCTGATACAGCTTCGCTCTTTTCCCTTCTAGTCTTTCTGTCCCCCCTTTACCAGCAGGCTGGCTGCACCCCTAGACTGAAGTCCCGTCTCCTGGTCTCTTGTCAGAGGGCCCTCTCCATACAGCGAGTGCATGCTCGCTTGCTCTCTCTCCCCGCTCCCCACTTAAGAGGAGTAAGTGCTCCGGAAAAATAAAACAGGGAATAACAACTGAAGGTTACAACAACTGTGTGCTCAGAATGGAAAATTATTGGTGACTTTTTTTTTTTTTTAAAGGAATTGGTTTCATTATTTTTGTATATACTTTCTAATCTTTTGATATCAAGCATATTTTTAACCAGGAAATACCTTGCACTGAGATAAATGTCTATCTACCTAGGAAAACAGGTAGATAAGGGTAGAAGAGAGACGTCAAGAGGAGTGGACTCAAGTCTTTTTCTTTCCTAGTTTCCAAATATCACTCACTGGGTTTCCTCACCCATCAAATCCAGAAAAGGGCAACCATATGCCTATTGTGCACAGTTCCCAGGGCTTTTGTGAGGACTGGATAAATTCATGCATGTTAGAGCAATTCTTCAATTATCTGGAGTAAAGATTAGTTTTTTAAATAAATTAAAGTCCAGGTTATTTAGATTTTCTTAGTTTTTTACCTAATGTCCTTAATCTGTTCCACTCTCCCCTCTAGGATACCACATTGCACTTAAACAGCAAGTCTCTTTATCCCCTTTTGGCTGCGGCGGTTTTTCAGACTTGCCTTGTTTTTGGTGACCTTGACAGTTTTGAGAAGTATTGGTCAAGTATTCTGTAGAATGGCTCCTTGTTGGAATTTGTCTGACGTTTTTGTCATGCTAAGCCTGGGGTTATGGGGTGCTGGGCATAAGACAGGCCACAGAGGTAAAGTGCCATTCTCATCATATCATGTCATATCACATCGGATCACATCATATCATATCATCATATCATATCATGAGCACCAACTAGCAACATGATCTATGACCATTGATGCTGACCTTGATCACCTGGCTGGAGTATTTGTCTCTTATTTCCATTCCATTTTATATGTGGTTCACGACGCATGCAATTCATCGTGCCAGTGCAACCAGGCGAGGCCACCGGTGCCAAGCTCGGGTGTGGCGGCCGTGTCCAATCACCAGGAAGCTTCTGATGCCTGCAGTCAACTCACCTGCTTTTCTCTTCACAGACCTGTAGTAGTTAGCAGCAGACCAGCCTGGGTCCGTGGCCACACTTTGAGCAGCATTGTGCTAACACAACACAGGAGGTTTAATAAATAATTTGCAATCACACTGATTCGGAAGCAAAAGGTAAAACTGAGCTGGATTCTGGACATCACCGCAGTGAAGATGGGAAGGGATCTTGGGGGACAACCATCTCAATCCCCTAACCCAACAGATATGGAATGTGAGTCCGGGGGGTGACAGTTTGGCTCCCCTGGGAACGTGGTGGCAGGCCGATGCTAATCCAGGTCTCCAGTCCCTAACGGGGGCTCTTCCCATCCTCCAGCTCTGACTGGAGTCATTTCAGGTTCTCCCACAGGGAAGAGCAGGGAGGAAAGAGGGGTGGAGGGGGCAGGGACTTTTATCTACTGAGAAGCTAAATTTCTCCCTGAATTTCCGACCTCCTGCTACCGTTAGCACCAAATGAGCAGCTGAGAAAACCAAAATGTTGAAGGAGAGGCAGGGTGCTTACGTGGATATAATTGGTATTCTGATAACCGGAGGTAATTTATGCTTCTAAGATAAATTAGTGGGTCTCCCCTTGGCACCGTCCCATCTGTCCTGCCCCAGTGCAGGTCATAGAGAAAGAAATCCAGAGCCAAGGATGGAAAACAAATTAGTGGGTGGCCGTGTCCCCCTCCTCACTCCCTGCTCCCTTCTACTTCCCTTGCAAAAAAAGGGGGAACGGAGATGTGGGTGAAGGGCTAGGGAAACAGGAAACCAAGGACATCGGAGAGGTTTACTCATCTGACTTCTTTTTATGTGGAAATGTATTTAGGATTAAATTAGACATGACATGGAGTAGACTCCCAGTGGGAAAATATTTTCTTACACCTGAAGGGGCTCTGGGGAAATGGGGCAGCCTGGCCACCAGGCTTACCCGGCCAGGGTTTGGCGGGAGGGTTAGGTCCCATGTGGTACAGTGCAATGCACCACGCAGGGTCTGCAGTGTAGCAGATGACAGGGTTCCAGGACCACCTGCCTCTTAGCCACCCGGTGTGTGCTTTTCCCTAACTATGAAGCTTTCAAATGGAGAGGGGCCGGTGCTATAAGAAAGGGATGTTATATAACTGCGCCTGGCCCATGTGTCACAGCTTCTCATGCCCATTGCTGATGTGATGGAACCCCTGCTCCTCGCTGTGGGCACAGGGTGCCCACCGCCTGGGCCACCTGCCTCTGTGCCCTCCTTTTCATCTCCATAGATCCTGCCTGTCCCTCTTCACCCCTACCCTTTTGCACAAACTCCTTCATCCCGAAAAGCGCTCCCCCCTTATCAGCTGTTGAAGCCTCATTGAATCTTGAAAGTCCAGTGCCAACATTATCTCCTATGAAAAACCAATTGCAAGCTCCCCAGGCTCAGTTAATAGCCGCATCCATACCCCCTGTGGCCTATTGAATGCACCTACCATCCAGCACTTATAACACTGTTTTCAACATTCGTTTCCATGCAGAGCCTATGGAGTGTTTCTGTGTGTCAGGCTCAAGGTTAAGAGTTTACATAACTTTCTTACTTAACCCCAGCAGGATCTATCAAGTAGGAACCAGGACGGTTCTCCTTCCACAGACAGGAAGCAGAGCCCCTGAGATGCCAGGTAATTTGCTCAGGGTGACAGGTCTATACAAGAGGGTTTTAAACACAGGCCTTTCTACTCTGGAACCCTCTCCCTTCATCTGTCTAGACTGCCTTACGGGCCAAGTCAATGCTGCATTGATTATACACAGACCTAACTCTGTGCCCAGGCCCCACCCTCTGCTGCAGCCCTCCTGGGAGCAGGATCCCCATCAGGTTGCTCGCTGGGTTCCCCTTGACCTTGGCCCATAGAAGGACCGGAGACTATTTGTTGGCCAATGTAATTTACTTGAGCTCTCTCAAGAAATCTTATTGGGGTAACGCCTTTCACTCAAAGGCTGTAGCTGCTGCTGCTTGTGTAAAAAGGAGCCTGGCAGTGAGGAAATTCGCGGCTGAGTCTTCGTGGCTGGCATGTGATTTCCGTGATACTCAGTGGTCTGTTTTGAGTCAAGATCATGACCCAGAAGCTGACGGCTTCTGCACCATCTTTGGAAACCAGTGGATTGCCTCATCTTGCTCTCTCTTGCCCAGGGGCAAATCCCAGCATTCAGACTTTTAAACTGGATCAAAGAATGGAAAGGCCTGGCTAAAAAAAGATGTTAATACAAACACACACACACACACACACACACACACACACAAAGACTGTGTGTGTGTGTGTGTGTGTGTGTGTACTTATAAGCTTTTATTGAGTCTACACAGTTCGTTGGCATGACCTTGAGAGCAGAGAAGTGGAGGTCTTCAAGGCAAGGATTCGTGGTGTCCTCAGGCCAAAAGAACCTCCACCACGAGGCTCTGAGTGCGCTTTCCTTACCTCGGACAAGTAATTCTCGGCTATCCCCTTGCATTCCTTTCCCCCATGATGTTACCAAGCTTTCCCCCCCCAACCCCACTGAGGTTTGAAGGGCGATTATATGACATTCATAATTTATTTTGTAGGACTGGCCTCTTGACAGTGTGATTCCTCCCGCATGGGAAAATCGTGTGTCTTTCTGTTTATTTGTGTCCCTCAAGCAGATTTCAGGTTTGTCTCCATATAGAACTTGTGTGGTTTTGATACTGTATTTCTCAAGGTTTTGTATTGTTGTGGCCATAGTTGGGATTTAATGTTGAGCTTAAGCTCTTTCCCACTCTTTTTAAAAAGGGAATGGAATGTCCTGAAATTAGAGTGGACTAGACGCCTGTCGTAGAGTTTAGTCTGCATCACTCCGTGGGCATGTGCTTGTGGGCAGCAGGGGCCTGGTCCATTGCAGGAATTCGGGATCATGAGAGAAATGGGTCAGGACATGAGTCCTTAATCATCCAAGTGAAGGTTGGTCTGTATCAGTTCCTTTCCCAAGCTCAGGGGCTTCAACAATGATTTATCGTTGCTCATGCACTTGCAGGTTGGCTTGGGGTCTTCTGCTTCAGGCTGTGACCGCTGGGGTTGCATTCAGCTTCTCTGTTATCTCTTCAGTTCTTTATCAAGGTGGTACACGTGGTCAGGCAGAAATGAGAGTCTTAAGTTCTAGGTAGTGAACTGGCATGCGCACTTCTGTCCACACAGCATTGGCCAAGGCAAGTCACATGGCTGACCTCAAAGTCAGGGGCAGTGTGTTGGCTCGGCTAAGCTGGACCTGTGCCTCTCAGAATGCCCTTCCTTGCATGGTTCTGGGGTGGGGATGGTCACAGGGGAAACATTCACATGATTGGGAAGGTGGAAGTGAAGCCACAGTAGTGTCTACAACTGTCACAAACCACTGTTGAGGACCTGCTGGCTGACCTTGGTGTGGAGTGACAGCCAGCCCACAGCTCCTTAGCTCCTTAGCTCCTACCAGATCCAGTTCTTCAGCTTCTCCAGATTGTGGGCCAGGTTTACGGGTAGCTCTTAGCAAAGAGAAATACATCAGCAATTTGGGAGATCTTCATGGAGGTTGAGGGCTTGCGAGCAGTGAGACACCCATGTGGCACTAATTCATCTGGTGGGCCCCAGCGGGCTGTGGCTCTTCTGCATTTCACATACACTGTCCCTTCCCATGTGCTATCTCCGCTGACCTCAGGCCTAGACCAGACGCCGGCACAACACCCTGACGTGGACTGTCTGACCCACTCCCAAGATCGCGTAAGAGCTAATCCCTGTCATAAATCCAGTATTTCCCTCATGACTCTACTTCTCTGATTAAGTTATTACTGATGCAAGTAAGGAAATGTACTTGGCCCATGATGAGGCCAGGACAAGGGAGAGTGAAGAACTGGCGACAGTGATTCATCCTCTTGTGGTCCTGATGCAGCCTTCAGGAAGATGGGAAAATGCACCCGAGCCCTTTACAAATATTTTCTGTAAGGGTTAAGGCAAATGGCATTCCGGCTGACTTCCAGAACACGGCCACTTTATAATCAGTATCTCCCATATGGCTCAACTGCAGATTTAATTTTGTGGCACTATGCAATTTAAATGATCTGGGAGACTTTCAGACGGTGACCCCTCGAGAGAAATGACCAATACTTCATTTTAAAGGGATTTTTAAGAGGTAGGCTCCCTTTTCCATCAAGGCTGAAGGTCTCACTACATCCTAACAAATGCTACTCCAACAAAATTATGTCTAATAATTAAATTTCTGAGGTCTAAATCCTGACCCACTTACTTAAAGGAATATTTGGTAGGGTAATAGGGCGGAATAATTAAACAGCCTGGTCTCTTTAGAGTTATTTTTCACAGGATGTGATCTTTAGTATAAATAATTTCTTCTTTCATTGGCCTGCCACCATCCTGGATTCCCTGTTTCTTACTGGTCCAAGCTGCGGGCTTAAGTAACACTTTAAATTGTGAATTTCCTGAGAAGCCTTCTGTGCCTTTATTTTTTCTTCAAACAATTTCAGCTTTGCCTGGCCTGGGCCGGTGGCTTTGGGGCTTTGGGGGAGATAAGACACGCCGATGCATTCCTGACAGCTGAACTTAAAGACAACCTCTCACACACGTCATCTGATTGGCTTCGTGTCATTTTGGTCGCTCCTTCTGACAGTCCTGACCTAGTTTTTCTTTCACAAAAGGGTATCGGTTTCAAGGTTTAGAGTTCTTAAGGATTTAGAATCTTTGATTAAAAAAGTGAAACTCAATCTCGAATCAAGGGTAGGGAATGCTGGCCTGCCTTCGATAGAGGACTCCTGTGACCAGTATTTATTATGGTAGCGCTGTGTTATTGCAAACCTCCTATGAATAATATGTTGGGGAGCCGCCACCCAACAAGGCAGACATTATAGCCCCCGGGGTTAAGAGGAGGGCGGGTGTGACATCGACGGGCTGAGGGGCACAATTATCTCACGGTTCTGCCTGCCTACGGAGCGTGCGATGACTTTTGTTTTTTACAACGTGTGGGATATTTTCATTGTAGGTGAAGCAACAGACATATTTTCATTCACAGGAAGAGAAACAAAACGAGGGTTGTGTCTGCTGCGTGTTCTGAATGGTACCCCGGTGGCCCCGGGCCTCCCTCTGGGAGCACATTGATAACTGAGCATGTCGTGGGCGGTGGGACCCTCGGCTTCGCGGTCTAAGGCGTGGTCTAGGGCATCCCTGGCACAAAGGGAGTCATTAGGTGAAAACAGCGATTCCTCCGTTTAAGCGGGAGGGTGGCGGGTGTGCCTGTGGTAGGTATTGTTTTGGGTTGATTTAGTTAAAAATTCAGTAAAGCTTGGTGTTTTTTGGTGTCCTAGAATAAGGCAGTATGTGGAAAGAAGTGAATTAGCGACTACTAAGTACTTAATGAGCGCCAAGGGGCTCACTTACAGTGTCTCTTTTTATCTTCACGACAACCTAAAGGGAGATATTGCTGCCCGTTTTCACCGAGGCAAGTAACTGACGTCTGAGGCTTCCAGTGAGTTGCCCATGTGCTCGACGTGGTGGAGCAGATAGTCCACTGGGTCTGCTTGATTCTGTAGCTTGAACACCCTTCTAGCATTTCCTAAAGTGGATTAGAATGGGAATCTGTGGGTGATTTGTGGAAAAGAGAGACTGGGAGGGAGGGGCCATGACCAAATGCAATTTGGGAATACTAGATCAAAGATATTCATTCATTAAAGAAATTATTTTTAATTTTACTTTTCAGTTACAATTTACATTCAATATTATTTTGTATTAGTTTCAGGTATAAGATCAAAGACATGTATTATATATTTTAAAAGCTCAGGACTTCTCAGAGCTTTTAATATACCACTAGGCAGCATTTCTCAAACTTATTTGACCTGCAAATGCCTTCCCCCCCCCAAAAAAAAGGGATCATGATATTAGGAACCTCACAACACCATTTGCCCCTCAAGTGCATTTTGGTGGAGATTTGGTGGCAGTACTGAGATTTGGTGGCGTCACTGTCCTGAGAGACACCCCCATCTCTGCTGCTCTGAGCCTCATGTTCTCTCATATCTGCCTCTACCCCCTCAGCACATGGCCTTGGTTTCCATCCAGAAAGAAGATTTTTGGGGGTGGGGCACTTAGGTAGGGTTGATTGGCCACTTTGCTCTGGGATGAGAGCGGGCAAACAAGCCTGAATCTGTCCCCGAGGCAGGCGAGGTGGGAGCCGACTCCTTGGCTGTCTTTTCATACTGAGTGCGAGCCCTCTGCCTGGCCACCGGCGGGGGGGTAGCAGGCCCTCCTCTCGGCCCTCTGCCGCTTACGCAGGCTTCGCTCTCAGGGCTCTGTCCCACGCTGGTGTGCGAGGCAGAATGATGCTGCACTGGGATGTTGGGTGATGGCGGAGAGATGCTGGAATCTATGGGGAGACATTGTGGAGTTTGAAAGAAGCAACTGAGGGGTCAGATCTAGGTTTCGACAAGTTCACTTTGTGGACAGGCACAAGCCCAGGGATGATGACTCGTTATAAAGAGGTCAAGGTGAGAGTGCTCACCTGTGCTACAGCAGCGTGAACAGAGGGGGAGGGAAGAAATGAGTTTCCTCCACGTTGAGTGGGGCAGGTGATGTTGGGGTCGATTGGAACTGAGGCGTGCAGAAGAGTAGGAACCCTTCCTTCAGCTAGAGCATGGGCTGGGAGTGAGGGCCATGCCCATTCATCTTAATCTTTTATGTCAAAGGGTGTGAGATGATTCCATAGAAGCCCCTTTGCCAATATCCTCATATTTTCTTTGGTCATTTGTTCCCTGCCGAGGCCTGGAGAAAGTGGCTAGGGCACCCTGGGCAGAGGTCTGGACCTGGGTTTGCATGATAAGTGGTCTACAACTTGACTTGGGGTATGAAAAAGCCACAGGGTGTGGGGTAGGACCTTGTCCCAGTTTTCACATGTACCACGTCCTGGCTGCGGGACCTTGGACTAGCTGTGCAAATGGTAATGTCCTCATGAAGTGGAGATGGCTTCTGCTCTGGCACAGGTGTGAGGGTGCTCTACTTGTGGCATCTTTCGCTCTGTGTTGGCCGGGATGGATCAACCCATTGTCATTAATCAGTAACGGTTGTGGGAGATCTTCTCTCTCACTGCGTGATGGTTCCATCATCCCGAACTTGCATCCAGCATGTCCTGGGAGAGCTTGCCTGCTGAGCCACGGAGGCCTCTGATCTCAGGAAAAGGCCTCAATGAACCTTTAATGCCTGGAGAACCTGGAGTGAACCGCTCTTTCCACAACGTGTAAGCAATCCTCCCTAACGAACTTGAACATTTCCCTTGTGGGCCTACTAAATTGTGGAAAATAAATATGAAAGCGCTTTTAAGACGCCTCCCGATCCCGGGGTGAGCACAATTGGCCTTTTGTTTACCTTGAAGTAATAGGATCATTATCTAGGTGCCCCATTTGGATGAAGCCTTGAAAACATATTAACCTGTTGACTTTGCTAATAGTAATTTAGGAAAACCTCTCCGGCTCCAAACCCAGCTTTTTAAGGCCAAGTGTAAAGCGGTCTTGCCTTGTTTTCGAAGTTGACTTTCATTAAAGATCTGCGTAAACATAGCTGAACGGTGACTGTGTTGATCTTTGGTGCCAGCCAATTATGTCAATTGGCTTTTGCTGGCCGGCGGGGTTTTTGATCTGCCGTCTGTAAGAGGTGGAGGCTTTGGGTGTTGGCTGACCTGGCCCTGAAGAAGGGGAAGACTAACCACTGTATCTTATGGTCCAACAACAGAGACAGGAGCGCTAAGTGTGGGAGCCAGTGGCTGTCCACCTCTGCTGTCACAATCTCGTTTCCCAGAACCACCACAACTGCCCAAAGGACGTTGTTGTGCCTGTCTTCTCACCAGCCCACTGCCTGCCTCCATCTGCCCAATTTGAGCCACCGAGGCCATGACCTGCCTGCCGCTTTCCTGGCCTCACGCAGGCAACCCGCCCCCCTTGCCTTTGGAAGGCATGATGGATTGGTTTGAAACAAAACCATCCCCTTCCCAAACTGAAAGGTTCCTTTTCATGTTGGGGAACAACTCGAAACCACCGGAGAAAATCACGTGCCTCTTCTGTATAAACTCCTTCACCACAAGGTATAAAGGGAGCCATAATTCGGGGGGCTTAGGTTTGATTGAAGTCATCTGTTTCCATTTGTGAGGAGAGAGGAGGGAGAATGCACCGTGGTGGACAGCTGATATAAGGCAGCTTCTATTCCCAGGCAGAAGAAGGGGTGGCCCTGTCGCTCCACATCCTCAGAGCCGGCTGCTTGGGTGTAAAGAATCGCAAGGAACTCGGGCGCTTGGAAGGGAGGTCGGCAGCCTTGTTTTAGCAACGCCAGGTTCTCCCGGAGCCATAGACCCGGGAGAGAAGGGACCGCATTTTGTCCACCATCCAGCCAAGAACAGGAACCCTCACTGGGGAAACAGCCCTGACCCCTGTCGGGATGCGATCAGCACCCATGGGTCTGTGCGTGCCACCAGCTGACAGTTGGACTTCACCCTCAGCATCCCTGAGTGTGTTGGTGCTAGTTAGGGGACAGGGGAGGTGCACTGTGAAAACCATCCTTCCTTTCCTGCTTGGCAGCCTGACTTGGTGGGACACTGAGACCTCAGATCGCCTCGCAGAGACATGCCTGCAGGTGACTGATCAGTGGAAGCAGGAAGGACCCAGTAAGGGGGAGATCAAGGTCCCCTCACCATCATTCCACTGTCATTAAGGGAAGACTGGCTGTGAATGGGCATGGTAGGCCAACTGACATCTCTTTCCAGACAAACTTGGATGTAATCCCAGCTTTTCCATGCAACTGGTGGTGTGACTTCGTGCCCCCCTCAGCTTCAATCTCCTCATCTGTAAAATGGGGATATGTATTTACTTCGTTGGGCTGTTATGGGTTAAATAATATTTGAGAGTCATGTAACATCGTTCATGTGAATAGCTGGCCCTTTCCATTCAGGGACCTTTGTTTCTCGAGAAGGCCAGCCCTTACCTCCTCTATTTTAAATTTCCTAAGATGGAACAAGAAGAGTCCTTACCATAGAGATAAGGCATGTCCACACTCAGCAGCTGCAAGTAAGCCTTTTGTAGATCTTTCTGCAATCTCCCCAGGCCACTTCAGGTCACTCGCCTCTATTTTGGTGACTGTGATAAACGACCATCTTGATTGCTACCCAATTTAACCATTTTCTCGTGTTAAGTTTTAAAATATAGAAGTGCTTTTCTCCCATGTGAAAATGGGTTGCTGTCAGGTTGCTGCTGTTGTTTCTAGTAGGTCAATCCAGGGACTAGGGGTGCAAGGCTCATGTTCCATGCACAATACAGACCCTTCTCATTGAGTCTGTTCTACATTCAATTCCGCAAATATTTCATGATGGCTGAGTGGTTTACATGGATGATCTGATTTAATCTTCTAGACGGCTTCATTTTTATTTCTGATATACCAAGAAAGGGCAGAGTACAGAGCTACTGAGTCCTTTCCCTGAGGTTCCCTAATGAACAAGTCAGGTGGGGTGGGGTTGGAACCCAGGCAGTCTGACCCCACCACCTGAGCATTGAGGACTGTGCCTCAGCCACCAGGCGTTCCTTCACCCATTAGGAGAGACCGCACGGATCAAAGGACTCCCTTGTGAACAGTGAGGGCGGAACAGCAAAGGGAATGCGAGGCTCAGGCCCACCTGCAGGACTTGAGCCAGCGGCAGTCCTCCAGGCAGTTCCTCCCTCTTCTCACGGTCAGCCGAGGCCTTGACTGCGCTACACTCACAGAAGGAATCCACTTCCAATTTCTCCAAGATAAATTTTGACTTTATTTTAAATGGGAAAAATAAAGGAGCACAGCATTGCTTCCCAAGGGCAAGTCTCTCTAGATATCCTAAAATAAACTTGGTCGCCAA
This sequence comes from Miniopterus natalensis, assembly GCF_054644295.1. Lineage (NCBI taxonomy): Eukaryota > Metazoa > Chordata > Mammalia > Chiroptera > Miniopteridae > Miniopterus > Miniopterus natalensis. The sequence goes on from NC_142090.1 coordinate 78,827,903, forward strand.
CCGCCTGCCTCTCGACAGGGAAAATTGTCCTCAGTAGTTATCAAGATTTGTTCTTAATCGACTGACTGCTCCTCCTGCTCCTCGGGAGTCTTACAATTGTGTTTTTCTTCATGATTTATGCCACAACCACACATCTGACAGATTTTTCCTGTTATTTGTTTCAGGCACCAGAGTCTCTGGGGCTGTCCCTGGGCCGGAGACAGAGTGGCTCTATTTTGCTTTTAGGATTTCCCCCCTTCAGGGCATCAGACCATCCTGAGTTTGCTGGGTGGTTTGAAGGCAACTTTTCTCACGAGACAACATCTTGAACTTGTGCGCAGTGCACCTGCCTCCTCCCATGTCATGAGCAGAGGTAGCCCGAGCTTGGTGGGACAGACCTAGGCTTTTTGGAGGATCAGTTCCATCAACGTTTTCAGGGGGATTTGTCTTTGTGGGATGGGTAACAGAAGGGTCTCGGAGACGAGCGGCGCAGCAATTTGTCTCTTTCCAGACAAGGATGGTCTTATCGGGGTTGGCCATCCAAGCCGAGGAGACTGACAGTGGATGGAGCTCTGACAATATTTGCTTTTGAAAGGCTGGGAGTTGGTGAACCCCAGCCCCCTGGCTCCCTTCAAGGCAGCTGACCTGATCCCACCCTGATGCAAGCAATTTAATTCATCGAGATTCTGCCTAATGATTCTGGCGATTTACATTGCTGTCATTCTTGTGCTTTATTATGTTTTCAAAGAAAGGGATCAGGCCTGCAGAGACATTTTCCTCTAAATGCTTCCTTTGAAGGACACTGCTCCCCACGGAAGGCAGAGGAGCGGAACAAAGGAGGGTCTTCTGTACGGCAGCCAGGCCTCTGCCAGGAGCGCCAGGAAGAACAGCATCTATTGTACTCGCGGGGTGTGGAGGTGTCCATCAGCTAAATCTCTTGGACCGAATCCTCAGAGCAATCCTTGGGCTGGGGGTACTTTTTTGGGGTCCCCTGTGCTCAGGTTTGGCTTCATCCAGTATTATTCTCCAAATCAAGCTCCCCTTGATTCCAAGTGAGGGGGGCTCCTACCACCCCAGGGATGGAGCAGGCCCTCTGGGACCACTCAGGTCCAGAGACGATGCTATGGGGGAAGCTTGGCAAACCCAGTGGTTATTTGAAGACTTGGAGGAAAATGAGAGCAAGGGATAGGAAGACAGGCACAGCTAATCATTTGAGAGCAGCCCCCCAATACTGGCTCCTGCTGAAGGAGGGAGGGGATGTGACCATCTAACGGTGGTCAAACACTGTTACAGGCAGAGGCATGAGGCCTGTTTGGGTCCTGCCTGTAACACTGATGGTAAGTCCACTGTACACCAGGCACAGCCAGGGGCCGGGGTTGACAAGCCCCTGTCATCTGTCACTTGAGTGACTCTGGTCTTGCTCCCATCCTCTCTCTACGCCCAATAATCTGGTATCAGCAGAACTGGAGTGATGCATGACCATGGATGCTCAGATCCTGACGCACCTCTCAGCATACGGTGCTCGACAAGGCTGCACAAATTCTCTCTCCCCTGATCCCCACCCCACCCAGCACCTTGAAATTCTCACGCTGCCACCTCCTGGAGAGGCCCGTGGACCTCTGCTCACCCTTAGCCCCTCGCTCGTGTCTCAGTTTTAGGAGTGACTGTAATGTCACCTGCTTTGCCTTCTACCCTTTCCCCACCCCCGCCAGTGTCTGAGGCTCTTGCAGGAGGCACTGGATTTGACTTGTTTCCAAAGCCTCCCAAGGCCAAGTGCTCAGCGAGGCGGTGTCCAGGGAATGAACGAGCAGAAGGGTGCGTGAGCGAGCGAGGCCTCTTCTCCGTGAGTTCGCATGTGGCTCTGGTTGCGGTGCTCCGTGGGAGCAGACAGGCTCCACCCACGGGTGCTGAGTGGTTCATGCCACGCCTGGGGGCCTCAACACCCAGTAACTGCAGCCAGTAGCAGAATCACTTCATTTTTCCGCCCAGAACACACCCAGGGACCCACCACAGTTCTATCCCTGCTTCCTGGAGAAATGATGCGTGACAGAGGAACCTTCCTGGCTTCTCCAGCCCCTGGGTCCCCCGGGCCCAGGAGAGGGTCGCGGGAGGAGAGAGACACCGTGGAGTCAGGCCTGTGCCCTGCCTGCCCCTCTTAGGGACCCCCTTCCCCAACCTTGTTGAGTGGTGCCTGGTAGCTCAGCCCCCTACACTCTGTGGCTCCTTCCGTGTAAATATTGTTCTTTGAGGCAGAGCAGGAAAATCCATCACTGGTCAGGGGACTTGTGTCTGCTGTGCCTTGTCCAGAAGGCAAAACAGAGTCTGGGCAGAGCCAGCTCCTCAGCCAGGCTGCCATGCCCTGCTCCAGGGGAGAAAGCTCTGCAGGGGGCTTGAAGGTGACCCCCACCCCACCCACCTCTTCACCCATCCCCCACACGCACCGGTGGCACCTTCCATGGGCCAGGCTTTCCTCGGGGGTTCCCAGCACCAAAAAGGCTTGGAAAAATTATAGGGGAAAAGCCATTTGCTCATGGCACGCTGCCCAGGTGGGTTAATCCAATTCCTCCCAGAGAGCTCTTCCTGAGCAACTTATAATTAATCTGGGGGGCTTGTGGCCACAGGAGGCAATGGAGCCAAATTATTCAGTAGGTCTCAGAAAGTGTCTTTCCTTAGGCGACCGGGCAGTCATCTGCAAGGGCTGTCGTGGGTCCCTTTGGGGTGGAGAGAAGCTGTAAAGGCCTGAGGAGGAGTAGAGGGAGTGGGGATGTTAATCGGCACAGCAGTTAGCTTTTAGTGAGCCTCTGCCCGGTGCCTGACTTCCTGGGCTACGTACTTTATTTGCATCTGCTCCTGTGATCTTCCTAAGCAGTGGACACCGTTGCCACCGCCATCGGATAGATGCTAGGGAAGGAGCCCAGGGACCTTGAGGAACTTGTCCATGGTCATGCAGCTGGGGTGTGCCAAGTTGAAACCTAAACTAGGGCACACGGTCTGTAGATCAGCTCTTTTATTTAAAATTTTTTTAAATTGATTTTAGAGAAAGAAACATGGATTTTTTGTTGCATTTATTGTTTAATTCTTGTGTGTGACCTGACTGGGAGTCGAACCCACAACCTTGGCATATCTGGATGCTCCTCTAACCAATTGAACTACCTAGCCAGGGCTGTAGATCAGCTCTTAATAACTGGGGCTTAGTTTCTGTGCTGCTAGGTGTTGGAGTGGCTTCGGCCAGGCCGCTCAGGTCTTCTCCCTGTGATTTAGTGCTGGGTGCTAGGGGGAGCACTGGGTTTGGGTTAATACGTTTGGTCATTGCTACCAGGACCCCGCAGCAAGTCATTCATCTTTCAGCCAGTGTCCTCACCTGATAAAACCGACAGAAGATAACTCTCCTATTTTGAGTGGTTACATGTAATGTTGTATTAAAATACAGAAGTGCTATTAACTGTGAGAGTTAGTTATGAAATTATTTATAATAATATGAGAGTGTTAGACCCAGGCTGTCCAATAGATCTTTTTGCAATGACAGAAATAGTCTTTATCTGTGCTATACAGTAAGGTAGCCGCTGACCATGTGTGGCTGTTAAAGCCCTTGAAATGTGACTAGGGAGATCGAGAGACTGCATTTTCAATTACTTGCATTAATTTACATTTAACCAGTAACATGTCTATAGTGGGCAGCACAGGAGATGGTTTTAGCTGGAAAGGTCCTTGCAGATTGTTGGGTCCAACCCCTTGGTTTCACAGATGAGGAGACTGAGGTTCTTAGTGGGGCAGAAACTTGTCCAAGGTCATACAGTGAGTTAGCAGAGAGCAGGCCCAGAACCAGTTCCTCAAACAGCCTGATACTAATCATTGTAAAAGTTTGGAATATCCCTGATGTAGACCAGGAGATTAGAAAAGAAGAGCGGTTATTTTCAACCTAAAACCCATGTGAAATAAGCTGTTAGGGAAGGACCAGAAAGACCCCTGTTTTGAGGGCTCCTTGAGGCTGGAGAGGGTGCAGAAACAGGGGCACCCACACCCCTTGTGACCCTCTCACCGTGAACCTCGCTGGGTGCTGCCGTGGCCAAGCCGGGTTCTTCTTCCTGAGTCCACAGACAGTGGGATTTCTTCACTGAAGCGCATCCTTAGGGCGATGGAGATGCCCCTGGCGGCGTCCATCTCTCTGCGGAGTGGCCTCACCGGTGACCAAGGGCTGGGGCTCTGGTGGACTGTGACGATATAGCTGTGGAAAGAAAGAAAAGGCCTGTGGTGAGTCTGCAGCCTCAGTGCCAAATCATAGTGTATAATTGGGCCTGATTTTTTCCATATGTATCAACAAAAACAGCCTTGCTTTCATGGGAGATGAAAGCGACCCCTTGCTTTGGTCATGTTTCCTTTTTGTGTGTAGTTCCCAGGTCTCCACCAGGTTCCCCACTCTCTCTGTAAAACAAACCTGAAGTAGGGAAAAATCAGAAATTTATTATTAAATTAGGAAAAAAAAAAGAAACTACCTTTATGTTTTCCATAGCAGAGAGAGGCTGTTTGCCTTTTTTGCCGTTTGTAAACCAGAGTAAAATTAACCTGTCAGTTTTGGTGAAATCTTACTTTTGGGGCAGTGAAAACAAATAAGTACTTAAGAGCAGTAGATGAATATATATGGGCGAACTAGCTTTCTTAAAGACACTCATTCATTCATTCAACACTCCTTTTGTATTGGTTTCCTTGGGCTGCAGTAACAAACACCAGACTGGGAGCCCTAAGGAACAGAAATTTATTTTCTCATGGTTCCAGGAGCTGGAAGTCCAAGACCAAGTGCCGACAGGTTTGGCTTCTCCTGGAGTTCTCTCCTCAGCTTGCAGGCGGCCGCCTTCTTGCTGGGTTCTGCCGTGATCTTTTCTCTGCTGCGTCCCTGGTGTCTTTTCCCCTTCCTGTTGGATTAGAGATGTACCCTATGGCCTCATTGAACCTTAATTACCACTTTAAGGGCCCTGTCTCCAAAGGCAGTCACACTGGGACTAAAGCCTCAACCTATGAACTTCGAAGGGCCACAATTCAGTCCTTAACACCTTTATTGATCACTTTCTGTGTGCTGGGCACTGGAGAGACAGAAAAAGTGATACAACAGCCTAGCCTCTAGAAAGCTGGGAGTCTTACAGATGTGTGAAAAATGCCATTAGAGATGCAATTTATATACACCAGGGCATCAAGGGAGAGAATCTAATTTGCTTGAAGGAACTGAAGAGGGAGAGTTCAGAGAAGTCTTCAGACACGAGGAGTAGAGTGGACTGAGTTTCGAAGGAGAGCCTGGCACAGGCGATAGCAGGAGCAAGAATTAGAGGGAGTCTCCTTTCCTACAGATAAAATAAGCCAAGTCTGTCTTCTGGGTTCTGAAAGGTTCTAAAAATACTCTCCCCAGCTTCAAAGGCCTAAGCTTCTATAATGAGACATGATATCTTTCATTAAGCCATTGTTTCCTAAAAACCAAAAAAAGACAGTATTTGGTTGGGATGATCTTGGTTACAGACATCACAAAGCCATGATTCAAGCTGCTGGAACACAGGGCATGAGTGACTGGCCACTAGCAGGGGTGGGGCAGAGTCTGGGCACAGCTTGGTCACTAAATGATGACACCAAGGACTCGGGCTTGTTCTCTCGCCATTTGCCTTTCTCACTGTTGGCCTTGGCCAAAGGCTAGATCTTTCCTGGTTATCGAGGCTGCCAGTGGCAGGCGGACCGTCCTGCTTTCTCACACCCCGAGGGAGAGAGAGAAAACCTGCCCCCGCCGTTGGAGGGCTGGAGTTGGCTCCTACGGGATCATGACACCCAATTGTCAGGAATTTTGCAAGCTGCTTGTTAAACATAGCTGTTACTAAAGATTAAATTATATAACGTTAAAGTGAAATGAATTGCAATAAAAACAGAGACGATAAATATTCAAAGCTCTTCACTCTGTAATTACACTAGTTTTACTGTAACTACGCCCTGGCGTATATCCCCCGTACCTGTGTGACCATGTTACTGTGGAATGGTGTGTCCTTCCCTCTCTGACTCCACAGTGATGGCTTGAAATCAGCCACGGTGGGAGTATTTAAACACAGAAATGGGCAAATGCTATAAATCAGGTTTGATTTATTATTTTTTGATTGTCTAGACTTACTATAAGTAATGGAGAAATATTAATAATGCAGATTAAAGTTTAAAAAGTGTTGTTCTAACCCAGCCGGCGTGGCTCAGCGATTGAGCATCCACCTATGATCCAGGAGATCGAGGTTCGATTCCTGGTCAGGGCACCTGATCCCAAGTAGGGGGCGTGCAGGAGGCAGCTGATCAATGACCCTCTCATCATTAATGTTTCTCTCTCTCTCTCTCCCCCTCTCTCTGAAATCAATAAAGACACTTTTTTTAGTGTTGTTCTAAAACTGCTACAGTGTGAATAGTACAAAAACTTGAGGACATATTTTTCCAGTATTATCTATTCAACAAATAAGTCACTCACATCATTGACAAAGGAGTGAAGTTCTGACCATATGTCCCCATTGTTTTACTCATTAATGTAAACAAAGCAGCCAACACTCATATCAGTGTTATACTCACCTGTCAGTGGCAACCATAGGTTGACAATAGATGCAAAAATGGAAAAGGCCAATCAAAGTATTCTGTGAAAATCAATTGGCTGTGTAGAATTTATAATAAAGAACTTTGCATGTTCTGTTTAACTTGTACATTGGGTCCTACACATACCTTAGTTCAGTAAAAATTTATAATGTATGTATGTCTATACATATGTTTTTCCCTGGACAACCCATTGTTAAATATTTATTAACACCACTTCCCCAATTCTTTAGTTTGGGCCTGGGAGTGGGTGGTTTCCTGAACTAAATAGAGGGTTTGTTAGGAAAAAGGAGGTAAGGGGTAGATTTGGGATAGACAACCAAAAGTATCTACAACTGTAAAAGGAACCCACCCCTACCAGCAAAAATGATATGTCAACACAATATCAATCTTCATATTTTAGTATAATTAAGGTATGACACCTTTTCCAATAGAACAGGCAGCTCAGAGCATGTTGGATAGAACTATTGACAGTTTGGGTTGTGGGGGGTGGGGCTGCCCTGTATATTATAGAATATTTAGCAGCATCCTGACCTCTAGCCATTAGATTCCAGTAGCATCCACCTCTGGTGTGACAACCAAGAGTGTCTCCAGACATCGCTAAATGTCCCCTTGGAGGAAAATTGAGAGCTGTTGGTTTAAACCCAGGATTTATGGTTTCAAATGTGAAAGTTTTTAGTTTCTGTTCCACTCCCTGTAACGTAAAGACGTCTGCAACTGAATGTTAAACACCAAAGTGAGAGGCACATTCCTAAGGGCTGGAAGCCTAGGCCCATATAGGTGAGTCATGGGGGGGAAACCTTCTGGGCTTGGAGAGAGGGGTGTTCTTCTTGGGGAGAAACCAGATATTAACATCCCCTTTACAGATTTTACCATGAATTTTCCCACCTCTGGAACTCAAAGGACATGAAGCTTGACTTGAAGATCTATGTATGAAGATCTTAAAAAGGCCATGGTTCCTTTTTAGAAAACGTAAGCTTTTTAGGCTGAGTTAGGAGAAACATTTTATTTAGCTTGGGCTTGGGTTCCAGAAGCATCAACCTTTTAGACCATAGCAGTGATGTATGTCCCAAAGGAAGCAAACAAAGGCATCTGAGCAATTTGTAAACTTCCAAAGTCTGGGAAATGTCCTCATGCCAGAGTCTATTGCCATTGGTGTAAACTAAGCTAACCCAAAGCTCTCTCCTCTGCAGAAAAGCCCTCTTTAGACCTGCTTCCCCTTCCAGCTGGTCTGCATCTTTTCTCCACAGCTAAAGATCTCGAAGGATTAGTCTTCATTTGCTGTCACAATCTGTTCTCCTTCTGTTCATTCCTTGGATTCTGTCCCCAAATACCAATGATGTTCTGATGTATTCAGTCACCCCCTCCAAAACATCCTCATTCTGTTTGAGCCTTGGGACAGCTCTTGACTCTGCTGGCAATCCTTCCTCCCCATGTTTCTTGCTTCCTGTTAGTTCCATAATGCCATGATGTTCCTGCTATGTTTCTGTTCCTTCTTCACTGGTTCTCTTTTCTCTCTTGGTCTACTCCTATTCCCTCCTCTCCTCTCTGGGCCATCTTCTCATCACCTCTAAACACTAGGCATACAGATCCCAAGTCTACATCTCCAGTCATGGCCTCTCTCCTTGGCTCCAGAGATGGGTACATTTATCTCCACATGGATGTGCCACATGTGTCTCTAATACAACCTGTCTAATATGTAGCTCCTCTCTTTTCCTAGCCTGTCTTCTTCTCATTTCTATTTTAGTTCATGAAATCACTTTCCTTTTGTCTCCCAGGCTAGAGACCCTAAAGACATCTTGAATGAAATCTCCTCTGTGAATCATTCCCATTGTGCCATCTGTCTCTGATTCCTGTGGGTTTCACCACCATCGTCTCCTGAGCAGGCATGCCATCCTTTCCACTCGCACCACTCTAGTTTGGACCACAGCTCACCAAACTTTTCCTTAAAAGGACCAGATAGAAAATATTTTCGGCTTTGCTAGTCATACTATCTTTGTTGTAGCTATTCAGCTCTGTAGGGTGAAAGCTGCCATAGATAATATGCGAATGGGTAGGGATGACTGTGTCTCAATGAAACTCTATTTGCAAAAACAGACCTCTGGTCTGATTTAGACTGTGGGACCTAGTCTGCCGCTTCCTTGTTTAGAAGATTGTTATCTCCCACCTGGACTATCTCATCACTGCAGGAGCTGATCTCCCTGCTCCAGTCTTACTTTCTTCTAACCAATTATTTTTATCTTGCTGTCCAAAGTAAATATTTGTGGATAAATACATCTTCCTAAAATGCAGGCCTGGTTAGATGCATCAGACTCTGAAATTCTAGATAACTTAGCTTCCTTTGAACATGGCGCACACTCAAGCTCTGTAATCCTCCCTTACCTATGTTCTCCAGCCTGGACTGCCCTTCCTGTCCCCAAATCCTTATACATGCCAGTTTGTAAGACCCAGCCTATAAGTCATCTCCTCCATGGGCAGCCCTCTGTACCTCCATGCCCAACTTGGAACTCTTCCTTCTCTATTACCCTCTTAAATAATAATAAACCTTTCTCATGGGGTCATGTCATAATGAGTTGGCCTCATAGTAAAGTTATTTCTACCTATGTTTGTCCACTTCCCTCAATCAAAATCTCCCTAGAGGGCAGAAAGTATCTTTTTTTAAAAAAAAGTCTTTTTTATTCTCCAGTATGTTACTCTCCAAGTATAGAACTTTCTCTGCCTAGGTATTTGTCCATTTCAGATATACAATGTACACATTTCCAATGTATAGATGTAAAAAAGGAACAGTCTAGAGCTAACACAGGTCCATTCCAACCACCACCAGAAACTGCATTCAGGATTGGTCACTTCAGGCTCAACCACTGTAGCTTCACAGTGAGGCTTCACAGTCCGTAGCATGCTTACTGAGTCTGGGATTAGTTTTTAGGTTTTGTTTTTGAATGAAAGAAAGCATCATATTATCTTGCAAAAAATGAGCAGAGTGTTGAAGGTCTAGGAACATGAAGCTATGATGGAAATAAAAGAAAAAAATGAAAGATTCATTAAAAAATGAAAATGTCAGGAAAATTGAGACTATTGTATGCATGGGTTGAGTCATTTGTCTATAAACATAATTTTAAAGGACCAGGAATGAGCCAGACAATGTGTGAAGAATGCAATGTCAATACAATACCAGTGCGATTAACCCTAGTGGTAAGAGGGGAAGGTATATAATAAAGAAATGGAAACATATTTTGATGGTTTACCCACAGCCAGCACTATGGTCATAGTGGTCATAACTACCAATATGTGGCTTTTTCAATATGGTCATAACTACCAACATGTGGCTGTTTAAATTTAAATAATTGACATTAATTAAAATTTAAAATTGAGTTCCTAAGTTGCATTAGTCACATCTCAAATGCTCACTAGCCACTTGTTGCTAGTGGTTGCCATATTGGACTGGGCAGGTTTAGAACTTTTCCATCAACACCGAGAGTTCTATTGGATAGTGCTGGTCTAGGATCAGCAAAATCAAGTGCCTCTTAGCTGAAAGTTAAGTCAAAAAAGGGTGGGGCTTTTCTTGGGAAGGTAGAGTCAAAGATGGTGAGCATGCTGGGGATGAAATTTGGGCCAAAAGCAGCAGGCGGTTTCAGAGTTGAGGCCCCCTGGAGTGTCAAGCATTATCAATGTTAGTGGCTTTTTTCAATGTAGATGTCAGTGTGTATTTTGGGAAGGAATACTCTACAGCAGTCTTTGTCAAACTGTGGGTCAGGATCCATTAGTGGGTCATGAATTATTTAGAAGGACATAAACAGACCTTTTCTGAAAATAAAATAGCACAGACTGGGAAATATTAGGCTGCATCGGACACTGTAAGGGTAAATATTGTTTTGTGAAACTTTTGTCTCAGTGATATCTATTTGCATTTGTTAATGTGAGTCGGGCCTCAAAAGTTCGAAAGCCACTGCTTTTCAGAACACAGATCCACAAGAAAGGGACAAATACGTTTAGTTTTTTAAATGCACGAAGGACAAATTCACACTTCTTGGTGCGGGGCTGCATGTGGAGAATCCAAGCTTGAAACCTTCTCAGTCACTTGGGCTTAGAAAAAAATCAGACTCAGAATCCAACCTGTCCTTTACTCTCATTTCCTGGGAATGCGTGAACTGTTACAAATTCCTGGCTGGTCTGCATCCCAGAAGAAATGTGTTTTCCTGGCATAAGAGCTACTTTGCCACCAGGAACAGCCTGAGCTTGCCTGCCAGGACTGGACTGACCCCATGAGTCAGGCTTAGCTACTTAGAAAGTGGGCGTGACCCCTAGTATGTGAGAGGCAAGGCCACCAAGTTCAGGATGCGTTCCCCGGCCGCACAGCCCAGCAGTCAGTCATCTTCCGACTTGGCAAAAACAAAAGCTCTATTAAATTTTGAAAGAAGAGAATAATGCTTGTCTTATTCACATATTAATATGATTTATTTAAAAACCCTGATCCCGTTGCCTCAGAATGACTTATAATGCTCTGTTTATCTCTTGGAACACTGACAATGAGAGCTCAGATTTCTCCCTCTAGCCTCCTAACTGATCCTTTTTGGAACTGGTGGGAGCCTACTCGTTACCCTATACATTACAGAGTAACATGGAAACCTTGATTGCTGACTTAGGCCAATTTAATTAAAAATTAAAAGAAAAAACCCTCAGTTTAATGAAAATTCCTATGGATGGCCACCCAAATTTGCAGAAACCCTGAAAACTTGATTAGTCACTTTGAAAAATAGCATTGATTACTTATAATTGTCATGAAAAGTTCAGTTTCAAAATTCTTTCCTCGGGTTAAACATCAAATCAGTTCTGACTGAAACATATCCATCTGCTTGTTCTAAATTATCAACATTTCCATAGGCAAGAACTTTTTGCTTCGATGGGGGTAGATATTAACTGAAATTTTGGAGGTAATTTTTTCAAGGCATTTGGATGGATGAGATGCCCCTGAGCTTTTATTATACATACATACATAAAATGTGGTGACTAACAAAGTTTACCTCAGAATGTTTCTCTATATTTTTATGAATCTCCTCAATTTTCTCTATGAGGCACTATTAACAGGGCTCGGCTGCCAACCACGTGCATTTAGTTCCAAATTATATTAGCCCCAAATTCATATCACCTAACAAATTTAGACTCCTGGGCCCTACAGTCCGGGGGTATCTCCACCTGAAGCTCCACGGGCACTTCAAACTCAACACGGTCAAGTCTCAAGTCATCTTCTTCCCATCTCGGACTCTTCCCGCCGTAACTCCTGTCCTGGTGACTGGCGTGAGCATTTGCCTCATTTCTTAAACTAGCAGCCTTGAGGTGGTCTGAAGATTTCTCTATCACCAGCCCCCCTTCAATGAAAAGCACTGATGCTCTTCCCCAGAAAGGCCCTTAAGTCTCAGGCTCGGGCAGTAGCTGGCAAGGCTCACTGTTCCTCACCTGGGTCCCAGCCCCGGCTCCCTAGCGAGCCCCCTCCCTTCCAGCTCCTCGCCCATGCTTCCTCTATGTTATCTTCCTAAAGGCAACTGAGCCCTCTCCTGACACTCCACTGGGTGACTCTGCTCTGGATGACAGTCCCTATCATCTCCTGTTGACAGGGTGAAACCAAGCTCCCAGGAAAGGCAAATATCCTTCACAACTGGGCCCTTGCCCTTGGCCACCTCTCCTCTTTACCCGTCTCACCCCTACCCCCCAGTACGGTGCTTCAGCCACATTGAATTTCTCTCCACTCCTTCAAATGAAAGGTGTTTTCACGCCTCCTCCCTATGCAATGTTCTTTCTCCTAGAATCTTGTATCCTTGCCCCCAGAAAAACACCTTTCATTTTTCAATACTCTTACAATACGTTCAAATGCCACCCCCTGGGAAACTTCTGTAATTGCTCCCTAAAGTCTTTTAGTTGAATGCTCCCTCTCCTTTCCATTTCTCTATTAGAGCATTTTTCACATTGTCTCACAATTATCTAATAGCATATGTGTGGTATTCATTAGGGCTATTCTTCACATGTTTCTGGATCTTACCCAACTTAGTTTGAAGGTAGAATTGTCCTTCCTGGTTTCCTTGTGTTGGATAGGACCAATAACTAGTTCCGGACAAAGAACTGAGAGTGGAAGAGATGAGTTGTTTCTAGAGTGGAACATTTAACCTCCAGTTAGGACTTTTAAGATACCTTTTTTCTTCTAGCCTGATGACTGACCATGTTAAAGATGGTAATGGCTCCATCTACCTAGGTTCCTGTTGACCTACAATGCACATGGAACATGAACAATAACCTTGGCTAATTTTTCCCAATGAGATGTCAGGGTTTTTTGTTACTGCAGCATAACCTAGCTGATCCTTCCTGATACAATGTGTGTCATCTCCATGGGACAGTGAACTCAAAAGTGTATTATCTTGCATGTGCATAGTAGGTATTCAATGAAATTTTTGTTGAATGAAGGTATAACGTAAATAAGATACTCACATCCCAGAGAGATAAATATAAAACCATTAATAAAATTATAGTGTTTCTTTGCCTGTTAAAAAAAATAATGGCCACTTGAGAAATGGACTTCAATCCAATTCAACACTGTTCTCTTTGATAACAGTTTTCATTAAGTCTTCAGTGCAGGGTTGTAGTCTGGCTCTGGACCTTGTGTTGCAGTGAGCAGAGTGTTTGCTAAAGAAATGGCACAGGAATAACATGTTGCATTTGTAAATCTCTGTGTGGTTGGATGACTGGGTCTAATGGACAGTCAGTGCTTTTTAGAGAATAGCACTCAACAGTGTGCACATTGCCTTGAGTAGGGGGGCTCCCAGACAGGCCCGGATGCTGTGGAGACCCCATAACTGGCTTCAGATGCCTGTCGAGTTATCCCCACAGAAGTTAAAGGACTTGCTGTTTTGAAGCAACTAGTTCCTGAGATGTCTTTTTCAGTGATAGAAAATGACAAGGAGCTGCCCTCGAGCCAGCTGTGTGTTTGCTTTTTAAGTGACCAAAACTCTGTGTCAAAGCCTCACACACAAGCTAATCATTTGCATTTGGAGCTGCTTTCTCTGTCCTCCTGGCAGTGACTCAATGTGAGGAAATTGTGACTAATGGCAAGAAGAAAGAACCCCAGGAGGCTTGAGCTGGGGAGGGCTTCAAGGGCTCTTTATAGAAGCCAGAAAAAAGTAAACTATAGCTCAGTGGACCAAGATAAGATAGGAGTGAGCAAAGGAGAAAGATTTGGAAGGGGACAAGCACAGACACAAGGGACTCCCGAAAGAAGTCGTGGTTCTTATTACTGTCATGGTTATTATTTTATTGCCTGTAAGCTTGTGCTTCAAACCTGAAATCCAGGCGAGGGGTTACAGAGCCTTTGCAAGCTGGGAAACTTCTCCCAATGTGACCTCTCTCAGGAGACTAAGAAGGAGCGAGGGAGGCAGGGCGCCGAGTGGAAAAGGGTTCCACCTTGGATCAGACCCATCTGGCTAGAGGTCAAGTCCCAGAGCTACCACCTACTAGCTGTGTGACCTTCACCTCACTGTACCTCAATTTCTTCATCTATAAAATGTGCTTCTTCCACCAGAGTGTTAATGAAGATTCAATGAGAAAATGCATGTTTAAGTCTTACGATTTTTTTTTTTTTTTAATATGTTGTTACTGATTTCAGAGAGGGAGAGGGAGAGAGAGAAACATCAATGATGAGACAGAGTCAGTGATCGGCTGCCTCCTGTGCGCCCCCTGCTGGGGATCGAGCCCACAACCTGGGCATGTGCCCTGACCAGGAATCGAACCCCGATTTCCTGGTTCACGGTGTGACGCTCGACCACTGAGCCACGCCGGCCGGGCAGTCTTATTCTTATTAAGCACACACTAAAAGCTCCACTAAGTGCCAGTGGCCATCCAGTTCTGAAATATGCATTAGGAAGCCTGTGGTCTGCTCCTTAAAATGAATCAGAGCAGAGGGGTGTATGTGGTGAGGACAAGGGGCAGAGAGGTGAGGCATTGGAGTCGAAAGACCATTTTTGTGGCAACCTGTGCTTCTGCTTCCCTGCAGGGGAAGTGTCTTTAAGACCAGTTCTGGGTCCTGCTGTCTGCAGCAGGCAGCAGCGGCTCAGAGCAGCCAGCCTTCTGCTGACGGTAACAGCCTGGTAGTCGAACAAAGCCCACAGTCTTTGCTTCACAGAGCCGAGGCCCGGGAGCTGCTGTTTTGTCAAAGACTCTTTGAGCTTCGTCAGCTGGCTGGGCTGGAGTTTACCCTGTGTCCGCTTCCCCTATCAGCCGCCCGTGGCATGTCCACGATCCTTGGCTCGGTGACTGGCAGGACTTCAGGACCCCCCGGTGACAGCTCATCCATCTTCCTGCTCTGCCATCCTGAAATAACTTTGGAGCAGGTTGTCGGAGGGCACGGGGCAGCCGCGGTGACGGGGAGGTTTTCTCGGTGAGGGAGGAGCGCTTGCCCCTAACTGCCTTTTTCCTGGAGGAAGCTTGCATGAGGCTGCCTTAGGAGACGGCCCACAACCCCTGGGCTCATCTTTGGGGGAGTGGGGGGGCATTCTCACAGGACAGCCCCGCTCACAAACTCTCTTCACATGGTGTCTTTCAAGGAGGTTGAGCTCGGCTGGTGCGGCTCAGTGGTTGAGTGTCGACCATGTCCGGGTTGCAGGTTTGATCCCCAGTATGGGCCATGCAGGAGGCAGCCAATTTTTTTAAAATAAAATTTTAAAATTAATTAAAAAAAAATAAAAATAAAAATAAAGGCTGTTGAGTGAACAAAAGAGCCCCCAACAAAGTCAAGACATCCTGAGTCCCTCCAGCCTCTGGGAGCTACCTATTGCCAAGGTCAACCCCGTCACTACGGCAGAGGTGGGGTCACTTCCTGTCCCTAGAACCGGCCCCACCTCAGAGCTCCATGGCTCCTGCACCTGCTAGTGGTTGTCAAGCACTCTGCCATCGGGCCCTTTGCATGGGATTGGTCCTGGTTCTGGGAACTAGACAGCAAAGGGCGGAGACAGGCCTTCTCACCTTTAGCTCCCCCTCCTCTAGAGATGGCCTACCCTCTCTATTAAAGGTCCGAGGTTCAGGACTAACCAGGCTGGCCTGAAGGCTGAATCGAGTGAGAACCACGTTCCTGGTTTCTGCTCGTCCCCATGAAGTCAGAAGTCGGGTTAGGGGACTCCCTTGGAGAAAACAGTCCATCCGGTGAGGCTAGAGGGAAGGTTGGGGGGGGAGCCCAGCCTGGTCAGAGTGGGTGTGCAGGAGGGTCCAAGCTCGTTCCAAAGTCCAACCTGGGCAGGCTCGCTTCATCTCACAACTCCCGGGGGCGGCATTCACAGGCTCTGCATGGCGTAGCTCACAGCCTGCCGGGTGTCGCAGCCTCACTTGAGCCTCAGGTCCCACAAGACCATGATTCTCAGCCTCGTGAGATGCTGAGGGCACTGCTGCACCAATACACTTGGTGGCGGTTCCCAGTCTCTCACATCTAGTATAAAGTTCAAATATTTTCAAACATGTTCCTTTATTATGAGTTAAAGAAAACCAAACTCACCATCACTAGGTCACTCTTACTGTGAATGAAATGTGCTGGCTTTGCTTTTCTCATTTAAACATTAGATAAATATGAGACAGAGGAGAGATGTGGGGGGCAGGGTGGGGCGGGGCAGGGCTTGAGGTCCAACGGAGGCACAGCTGCAGATTGAGAACCATGTATAACGCATTGTGGTCATTTAATCACTTACCTTGTGTGCCAGGGAGATGAGAATCATTGGGTATGTGTGTTAGGATTGAAACAGAGTCAAAGATTTCTAGACAAGACCAGGAGCAATTTCAGCAGGACTATATCTTGGCCACCTTTCTTCCTAAAGTTAGCACGCCACTTGACATGGATTAACTGATCTGTGGGCACGAAATTTAAATTTTTACCACCAATATACCTGGCTCCACCCTGCCTGTGCGGGGCTAGTGGGGACGTGAGCTCCTATACTCCAAAGGAAGGAAGAATATTGTGAGGAACCTACCCATTCCTTGACCCTTGCCTTGGATTGAACTTCTCCACTTAGCACAAATGAGCAACAAGGGATGTGTGTTACTTACTTGTTCACATAGGGATGCTACTCATTTTTTAAAAAAATATATCTTTATTGATTTCAGAGAGAGGAAGGGAGAGAGAGAGATAGAAACATCAATGATGAGAGTCACTGATCAGCTGCCTCCCACACGCCCCCAACCAGGAATCGAACCACAGCCTCCTGGATCCTAGGCTGACGCTCAGCTGCTGAGCCACCCCTGGCTGGGTGGGATGCTGCTCGTTTTAGTAGGTTCACCTCATTGCTAGATAGAAAGCAGAGGGAGGCAAGTATCACATGATCTCACTCATGTAGGGCATCTAATAAACATAATAAACTGATGAACAAAACAGATCCGGAGACATGGAAGCATGGAACAGACTGGGGGATCTCAGAGGGAAGGGGAAAGGGGAGGCAGGAAGAGATTAACCAAAGAATTTATATGTGTGTGTGTGTGTGTGTGTGTGTGTGTGTATATATATATATATATATATATATATATATATATATATATATATCCCATGGACACAGACCATAGTATGGTGAAGGCCTGGGGAGGAGGTGGGAGCAGGAAGGAGGGGGGCCAATGAGGGGTGGGGAACATCTGTAATACTTTCAACACTAAATTAAAAGAAGAAACTTGAATTGCTACAAGCTCTCTCAAGCCTGGGGCCCTTCACACAGGCTTGAGTGAGCTTGTAGCAATTCAAGCTTTCCTCTGCTTTCTGTCTAGCAATGAGGTGAGTGGATAACAGAGATTTTCATGAGAACCTATAAGACTTGCCCCTCTGTGTCTTACGCCTCCCTCTTTCCACCCCAAGATCTCTCCCCTGAGCTCCAGGATGGCTGGGGAAGGGCAGGGCTGGGTAGGAGAGGAAGTGCCTCGCCCCCCCCCCCCCATCTAGTATAGCCAGGCCCCTCAGCTCCTGCAGCATCCTTAGCAGCGAGGAAACTGAGGGCTCGGGAGGGAGAGATGGCACTGACACCACCGTGGGCGCAGTGGCTCTCGTGAGCACCGCAGCAGGCCTCGCCGAGGGGTAAATCCAGGAAAGGCGCCCTCACATCTGCATCGTGTATCAGAGGGTATCCTGGAGCCCTCGGAAACTTCCACTGGGATTTGGATTCTCAGTCAGAGCAGTATTAATGCATCAGGTGTAAGAATGCTTTTTAAAAACCTTCTTTGCATTCCCTAAATTCAGCCCAAAATGCGGGATATTTGTGAGCCTCAGTGCTCCCTAACACTTGGAGCTTTAGCAGCGTTACAGACACCCTCTCCCCCACATGCCTGGTCACCAGCTGGCTGGGTGGCACTGGGCTGTAAGGGAACTGGTTTCTCCAGAGGGATTTCTCTGGGCTTCATTTCCAGTGCACTGAGAAAAGGGGACCTGTATGAAATGAAAGTGGCCTCTTTCTCCCCAGGAAACCAGCTCTCCTGAAACTCGAGCATCTTCGTTTGTGTTGGCCTTGAGTTTGGGGTGAAGGTTCAGCTAGATCCTTGTTTTACTGAAAATGTCCCTCTCCGTAGAGACCCTGGCTAAGGAGACCCAGCCCTGCGCCTGAGCTGGCAGATGCTTTGCTGAAGTCACTAAAATCTTGGCGTGAATAAACATTGAACCAGGACTGAGGATGGACTCCCCTGGTCCCAAAAGGTGAACTAAGTTTTCAAGGCCCTCGTTTAAGCAATTTGCCTCCAAATTGCCATCCACCAGCTGGGTATTGGACAAAAAAGAATTTGGATTTTCTTTTTAGGTCTCCCTTCAGTCCACTTCTAAACCCACATAAAAGCAGTTTGGGACTGGTCGGAGCCCCACGGAAAGAAATAGGAGACTGAGATTTTTGGATAAGAGTTTTTCCTTTTTATGGAGATAATTTGCAATAATACTGACTTTCGGCATAGACTCCATAGCCTTTATCTTGATCAGAAAACATTTTGGATAGGGTGTTGGGGTGGGGGTGAGCTCATTGCCTGCAGTGACTCCCGCTCAGGGACCCTGAATATGAAATTCATTGGCAGGGAAGCCGTGGTTACTGAAAACGGCTGGGGGGAGGGCGGGGAGGAGGGGGGCGGAGTGGGGCTTGGGTTCCTTCCTCCTCAGGGGAGCTATTTTTTGCTCTCCATGCAAAGAATTGCTTTGTACAGCCAAGTTGGTTTCGATCTTGTTTACATAAAAGAAATCGAACATTTATTTTATGCCGGGGTATTTTTTCTTCTTTTGCCAGTCAGAGGGTCCTAGGCAAATCAATAAACAAAGGCCTTGCTCTGTTTTCGCTTTGTGGCTGGGGGTTTGGAGTGGGTAACCCTTCCGTGACTGGATTAGCTATTTCTGTGGGATGGAGGCTCCCTGCCTTGGTTAGCTGGGTTGTCCCTGGCATATCGGTCATGCTGGGAACCTGGGGCTCCAGGAGCCAGTGGGGGGACCCTTGGATTTTTAGATTCTGCGGCGGATGGCAAAAACAGGATAGAGAAGGAAACTGTCTCTTTGGCCTTTGCAGGAATCGGCTGAAGCCTCAAAGTGCCTGATTTGGTTACTTTAATCTTTACCCAGTCAATAGCCAGCATTTTTGGGGGGTCATTCAATCAACCCAAACACCTTTAAAAGCTACATCTCTGAAATTTGACTCTGCAAATATGGAATTCCATAGAGGGGCTCCATGCTGGGAGGGAAAATACACTATTTTTATTTTATTTTTTCTAAATTTACCTGCCATGAACTTGGACTGATTTTTTGTTTTCTTGTTTTGGGCCAACATGAAAAATAAGGGGAGAAATGTATTCTTTGTAAAAGCATTCCCTTAACCAATGTTCAGCTGGCTAGCTTTCCCCCTTTCCAAGGTCACATAGTGGCTTTTATGGTGGTTCATCATCTATAGACCGCAACCATTTAATTTCCTCTCGAACTGCTTAGCTTTGGTTGGAGCAGCATGGTTGAGATAGGGGAGTATAAGGACTTTGGTGTTTAGACCTCGACTTGGATACTTATTTCACCTCTCACTGGTAGGTTGACCTTAGATAAGAAATATGGCCTCCCTAAGGCTAGTTTCCCCTCTATTAGATGGGAATGTTGAGAATTATTTTAGAGCTACTGTCTAAAAAGGGTTTAGCATGGGACAGCATGGCACAGGCTCCAAATAAATGCTGCTCATTGTTGGTTTCATTCTTTGAACTTAGAAGTCGTGGTGATGCGGTCCTAGAGTGTGGGGCCTGTGTCACTGATTGACTGGGTGCAGTGGCTCTTCACTCTGCCTAGGGGCTTGAGGACAATCTTTGGTAGCATACGACATGTCAAGCATATATAATATATTTATTTGTGAGTGTGTGTCTATAAATATACCTAACATGCCCCACACAAAGCCTGCACAAAATATAAACAAAATTAGTTAAATTGAATTAAGCAGTCCTTGCTTTTGGCCAAATATACAGTAGCCCCCCTCTCCCCCATCCGTGGTTTAATGTTCCACTGTTTCAGTAACCTGTAGTCCAAAAATATTAAATGGAAAATTCCAGACATAAACAATTCATGAGTTCTAAATTGTGTGCTATTCTGAGTAGAGGGATGAAATCTTGTGACATCCTGCTCTGTCCCACTCAGGACGTGAATTATCCCTTTGTCCAGCGTATCCACAATGTATAGGCCACCTGCCCGTTAGTCACCTAAGAGCCATCTTGGTCATCAGAGAGAGGGAGGGAGGGAGAACTGTGTAATTTTTATTACAGCATATTGTTATCATTGTTCTTTATTAATTATTTTTGTTCATCTCTTAAAAATGATGTGACATGATAGATTATCCAATAAATGATAAACTAATTTTTACTTTAAAAAAGTAAATTACTTTAAAAATTCATTATACCTTATCATTCACTGAAACAAATCCCAGGAAGATAAAAAAGATAAAACATACCATAAAAAGACCAGAAGAAACCTTCGTCAACTACTCATATAATCTTGGTATGTGGGAGGTCTTTCCAGGCATAACCCCATGGCAGAAATCATAAAAACATTTAGATTTGTAGCCACATAAATGTGAAATTATGCATAAAAAGTTATCATAAACAAAATGAAAAGCAAATGGCAAAACCGAGAAAAATATTTGTAACATATAAGACAAACAGGAGACTAATATTTTCATGTGTAAAGAATCATTGCAAGTCTTTAAGAAAAAATAAACACTATGATAGAAACAAAGGGGCAAAGGCTATGAAAAGGCAATTCACGGTGAAGACAGGGAAATAGCCAACACACATATGAAAACGTATTTAATCTTGCTTGTAATCTAAAAAATGCAAATTTTTCCTTTTTACTTTATAAATGTCTATATTCCTTAACAATTTTTAAAACAGACATTCAAGTAAAATTAAAAAAACAAAAATGCTACTGTGAAATTTGTATAATCCTGCAAAGCACTCACATCTTCTTATCCCTTGAGTTAACTGGTAAGTTATCTGCCAGTAAATATATTGTTAAGAGAAAAAAACAGCCAATAGATCAGAGTGTGTGATAAGATCCCATTCTGGCAAAAATAGATGTAGAAATATAAAAATATGTAAAAGAAAATCTAAATGCATATGAAATAGAGTGTTGACAGGGGTTGTCTCCAGGTATTAGAAATATGGATAATGTTTTATTTCCTTATTTTTGCTTATTGTGTTTCTAATTTTTCAATCATGAGCTGGTATTGCTCTTTAAAAAAACTTTTCAGTATAATGTACATACACGAAAGGGTATAAGTTGTAGCTGCCGGCCGGGTGTATTGTCACTAGGTGAGCAGGCCCGCTGGAGGCTCCTAATTCCCGCATCCTTCGCGGCCTGGACGGGCCAAGGACCTTGCCGGTCATAGTGCTGGTCCCTTCTAGCTTCGCGCTTCCTTCCTGAAGTTAGGACTTTCCTCTCCAGTTTCACTATAAGCAGCGTGGAGAAACCAGCTGCCTCTTCCACACTTTGCTTGGAAATCGCCTCAGCTACATATTCAAGTTCACGGCTTACAAGTTCCGCCTTCCACCCAGCAGTAGAGCTCCGTTCAGCCAGAAGTTTCCATACTTCATAACGTGAATTGCTTTCTTCCAGTTTCCAAAAACACAAGAAGTGCCTTGAAGGTTCACCTTTCTTTCCAGGTTCTGTTTTTGATGGCACCTGCTCGCTAAGGTGAGGGGAGCTCTCTCTCCCTCCTCCCTTCTTTCCGAGCTCTCACCAGCATCGCCTTGAAGTCTGTATTTCTGCCAACCGTCTCTTCAAGGCAACTTAGGCTTTTTCTATCATGGGCCTCAAGATTCTTCCAGCTTCTTACTATTACCCAGTTCCAAAGCCACCTCCACAGTTTTAAGTATTTGTTAGGGTACCACCCCACGTCCCAGTGCTAAAATCTGTATTAGTGCCCTGGCCAGTTTGGCTCAGGGGTTAGAGCTTCGGCCTGCAGGCTGAAGGGTCCTGGATTCGATTTCAGCCAAGCACGTACCTCGGTTGCAGGCTCGATCCCCTGCATTTTCCTGATGGCTAATGAGAGTCAGTACTTTTTCATATGTTTACGTATTAATTTTGGTATATAAATATCAGAGTGAAGACAGTATTAAGAAATTGCTCTCTTGTCATAAACATTTCTGTCCTACCCTCCGGGAGTGCTTACATTCAGATGATATCGCAACAAAAGCTGATGGGAGAGACTCATTTTAATTAGAGAGATAAAGTAACTTTTTCGTCCCTGCCTGTTTTGCCAGTCTTTTCCCTTTTTTCTAGTTGAGATAAATGTCATCTAAGTGTTGCATAAGATTTTTTCAAAAAACTGTGGCAGACTTCTGAAATAGTCTTAAAGTTTTCAAAGATCCACCCTTTCTCCGCCACCCCACCCCCAACTCCTACCAGAAGTGGCCTTCAATGTCACAGAAGCCTAAGGGAGGCATAGTCACTTGATTTAGGTTATGTCTACTTGGGGTTGGCTGTTTTTCTTTTCTTTTTAAAAAAATATGTTTTTATTGATTTTAGAGAGAGAGAGGAAGGGAGAGGGAGAGAGAGAAACATCAACTAGTTGCCTCCTGCATGCCCCCGACCTGGGATCGAGCCTGGATCAGGGCATGTGCCCTGACCAGGAATCGAACCGCGATCTCCTGGATCCTAGGTTGATGCTCACACCTGCCAGAGTGGCTGTTTTTTCTTTAGCCACTGCTCACTTCTCCTAGCTCCTGGCAGTTAGAGAGCTGCCACCTTTTCTGCATTAGGCTGAAATGAATTATATCAGGGACTAAGAATTTGCCTTGTTAAAGAGGACGGGTGTGGCCACGGATGACCCATATCTGGGAAAGATAGTGAGAATGTTGGGCGACAGCTTTGGGGCCAATAGTGATAACTGCTAACACTGACTGTGTGTTTGCTTTGTTCTGGGCACTGCACTAAGCATTTCACATCAAGGCCTAGTTATCCTCATGATAACCCAATGAAGGCACTGATGGGAAATGAGATCATTCCTGATTTTTCCTTCTTTTCAGGTTATAAATGTATCCATCCTTCACTTACCATCTGACTTTGCAGCATTAGAGTAGGCAGAGTGTAAACATGCACCCCACTGATACTAGCTTTTGCCAAGAGATTGCTTTGGCCAATGGGGTGTTAGCACATTACAGTTTCTATGGGTTTGGGGCATCTGACTTAGCTCCTGTCATCCCTGTGATCAGCATATGAAGAGCAGGCACCCAGTATTCTGCAGCTCCTTAGCCTGGGCACCAGCATGGGCCTTCGGTGGAGCCATCCTGAATGCAACTGGAAGCCTGAGTCCAACCTAAATCTCAGAGTCACAGCCTATCTACAGACTCACAAATGCAAAAATGAATGTGTGTTGCTGAAAGCCACTGAAATTTCACAAGTGTTTGTTATTAAATAGAAATGGACTAACAGAGCAATTCATTTTTTATACCCATCTTCTCAGCGAGTAAATTTAGGCTAAGAGAACATAAACAATACCCCCAAATCACACACCTAATAAGAGAAGGAGCCAGGACTGTCTGCTTTCTGAGCCCCTGCTCTGAACCACACTACACCGTATCTCCTTTCATATTTGCAACAGGCTGGGGCAATGGGCCAAAAGCAATAGGATGGAATTTAATTGGAATGAATACATGGCCCAACATATCAGTTAAAACAACAATCACACAAATAGCGGTGAGGAGGGTGTTCCTTAACTGCAGGACTGGTGGCGTGGCTCAAGGACTTGACGGTCAACCGAGAAGGAAAAGGTAGTTCCGTGTGAGGCCATGTTCATGGAAGTAAAGTGTCTGGGAGAAGGTCAATGACAATGCTTTCTACTCAGGATGATCAAAAGACACCTGGGCCATCACCTTGCGTTCCAGACAACACGTTTGAGGAGGAATATTGACAAGCTATAGTGTCCAGATGAGAGAGAGCGAGATGCTGAGAAAACTCATCCCAGTTGCAAAGTGAAGGAGCTTAAGTATTTCACCTAAAGAAGAGGTGGCTTTGAATACTCTATGTATGTAAGTCATGCCCTGGCATGGGACTCTGTGGGAGGGGCTCTGCCATTCTGTGCATGGGCACTATCCCTTTATTTATTTTTGTAAGAGTTTATTTGTGCCAAACTGACAACATATGCCGGGGAGCAAGATCTGAAATGCTCCTGAGAGTAAGTTTTGCAGTTTCTTTTATGCATCTGAAATCCATGACGATGACATGAAGGTGGGAGGAAGCCCCTTCACTCTGACTCTCCAGCCCATGGAGCATTTCCGAAGCATCTGATGCTTCCAGCTGGGATGCAGAGTCTCAACCCTGTGGGTCTTTCTTGTTTGTCTCTCTGCGTCTGGTGGCTGGAGTCTGTGATCCAATGAACGGGACAGAATTTGTAATCAGTTCTGTTTATTCTGCCCATTCCAGCACTTGAATTTGGAGAGGGTGTGAGGAAGGTTGCAGAATATTGAATTCGGTTGGGGTAGGGTGCTGGGTGGAGACAGGGTGGAAGTGAGCAGGAGGCGAGAGGGACAGACCAAGGTACTGTGTCCTTAGCACAGAATCTAGGGGTTACCGGCCCCTGCTCACAGGCTGGATCTCAGGTGTCCCAAAGATGATCATAGACTCTTGCCTAGCGCATTTCCCCTTGACCCTGTTGGCTCCAGCCAGCTCAGTGTGTGCAAAACACAAGACTCCCCAACAGCTGGCCTGCATAGCTGCGTGTCTCTTTAAGAGTTTATTATTTTTGCAGAGTTCTAATGCTCCCTGCCTATGGTTTGCCCTGGCAAATGCTTGTTAATTCCGTTTCATTGTTGCCTGGGGAGAAAGAACCCCAGCGACCCACCATAATAACTGATTTAATGGGGGGGCGGAGGGGGCGGGGCCTGCTTTGGGCCTGTGTCGGATCCTTTAACAAACGAGCAAAAGTGGCCAAAGTTATATTCGGCAACGCTGCCAGAGGTTTATGATAAAATCTCTAGTCACTGCCAGGGACAGTGTGAACCCTGTCAGTCTGAGGATTAACTATTCTGTAGTAACAGCTAAGACCTTTTTTTTAAAAGACCTCTCACCGTATGCCAGACACTGCGCTGGGTGGCAGGCGCAGGGGGAGGGGACATACTGCACGTGCATAATTTCAGTTCCTCTTCAATAACACTCTAAGGTGCATATTATTATTCTTACTTTACCAGTGAGAAAATGAAGACTCCGATTGTTTCTTTTTTAAAATATGTTTTTGATTTCAGAGAGAGGAAGGGAGAGAGAGAGAGAGAGAGATAGAAACATCAGTGGTGAAAGTCATTGATCGGCTGCCTCCTGCACGCCCCCGACTGGGGATCGAGCCTGCAACCCGGGCATGTGCCCTGACCTGGAATTGAACTGTGATCTCCTGGTTCATAGGTTGATGCTCCACCACTGAGCCACACCAGCAGGGCTAGACTCCATTTGTTTAGATGACACACCCAAGGTCATACTGGGGACAAATATGGGGGCTGAGATTCCGCCCCAAACCCATTCCCTGCTCTGCACGAGGCTGCCCCTAAGATAACTTGAGAATATAAAGCCAGATTGGCCCATGGCTGGTTGTTTGTCACCTACTGGTCAACAGGAGAGGAGACTATTTCCCACGTCACCTGAGGTCATGCAAAGAGTGTGAACTGGGGCTGGGAGCTGGGAGACCTCCAGCTGGGGGTCCTCCAGCCCATCTAGAAGGTGTAGCGTACAGAAGGTGTTGACAAATGTTGGAATACATTAGGAGAATTTGAACCAATCCTGGCTCTGTTTGTTCAGCTGCTGCTTGTCTTAAATCCCCATCCGATGCTGAACCCAAGTTTTCCTTTGTCTCGCAGTTTCTAGCCCAAACTTTAAGTCCCCCAAATAATACCTGCTTCTCTGGGTTGCTGTAAGGAAAAATTGGAAATTGTAAGGAAATGTGCAAATCATTGTATTCTCCTCTGTCACCTCATCGCATTACATAACAAATTAAGATCTAGAAGACGCAGGAAGTTAAGACGTGACCATGCAGACAAAAGAGTCTTGTGTGGTTTTTAATACTGAGCAACAGATTCAGCCCGAATATCCCCTGCTGGTCAGAGTAAAAAGAGAAACTAGATCAGGTGTACGATCCTAATTTTTTTCATAAAGAAAAGAAAAAAACTATAGAAAATGCAGTTCCTCAAGGACATAAGGATTCCCCTGGCACTGAGATCTGAATAAATTTCCCTAGAAGACAGAGGAGGACACTGGGTCCTAGAATGACCATTGGACTTATCATTCCCCGCCTCCCGATAGATTCGGTGGAATTCGTGTCTTCAGTGTTACAAGGAGGCAAAATACCAAAGCAAAGCCCACAAAACATTTTTTTGCAAAAGAGCTAAAACCATGCTGGTCCATTGGAATATATTTCTGGAGCTCCAACAAAACCAGGATTATAACCTAAAAATAAATTTAAATGAGGGTAAAATGCATATCTTTTCATCTGTCTTCTGTAAATGACATTTTTATCAATAGAGCTGCAATCAAAAGACAGTGTGAGGGTTAATAGCGGCCTCAGAATTTCTTCATGGGACACGGGCTTAAGGGGGACAGTCTGGTTGGAAGTGGGGGTGCTGGGTAAAGGGGCCAACTTTCTCCAGCTGGCCCAGAACATCCTGGGTTTGGGGGCTAAAAATCCCACATCCCCAGAAGTGACTCAGACCCAGGCAAACTGGAACAGCTGGTCCCCATGGTGCCGGGCTGGGACATTTTTTATTGATTTCAGAGAGAGGAAGAAACAGGGAGAGAGAGAGAAACATCAATGATGAGAGTCATTGATGGGCTTCCTCCTGCACGCCCCCTGCTGGGGATCGAGCCTGCAACCCGAGCATGTGCCCTGACGGGGAATCGAACCTTGATCTCCTGGATCCTAGGTGGATGCTCAACCACTGAGCCACGCTGGTCTGGGCTGGGTTGGGACTTTCAAAGTCACATTTAAATAGCAATGTTCTGTTTTCACTTGGATTGTGTATTTTCTTAGAGGTGGCTTTGGGGGACACTGATGAGGTCCCCGAATGTCAGGCTGGTTATTCCCAGTACTCACAGGGACTAGGGCTGGCCCTGGGTCCCTCCTTTTGCCACCTCCCTGCCCGGAATAGTCCTCAGACATTTGGAACACATGCAATGTGTTTAGTAAGAAAGGCAGCACGTGGTGTTTCCATCACATTGGAAACAGAACAGTGTGATGGGGAGCAAACTTTGGGGGCAAGCTTCGATTTTGTTGATGCCTGGACTCGATTTCCCCCAATCTTTCTGTCCCACCCCTACACTGGATTTGCACTGAGCCCCTCCCTGCTTTTCTGTTATATAAGGGGGAAAAGTGTCTGAAAAATCAGACCGGGCACTTGGTGTGATAGGCTGAGAACCCCCGCAAAGCTTAACCTTTGTGTCGAGGCACAAAGGACAGTGGTTAAGGCCTCCTCTGTCCTGCTAAAGTTCCACTGTGTCCTTCGGGAGGGTGTGGAAAAGCAAGCCCCTAGTTGCCAGGGCCAACTCGGAAGGTATTGATAGACTGTTTTTTTCCATGGGTTGACTGTCTCCTCATACTCCACGGATCTCCTAGAGTCCAGGCCCAGCTGCTCTGGCCTCAGTGCATTGGAAACTGTCCCTAATCGTTTCATGTTCCAGGAATTCTCTGTGTTCAGAAAGAAGATGCTAAGAACATATTTTTTGAGTGGCTGCAAAGTTCTGGAGACAATGCCAGGTATTTTTTACATAAATCGCCTCCTTCAGTCTAGGCGCTGCACTGTGATGGTTGGCACGATGGTGCCCTCTTCCCACATGAGGCCAGGGAGGCGCAGTGAGGCTTCCGAAGCCCTAGGGCTGGGAGGTGAGGGGAGCTTTCCCTTCTCTGCCTCCCTGTTACTCTTCTAGACAGCGTCAGCCTTCACCTGGATGAAGACTGGCTACCTGACCCAATGCGTCGTCCCTCCGAATGCCAGCTGGAGGGGAACGAAGGCTTTCAGGAAGGCAGAGCAAAACTCGCCTTTCAGACAATAGTCTTTAAATACAGATGAGCTGAGCTTGGCGCCACACCGAAGCTGGAATGCCCAGCCAAAGCAGAGAGAGGATTGGGCAACTCTCCCACCCGTCGGGGCTGCCGAGCAGGGGGCTCTGCTGCTCACCTGGCAAGCCGTCTCCAGGAGCTGCAGGCGCCCCCCAGGGCCGCCCTGCCTTTGCTCGCCTTAGTCTCACTGCACCCCTGAGGGGCGATTCTGCACACAGGGCTGGGGGACCCAGGCCTGGACGAGCGATGTGATCACTCTGGCTCTACCAGCTGCAGAAGTGGCTTCAGCTTGGGCTCCAAGCGCCCAGGCGTTTGCAAAGCCACGGCCCTCTGCTGTTGGATTTCGGCTGCGCCGGAGCGGCTCTGGCTGAGGGTGAGCTAAGCCAGCCCCGCTGGGCTGGGCTGGAGACCGGGCCTGCTGCGATGTTCTTTCTGGCCTCTCGGGCCCGTTGCTTTGTGCTGGAAAAGAAACGTCTCGGCATCTGCCTGTGGAGAGCTCAGCTGGTGTCATCACCGTCCTCCCCGATCCATCAGCACTCACTGACAAACAAGGAAACTGGATCCATGTTGGACACGAACTTGACTCAGTTATGTGCTCTGTCTCGCTGTAATCCCTCCGGCATCGACACAGAGCGCAGGGATGTGGGCGGCAGTGACAGCTCCCGCAGACAGCGTGCATTAGCGTCGGCGTTGGCGTCCTTGGCCCCGACAGCCTGGGCACTCGAGAGGGGATTAAGCGATTAGTACTGTGTATATTACAACCGTCTTTTTATTCCTCGTGACTTTTCAGTTTTGCTCACTTCATAAAGATATAAAAGGGGGCTCTGAGTAAAAACAGATGCACAGATACATTTTTTGGGGTCTGATGGGTAGCATATGTGTCAGACACTGGGGCCGTGTTGAGACATTATCAAGTTTCTCCATGAAC
The DNA here is from genome assembly GCF_054644295.1 of Miniopterus natalensis. Classification (NCBI taxonomy): domain Eukaryota; kingdom Metazoa; phylum Chordata; class Mammalia; order Chiroptera; family Miniopteridae; genus Miniopterus; species Miniopterus natalensis. The sequence goes on from NC_142090.1 coordinate 78,856,931, forward strand.
ACAGAAAATTATCTTGACTTGGTAATAAATACTGGTCTGAAGAGAGCTTTGAGGTGCATTATATGTTTAGAAAGCAAAGATTTGCTTGAACCCCTGACTATATTTGATGGGCTGGTGTATGTAGGTTAGATAATCACTTGTTTCCTGGAAAATTAGTAAAAGGTAGATTGATCTCAGGAGGGTTTGCTCCTGATATGGGTTGAATATAATAGTTAACTATAGCTCTTTTTTTTTTTTTTGCATTAATTTCTGAGTTGACCAAATTCTCTGGAATATTCTTCCACAAGAAGTGGCCCAAAGGAATATCATTCATATCTCTCAGTATCATTTGTATGAGTGATAACACTTCATACACCTCTAGGGTAGAAAAGTCTATTACAGTCATTACAAATTAGGACCTTTGTCCTGCATCATAGAGTGTGATCTTTAGGTTGTAAAATGCTGACCTCTTACATTCTGTGTTTCCACTTCTCTTAATTTATTCATTCATTCAACAAACTTCTTCTTGAGCATCTACTTTGTGGAAGTGGCAGAAATATAAGAGAATCTAAAGTGTATTTACTTTGCTCCACAAAAAGTCCACGTCCTAGTTGGAAAAATGTATTAATATTACATTGATCATAGAGCTGTCGTAAGATGGTTTGTCAGCACGTGCCAGTCAAGGGATGGTGACAACAAATGGAGTGGATTTGCTGCAGGGATGCCCCAGTGATGACGGAGAAAGTAGGCGAAGCTTCGTAGAGGAGGGGTAATTCCCCTGACCCTCGGCGAAGGAAAGGTGTGCAGGAGGGAAGGGGTGGCTCTTGCTGGGGCATGGGAGGCAGTTAGAAATTCAGATTTGGGGTTCACGGTAGGTTGGACAGGGAAATAAGGGCAGATTACGCCAGACCTTGGATTGTCACATTTTGGGAGTTTGGATTTTGCCCTATAGGGATAGGGAGCCTCTCCCGGTGTTTGCAAAGAGATGTGAGTGAGGGGCCGGTTTAGAGAGACATCGGATAGGCCTTCCCAGGCTAGGCTGGCGGGTAGGATGAGATAGGAGGCCTGCAGGCAGACAGGAGGCCATTGCAGCAATCCCGGGGTGCAGCCGGGAGGACCTGACTGTAGCTACCACCCACGGAGAGGAGGGAGAGGCTTCACCGAGCAGGAGGTGACTCTGCTGAGCTGTCAGGGGCGGAGCCAGAGCCAACAGCTCAGACCCCTTCCCAGGCCCCTGCCCCGCGGCTGAGCACCTTGTACATGCAGTCGGTCCTTAGAGAAACTCTGTGAAAATAGCAACTACCCTTAGCCCATTTTCAGATGAGGAAACTGAGGCCGAACGGGGTCAAGCAACTTGATCAATGTCACGCTGTAGGAAGTGGAAGAGCCAGGCTTGGACCTGCAGCCAGACTCCTGACCACTGTGCGTGTCTCCCTGCCGGTTATGCGGGGGCTCCGGGGGGGGGGAGGGGAAGCAACTTTCTGAAAATACTGGAAACGTAACATTTCAAAAGACTTTGAAAAAATTATTATTTTCTTGACCTGGATAAAACGGCCAGGTGGAAGTAGAAATGAACAGAGTGCATTTCATATTACAAAGAGATGCTCTGCGGAGGGAGGGCGTAGTTGGTGCAGGGCCCTGTCTTCACACAGAGGCAGGCGCCAGGGGGCACGCCTGCTGCTCACTCGCCTTCCTCCGCTCACGCTCTCGCTGGCCCAGCGCTGAGTCACCCGGGTCTCCTGTGTGTCCCCATGGGTGACCGTCACAGGGGCTCCGACGGACTTAGCCCTGATTCAAGCCTGAAGCAGAAAACGGCTGCAGTTTCGACGTTTAAAAAATTATCTGTTTATTTCCCTTTCTCGGCCGCTAGCTCCCGGTCGTAGGGCTGAAATCTCACAAACCCGGCACAGTTAACTCACAGAATGAGCTTAGTGTTCCCGGGGCGGCGCGAAGCGAACAACACATAATTTGGCACAATTCGGTGGGCCCGAGTTTAAGACAAATACGAGCCTGAGAGAGCATAGAGGCGTCATTGTTTCGGGGCGAGTTCACGTCGTGGACAGGGCTTGAGCTGATCAGAGAGCCCCACGCGGCCTCCGCCCCGTCGAGGCGCCCAGCCCTGAGCTTTCATAAGCGTCTATTCACAGCGCAGTGTTTCTCCTTCCCGAATAGGAATGTTGTTGTTTGAAATGCCATCTGCGCTCCTGGCAGAAGGGTGAATGCCATCTCCTCTGGCCCCCTGGTGCCGTCGGTGTCACGGAGAGTTGGGGGACGGCATCGCTCAGCTGTGGGCAGTGTGAGGAGAGGGGCGGTGGAGCCGAGAGATGGGGCTTCGCTGTCCATTCCCAGTGCTTGGAATCACACTTATGAGCAGGAGAGGACATGATGTAGAATTGCTCCAATTCTTGAGATAAAGGAAGGGAAAGAAAACTTCAGATTTGTCAAGCGTCTCTGTGCCACGCACTATGTTTCTAACTCCGGGGGCCACGCACCCCATCCTGGATTTTGCCTGTGGGTCTAGCACAGTGATATTCTGCCAGTGGACCGCAAGACTTTTTAAAACATGTGACACCTGACTAGTCAGGGGCGCTGACCTCTTTTCCCTTAGATTGTCAAATATAGCCATCCGGTGCGAATGAATGAAAGAAAATTGTACCTATTTCTTTTTTTTTGGTCAAATTGGCAAAAAATATATAATTTTTTGTGTGCCGCGGAATTTTGGTAATTAGTTGATGAGTGCCTTGAGATGAAAAAGGTTGAAAGTCGCTGGTCTAGCATAGTTAATAGATCTTTCCACTTTCAGAAGTGTCCTGTTTTAGGCATAAATGACATGGGCACCCTGTGTATAACCTGAACAAGAGTTCTTTATGGAAAAATCTCACTATTTCCAGTGTTCACATCTGGAAATGGGTCTCTGAGAGGTTCCCTAGTTCAACACACAAAACTCAACACAACAAGGATCTGGTAACAGATGATTTCTGCTTCATCTTGGTGCCTCCAAGGAGTGTTTTATCTATGCCCAAACAATGGTACTCATCCAGGAACAGGGCAAGTTAATTTATACTCAAAGCTACTGGAGAGGGGAGCATCTGCTTTCAGTTCTTTTCCAGGGGTGGGCAGATGGATCTGGCATGATCCACATGTTTTCCCCTCACCTTGTCCCCTTGTGACCAGGGGTCAAATTTGGGGAAATAGATGAAGAATTGATGATCACAGGTGAGGTTGTAATACGGGCTCATGGACTACAAGAGAGGTAGCAGATCTGTGCAGGAATTGGACCCAGAACTGCTCCTGCCTACCAAGACGTCAATGGCTGAACCGCAACATGAGCCAGAATCAGGGAAGCCAGTATTTATAGCATCACATTTCCGCACCATTTTGGGTCAATAAGTAGTAAAGTGCCTTCATGCAGTGGGTGTTTGATAGATCTTAGCCAATCACCGAAGACCAAGAGATTCTTTCAGGCCTTTTGGGTAAACTTCCACTCTGTAAAGGGGCCTGGGAACCTTGATTCCTCTCCACCTCTCAGTTACTAGCCATGTGACCTTGACCTGATCAGGAGACCTCTCTGAGATTCTGTTTCCTTATGGAGAAGGAGGGGGAGGAAGAGACAGGAGGAGAGGAGGGGGGAAAGAGGGGAAAGGACATTAGCTTCAAGGGGTCCTTACCTACTGCTAGTTTTTGTAAATAAAATTTTACTAGGACACAGCCACACCCATGTATTTCCATATTGTCCATTCTGGCTTTCCAGCTACAATAGCAAAGTGGAATAGTTGTAACAGAGGCTTTATAACCCGCCAAGCCACAAATATTTACTGTGCTGCCCTTTACACACAAAGCTTGCTGATCCCTGGATTGAATGATCTCTAAGGACACCTTCACTTTTTGAAAGTCTTTAACTCCAAGGAAGATGAAAAGGAGAAAGGGAAGAAGGTGAAGCCAGAGTTATAAACCTGCGTGAAAAAAACAAAGCAACTTGTCAACGATCCAAAGCCAGTGGTCCTAACGGTAAAAGATTGCAGCTCCCCCTGCTGGCTGGGAGGGCCTTTTGAATGTAATACAGGGTCAAGGGCCGCAAGAAAGGTAATAAATCTGTACAGTGATCAGACCCTCAGAATCATTTCAGTATGGTGGTCACTGCAGGTGAGTAGGGAAGTTTCTCTTTGCTCCTGATGCTTTCAGTAGGGAAACTAGTTGAATTTTACTCCTTTAGAGAGAAGTAAAAACCAAGAGAAAGCATGCTTGAGAAAAGTAAATCATGGTGAAGAAAGCCAAAGCTAATAAACAGTGCTGGATGGCTCTCATGGCCTCAGACAGTAGGTGAGCACGGTTATTGTTGAAACTGCATTAAATCATACTAATCCCAACGCCAAAAGCCACTTGAATGATGAAGTGAAGCGGCCTGCAATGGCGACCAGGAGGCCCTCCATTTCTGCCTGGACTGGGCAGGGCTGCTGTCGGCCCTCTCGAGCGAGCTCTGCATCCTGTCTTAGGGGCCCAACTCTGCCTTCAGTGGAGACTTGCAGAACTGGCAGATTTCAGTTTGGTTTGGAGTTTTGTTGTGTGTTTCTTGGCAGGAGGGGATCCTCCTCCATCCATGGAGCCCCCGGATTAATGGCTGAAGTAACACCTACTGGCGGGACCAACCCGGGCTCGGGGCAGCCTTGCTGGCGTTGACGCATGACTCCTCTTGACTCACAGTCTCACTCCGTTTTGTGGGCCGTTGGAAGTTGTTGCCCTAAAGTCTTAACCGCCTGTTTCATGATCTGAAAAACACACTACAGAGTACACATGTGCTTTTCTCCCCAAGGTGGAGCCCGTCTTCATGGGGAAACCTTGGGGGAAACAAGAGGAAGTTGCTTTGTGTTGTAGTGAGACTCAACCCAAGAAATAAAATTAGCTTTAACCCCCCAGATCTTAACTTATTGCTCCCTTTTTTAAGTTTCCTGCTCACAGTCTTGGGGAAAGGTTGAAATAAAGACTTAATCCAAATCCAAATGGAGGCCTAGGTTTTTCCTTTTGGCTCCAGTGAATTGAGGCAAAAGGTGCCACAATCTTGGTGTGTTGACTTGTCCTCTGTGATAAATCCTTTTGGGAACAAGGTGGGATATGAAAAGATATGGTTATATCTTTATTTACTTATATATTTTTTGCCCTTTCTTTGAACCCAAATTGCACCAAAATATGCTACATTTTTTTCTGCTTGGTAGAAGGGTGGAGATATTTATTTCTCCAATCTGTCTCTCTAGGGACTCTAAAGAAAATCAAAATGTTTCCTGTAAAGTCTTAAAATGGGTTCATTTAACTGGGAGCATGGCAATTACACTCTGCAACATAGAACACATTTATTTATATCATGGGTAGACATTGAGTAATGGGAATGGTGTTCATTTTTAAAGGATATAATACACAAACCCCAGGAGTGGTGGAACATCTGTTGAATTGCCTTGGTGCCCCTAATACAGTCATGCTAAAAAATGAGAGATAGGGGTGAAAAATGAGCTGAATTCCAGGAAAACTAGATAAGTTCCCACTCTGTGAAAGGGCATTCAAAAGGAACCACTGGGCACACTATTCACTCTGTGTGTGTGGGTGCGTGTATGCACGCTTGTGCAGTGGGTGAGAAGTGGGGGGAATCTGACTGACGGAACCAGTACCTTGAGTACAGATGCAAAAAAAGAGGGTTCTGGGGTTGAAGGTGTTGGGGAGGAATTGGATTTGATGTGGGCCAGAGATCTTTGGGGGCCTGTGCATACTGGCCAGTGGAAAGGCAATAGCCATTGTTTCTGAGTTTCTAGGCAGGAAAACTGACCTGGTTCCCATCTGTCGCTCTTAGAGGAAAGACAGAAGTTTGAAGCATATATAAGGGAAATAAAATGATTTGGCATGATGGGTCTTTGAGAAGAAGGTGATGCGATCCTGCCTGAAGGCCAACCCCTCCCCACCACCTCTTACCTCTCTTGGCCAAAAGCAGCTGGCACTGGAATGGCTTTGGGTTCCCATATGAAGGTTTACCTGATAAGTCACCTCACTACCCTGTAGTCTGGGGGAAAATTCTCATTTCTACAGCAGCTTAATTCAATGGAAATTTCCCTTTTATAGGTCAACTGAGAGCCAGAATCTCAAAGATGTCAGAACCACCCACTGAAGTTAATTATTTTCCGAGCGACACAGGACTCAAAGCAGGAGATTTGTTTTCATATCACCTTCTCACCCCCCGTGAGTGGCAGCCGAATTACAGACAAGGGCAATTCCCACGAAGTCACCCTTCTAGGACAATCTAACTGGGGCAGTGACCTCGTTGTTGGAATTCATTTCAAAATTGACACTCCAGGGGAACTTTCCACATGTCCCACCTCCCAGACACAGTGCGCACTTCTAAAGCTCTCAAAGACATTATTTATAACAGCGTCTGACAAATGGTGGCATCGCACCAAAGCGTGTGGCCGTGGATTTTCCTCTTGCTGGCTGTATTTGCAATTCCGAGCCTCCCAGGCACATGGCAAAGACTTGCTACTTACATGAGCCAAGAAATCTCATCAAGCCCATGCTGCTTAGAGGAGCAGAGAGCTGAGGACCCCGTGTAGATGGTCAATACTTGTTTCTTCCATCAAATGTTTTACTTCTAAGTAGAAGTTGAAGAGTTTATGAGGAGATGCTGTTCTAAAGAGAAGCAAAGTGACTTGCAGATGGGTCTGCTCTTTAGTTGGCTCTTTAATCTTGAGCAGTTTATTATTAAGTTGGCATTTTTCAGAAGGATACTACCCAATATTGGTGAGAGGCTGGGAAATGGGCAAACTCCTACATCTGCAATAAGACTGTAAACAGTTATGAGGTTTTGGATAAGTTTGTGTTACACTGTCATTGAGGAATGCCTCTGACAAATTTATCCTAAGAACGTAATTGGTTATATACATAGCGGTGTATATGCAAGGATTTTCATCACATTTGTCTAAGGATGAGAAATTTGCAAATAAAAAAATTCCCAATATAAGAGGATGGCTAAGTAAATCATGACATATGTATTCTACATACATGAAAATTATTTTTGAAGACTTCTTAGGGACATAGAAAAAAATATTTTCTTTATATAATATTAAGTGGGGGGAAAGGTGGGGACTGAAACAAATTAATTAAATAATTTTGGTAAATAATGTATGTATAAGAAAACTATTAGAAGTACGTAATTAAGGATGCATTTTAGTTTATATCTGGCTGGTGAAATCATGGCAATCGTCCTCTCTACTTTTCCATAGCCACCCTATGAAATGGCCATCTTTATACGTCAGAGACAATGGCATATGGACATTGTCATATGATTCAACCTACTGAAAGATATGCTGCCTGGCATGACAGGTAGAACCTGACATGACCCTGATCTGCAAGGGCTTTAATTCTAAGGCTTGGAAAAATGACGAAGATACTTGAATCCTCAGCAGATGGTAGAGGATCCCTTTTTTTTATTTTAAAATTTTATTTATTTATTTATTTATTTGAGAGAGAGGGAAGAAGGGAGAGAGAGAGACAGAGAGAGAAACACTGATTCGTTGTTATACCCATTTTTGCATTCATTGGTTGTTTCTGACCAGGGATTGAACCTGCAGTCTTGGTGTATCAGGATGATGCTCTAACCAACTGAGCTACCTGGCCAGGGCAGTAGAGGACCTCTTAAGCAGATAAATCTGAAGAGTGGTTACATCATGGGCACACAGGATGGTTGGTATCTTCATGGAGGTGGGCGGTGGACAAGGCTGAGGTCTTAGATGGCCAACTTCAGGGCAAAGGCACCCCCTTTTTCAATATCTTACTCCCCTCAGCTAGTTGCTATAAAAATAAATTGTGAAAAATTATCCTGTGAAATTCCAGCTCCAGTAATTTGTAGTGTGACCTAATGAGCAAACACATGTGCCAAGTCTATTAGTTATCTCTTGCTGCGGAACGAATTACCCATAATGACTTTCATTATGTCACTATTCCTGTGTCAGGAACCCAGGCCCAGCCCAGCAGGCCCTCCAGTTCAGGATCTCCCTCCCACAAGGCAGCCATCGAGGTTACAATCCTGTCAGGGTTCGACTGGGCAGGATTCACTTCCGAGCTCACTCATGTGGCTGTTGGCAGGATTTGGTTTCTCACAGGTTGTTGGACTAAGGGCCTTGATGGCTTTTGGATGAAGGCCACCCCTAGTCCTGGTCATGTGGGCTTCTCCATAGAGCAGCTCACATCGTGGCCACTGAACTCAATCAGAGCAATGAGTGAGAGAGCAATAGAGGGCAAGCACTCAACAGTCTATTCCATGGGGTCCTACCTACCTGCACTGGCTCTTTGACATTTCTTTCTCTTGTGATCCCCAGCTGCTTCTCAAGTTATTACCTGACCGTCGAAGGGGTTGTAATGCCTTCTTGATTCAGTTAGCATATGAATCTTATATGCAGCCTTTTTTTTTTTTTTTTTTAACTCAACACCCTAAATCTTGAATGCTCCAATTTCAGTTGAATTGACCTTCAGAATCTGGGAGTTGTGTCACATGGTTTTAGCAAGCCAAAGGCTCTCTTTTGTTTTCCTACGCACCACCTCTGAATAGATCAGGTTTACAGGCCCAGATGGTCTCTTTGCCACATGGGCCTGTGGCACCGAGATCTGATTTGTTAGTGACACTGGATTGTCTAGACATAGGTGTCAGTCTAGTTTGTCCCCAAGGTCATGCTGGACAAAGGCAGCCAACTAAGAGCAAATCCAACACATCCTCATTCTGAAACCCAGAGATGTCAGCCTGACCTATGAGGCAGGAGGAAAGCCCTGATTCCAAGTCTTTGGCTTTTCTATACCCAGCTCTCTGCTCGGTCATGTTTGCCTGAATTTTCTGCTTTCTTTCTGTCCACGGTAGTAGCAGCCATCCTTTCCCCTCTTGTGGGCTATCATTGACCTTGAAGGTCTAGACCCTTGTGTGTAGTTGAACTTGTTTCCACACATTCACACTTGGGTTATCTGAGTGATTCTCTCATGCCCGCTGCTGTATGACACCCCATGTCCAGGAAGAGGCAAATCAACATCAAGAACCATTTCTGTTGTGATGGGCCCAGCGAGAAGTCCAGTCACCGATTCCAGCCAGCCCCGTCCTACACCCCCAGCATGTGTGTGGCCTCTGATGATTAAGGACCATAAACATGTGGCCAGCCTGGAAGGGAGGCTCGGGTCCTCTTGGGGACCCAGGGAGCACAGGTGTAAGAATAGCTCAGTGGGCGGCCAGAGGAAGACCTTGGACTTTTTGACGCTGTTGGTGTACACAGAGGTGATTGTGTCACTGCTGGTGTTTAAGTGAGGTTGTGGGCCCTGCATCTGGATCTGGGGCAGCAACCAAAGGCAGCATGAAATCTGAGATCAGAAGTTCGCTTGGGCAGAATGGTAGGACATAAAAAGGGTTTGTTTTGTAGTATATTTTCTATAAAACTCTGCTTGAATTAATGTGATTGTTGTTTTTCTCTCTCTCTCTCCCCCTCACAGACACACACACACACACATCAGGTGAGGTGAGGGAGACACTTGCTCTGAGCACTAAATTTAAGGGGATGCCAAAAAACACAATCATCAAGATAAAGAATATTTTAATGCAATATATTAAAAAATCAAAATCACAGCAACTCCCCCCCCCACCCCCCAACCCCATGATGAACAGAGTATAAGAACTTTACATAGAGAAAGTATCAGTTTCATTGATTTTTCCTTTGCCTCCGGCTCTGAAACAGCTCCACACAGCAGGGCACTGCAACTGACCCTGTCTTTATTTAAAATGTTGGTATTTTGTTTATTATGAATTATATCAATTTTTTAAAAAATATTGCATTAAAATGATAAAGACAAAAGTGGTTTATCTTGATTACTGTGACTTTTGGAGCCCCCTTCAGTTTTGAGCCAGTCCTGGCCCTGTCCACACAGGTGTCAGACAGAGAGACAGACATAGATACACACACACACACACACACACACACACCCTTTTTACAGTTCACAAGGAATGGTAAGGGGATAAAAGCAAATTCAAAAATATCAAAAGTGGCCTGAAAGGGGCACTGGGGGATTGTCCAGGTTGGGGAGGTCACAAGATTTTGTCTCCTGTCTGGGGCAGATGTAGGCTAGCTGTGTCCAGTGTCTGGGAATAGAATGTCTCAGTTATGATTCAAGATCATCGAAGTCCACTGGTTAGGGTCAGAGGAGGGATATGCAGTTGGCCTGGGCTGCCCCTTGGCCCATCGGTTTCCTGAGGCGATCTTCCCTGCACCTTTCCGAGACCCACTGTGGATAAAATATCGCTGCCTGCTAAAATGGCTCCAGAAGTGTCTCTTGGGAAGAAAGGATTTGAATGACTTGATGTGCCCTGTTTAGTTCCCTGTGTAAAAACCCATGGAATTGGATGAAAGGTGAAGTTGAAGTTACGGCAATATTGTTTTTAACACGTTTTGTTATTCCCTATGTTTGGAAAGACCGAGAACCAAATGTCACCTTCCCAAACATAACCTATACATCATACGCATTTCTGCATTTTTGGATTAGTCTTGAAAGATGGGAAAGAAGGCAATATTGATTCTAAGGACCACATTAAAGCACCAGAGTTGTCTCTCTTCTTTCCAGCATTTTTACAACCCTGTTGATTCATGATAAATGACCCACTGATATCAGAAAGAACAAGGGTTTCATACTGCGTGCAGTGTGGCTGGTGACCTGAACCCCATCCTTCCTGTGGGGCCTGGAGTCCTGGCCCTGCTGCACTGAGAGATGCCTAGACTGTTTATATGGACACAACTGGCCATCTTCCCCTAGAAAAAATCTACGGGTTTGGTTTTTCTTATGTAGTTGGGCAGCCTCCTCAGGGGCTTGCTGGGGAGTTATTTGGCAGGACGGTGGGTATCCGGCAAGGGATAAGGGAAACGGCAGGACACAGGGCCAGACACTCATGTTGTGGGAGAGGAGAGGCTGTCTGTCTGGCTCATGATTACATCCCAGGATCCAGCACAGCACTTGGCACACAGTAGGTGTTTAGCAAATATTTGTTGAATGAATGGGTGGGAACGCTTTACCAGCCTTGGGAACGAACCCAGGTATATTTATTCATGGAAGACACCATTTAATCACATCAAATAAGGACGTTATCACTTGCCCTGCCATCATTATAGATTGTTGTCAGAAAACGCCTTTTAACCATGCACAAGTGTAAGTTATTATAATTTAGCCTTCCTCCGTAAAAGCAGTGCACCCGCTTTATGAAGATCGTAAAAAGGCAGCAGATGTCAGAGGGAAACAGTTGTCCAAGAACAGGACAATAAAACCTTGATTAACCAGAATGCTCAGAGAATGAGGTGTTCTAGTTAAGGGAACCACTGTTTCAGTGAGAGATAAACAGAAAAACCTTTGTCTCAGCCCACAGTGCATCTACAATTCCTTTGCCCTACGAAGAACAAAGTATTCCATTAATGACCGAGGATGCCGCTGCGTCCTTGGTCACTGTTCTGAACACCATCTCCTCTTTAGCTATAAGGGCCACTGGCCACGGGGCGGAGCGGAGCTGTGGTCCTGCCATCCCATGGGAAGGCCTGCGCATGATGCGGCAAAGTGATTAGAAACACAAGTGTTGAGGAAAGTGGGACTAGGCAGGGCAGAATATTTTCATCATAAAGTAGCGCTTATGCAATGTTAGGACACCCCATTATCAAGGTCCAAACAGCATCATTGCTGTTTTATTTTGGTTTCTGGTTGGGAAATATTTATTGGGTGCCTACAACATACAAGACATTGAGCTGGGTTCGTGACCTTGTAGGGGAGAGAAATCTGTGCAGTGCATTATGTTTAGTGATACACTAGAGCTGACCACAGAAGGCCGGGTGAGCACAGGGCTAAGGTGTTCCCAGCTAGGCTTCTGGAAGGGAAGGAGAGAGAAACCTGTTTGGTGTGGCCCATCTTTCAAAAGCTGAATGATAATCGGGTGCCCCTGCCAGCATGGCCCTGGGTGATTGGCTGGATTCCTGGGTAGAGGCCTATCAAGTTTAGAGCCAACTGCTCTGGGTTTGGAGAAGGGACCCAAGCCCCGAAAGGTAGCAGAGTTGTGGGCAGGGAAGCCCAGGCACACACAGCAGTCTCTAAATTTGGCTGGGGGCATGGTGACCAGATTTGGCTGGGCACGTAGGCCCTGGGCACATCAGATACCACAACCCCTCAAATCTGCTCAACATCGGTTCATTCACTCAGTCATTCATTTGGTGATTTAAATCTTTGGACTTCTGTTGGCTAATCTGTGGCTTGGAGATTATAATACAATAAGCACAAAATGTGTCTGGCACATAGCAGATACCCAATGGTAGCTGGATACCCAACCGTTTTCCATTTTTATTTTCCACTATTTCCCTTTTTTTCTTCTTGCGGCTCCCTTCCTCCCATACTCTAACCAAGGTTCTTGTTGATTTATGGCCAGTCTCTTCCCTTTCAAAGTGTCACTGTGTGTTACATGTCCCCCTTGTCATGTGTTAGGAACCAGAGAGGAACAAGAAGGAGGCAAGAGAGCGATTGTGACGTATGTGTATGACGTGCTTTTGTTAATAAGAATATAGAAGCTTAAGTTGATTTTTAAGAACAACCTTAGAAAGGATATTAATGCCTGAATCCAGCATCTTCTTAATGGACTTTATCAGGGGAAATATTTTGAAAGGGATTCCCCAAGTTGAGGAAAAAATATAAAAAAATACAAAAATATATATTAAATATATTTTTATATATATAATTGCCTCTGAGACACTTCTAGTCTCGGAGACAATTCTAGTGGCCATTCCTTGTTCCTTGGCTTCTAATATCCAACCATCCCAACCTTCCTACGGGCATTCCAATCTTCTGATTTTTAGGGGAATGCCCTTTTGTGTGTAGGTTGCCATGAGAGAAATTCCAAGACTATGCCTCACATCATGGAATCTGAGAGTCCAGATTCTTCTCCTTTACTGTTCATTGTCATGTTCAAGGGCCAAGTATGTGAGACCTACAGACAAAGCATGTGATCTTAGGGCCAGCACAAGGCCTAAGCTCAACCGCTCAGAAACTATTTCTGGCACTTTGAATACTCAATAAATAACACAATAGAGAAGAAAATATTTCAAAGTCAGCTTCCAGCAGAGGTGCCAGGTATTTGGGGGTCCCGGATGCAGGACTCTCACCTTGATGTTCCCCTGGTTCCTGCCATCGCCCAATCATAGTCCTTCAGCATCCCTTGGATCCTAAGAGCTCGCCCATTTCCTTTAGAAAATCTCATTTCTGCTTAAGTTAGAGTTGGACTGATATGACATCACTATTCAGGTATTACACTGGTGATAGGGAAAAATCAGGTGGATAGGTTCACCTTTCATGCTTTCAGATCTCTTTTAAAACAAGAGTTCTTAAGCCCTCCCTGATGGCATCAACTCAGTGATTTGGTTGAAGAAGGTGAAAGGGTTGATCCCACTTCAGGATGTGAGTCAGTGGGAATGTTGGTTAGACCTCTGGAACCCACAGCCTCCTATATTTGATCTCGTTTCTGAAATTCTCCACCTCTGAAGAGTCAAAGGTTTCAGGCAATTAGTGCGAATCTTTGCATTGGCTTTATTGACCTTTTAATTATTTTATTTCCCTTTTGCTGAATAAGTTCTAAATAGAGCTTATTTAAGGAAATACTTAAAAATAAGTGTAAAGCACATGATATTAAAGTTTACAAAATGACCCCTGCTTGTGTGATCCAAGCCAGCCCACAGATGGAGGTTATTACGAGCATGCATTTATGTCGTATGAATCAGTCAGTTGCAGAAGAGAGTAGGAGGAAGAAGTCTCGGCAAAAGGGAAAACATCGGTCAGCACTTGCTCTTTTAATGGTACTTGGCTGCCTCCAATTCCAAGCCCTGTCACCCTTGGGTTATGTAGTTTCTGAGAATAAAATATAGCAAAGTGTAGCTGAGATGGTGATGGGATGGATCCCAATCGCAGTTCCTTTGAAGTCCCTTTGGATGAACAAGGTCTGGGATCAGAAAGAACAAATAATGATAATTAGGTGAATGAACAAATAATCATTCAACATATATGAATTCAACAGGAAATTAGTGAGGCCCTACTCCGGGCCAGACACTGGGACAAGCCCAGAGGACGTGGGGATGTAAGATGACCAGTTCCTGTCCTCAAAGAGCTTAGAATCTCCTGTAACTAGCAAGGCTGGGTGAGGTCAAGTTATTCTACGCAGATCACTCCAGACCGGAGTTTTGCAGGGCTGGGAAATGCCGGTCTACCTGAGGGAGTGGATTCACTGTGCTTCCCTCATCACAGTGGAGAGGGCTCACCTTGCCCTCTTCTTTCTCTGTATGTCCAGCTCAGCTGCAGGCTGAAAGTATCATATTGCTTTTCAGGAGTAAACGGTTGTTTTGTTAATATTATTAATCAGTGCTATGGCAAACATAGACGGCTTTGTGTAGCATTAGGCCCCCACAAAATACTCCTTCACAACACTCCTCCAACCCCAACAAATCGTTACCCAAGGAAGAGAGCCTTGCTTTGGTAATAGTGCAAATCCTTCTAGAAGAACTGCTGTGTTCAGGTCGTTGCAATTTGAAATTGGTCACTGTACCAATTTCAAATATTGAAGCCCTAACCCCCAAAGTGACTGTGTTTGGAACTAGGACCTAAGGGAAAGCAATTTCAGTTCAATGAGGATGGGGCCCTGATCTAATAGGATTAGTGTCCTTAAAAGAAGAGACATCAGAGCTCAGTCTCCCTCCCTTCCATGCCAGGACACAGTGAGAAGCTAAAGGCCAGGGAGAGAACTCTCACCAGAGACCAAGTCGGCTGGCACCCGGTCCATGGTATTTTGTGACAGCAGCCTGCGTAGACTAACATAATCAGTAACTATCACCTGAACTATTTCTTAATAATAAAATGCCTGCCTCGAGGAAGTGATTGAAGTCTCCCTGGGCATCACCTTGTCATTTAGAAGAGAAGCCTGCTCACATCATTTGTGCTTTTACCTATCTGCTAGGCACCTTGCTAATCACTGTATGTGCACTAGGTAGGAAGCTGTGGGTTGTGGAACTTGCCCAAGGTCGCAGAGCTAGTAAGGCGAAGGCCCCGATGGGGAGGGAGCACAGGCTTGCTGGCTCAGAAGCCGGGCTGGCGCTGGCTGTTGGCTCTGCCTCCTGCCCCATCTGAGCCTGCATCAGGCTGAGCTCCTACCTTCCTCATCGAAAACATTCCACTTTTGCTGGCGAAGTTTCACCTGAGGATATATTTATTGATTTTTTTAGAAAGAGAGAAAAAGATCAATGTGAGAGAGAAACACCAATCGGCGCCTCCTGTAGGCGGCCCCCTGTAATCACCCTGTTGGTGGACGAGATGATGCTCCGGCCAACTGAGCCGCCCAGCCAGGGCTCAGAGGTCATTTTTTTTGAGATTCACCAAGACCCATTGTTCATATGATCCCAATTTTGCAAGGATAAAGAAGAAAGAGAAGGAAACATGTCAGTCTCCATGGCACTAACAAAGCCTGGAAAAGTGACATCTAATGATGATCGTGGGTTTCCTCTGACGAGTACGATGAGTGATTTTGTTGTGTTTTGATATTTTTTTGGGCACTTTTATTTTACAAGCTCAAGTTTCAAGATCGGAAAAACAACCTTTAATAGTGAAATATAAGGCACGCTGTCCTCTTCCTGTGACGTGTGTGTGCCCCACCGCAGCACAGTGTCTCCGGATGGCTCCTGGTCTGCAAATCTGGGCACCAAGGTCAAGGCTCCAGAGAACCACAGAGAGAAGTAAATGGCAGGCACTGACCCCAAACAATCCCATTACAGAGGGTTGGGGGCGGGAGGAGGTGCTGACACTGGGTCAGTTCCAAACCTAACTGGGAAAACACGAAAATGGTTACCATCTGGAGCCTTCTGGTGACGGGAGGTGAGGCGGGGAGGTGGTCTGCAGCCAGGGCGCCTACGGCTGGGACTCTGGTGCCCCAGCCTTCCAACCACACCTCTCCGTGACCTTCGGATGACCCAGCGACTCACACGGGGTGGCCACTGTCAAAGTGACATTTCCAAATAATGGGGTGTTCCAGAGGAGCTGGACCATGTCCTTGGAGATCTGTCTTTATCAAACAGTAAAGAAAAGGAACAGTAACTTTCCTCTCTGGGTTCCTAAGAGCGTGGGGCTGAGGCCGTGGTATGATCCGTGGTTGTCTTGGCGTCATCAGTCTCGTTCCCCTCTTACATCTCCTCAAGTGCCATTTTTGGCAAAGGAGTGCTGGAGAAATATTACATTTTGAGGAAAAGAAAACAGTAGGGTTCCCAGCCCTGACTCTCCCCCTCAGTTTCATAATGAAAAGTTGTGAGCGGTAGAGAGCTAGGATTTCTTTGGAGGCAAATCATGGTGAATGGAAGCTTCTTATAGGTGCGAGAATATTCTGGAGGGAATCCTGCTAATGAGAAAATAAAAGGGCTGTTGTGTCTTCTCCAGGGGGCATTTGGAAAGAGGCGGGGACCTGAACACAGCAGTTCTTCTCGCAGGATTTTCAGTGTTACCAAAGCAAGGCTCTCTTCTTTGGGTAACTATTTCTTGGTGTTGGAGGAGTGTTGTGAAGGAATATTCTAAGAGCCTGATTCTACATGAATCTGCCTACCTTTGCCGTTAGTTGCTGTGACTCCTTGGAGTCAGGGATCCTAGTCTACTCATCCATTTTCTCCTTCGACTGCTATGATTGAGCAGCTGTTATGTGAGCAGCTCTGTGCTATGCGTTAAGGATATATATGTACAAATATATTCCATAGATAGTGAGTATAAATACTATATATGTATCTAATAGTAGGCTGAGTGGCAGTCACTCAAAAGATAGGTCCATGTCCTGACACCCTTTTGGAAGTCGTAACAGCAGTGAGCAGCTTCAAGGCTGGGTCTCCAAGTGAAACGAGAAGCCCCCGGGAGGCGTTACAGGCTGAAGTTGTCAGAACGCCCGCGTGTGGCCTAGTGGTGGTAGCAGCTCGGAGAAAAGCTGCCTTTGCAGGGCCACGAGCATGGCCAAGGGGGCCTCGGTGAAAGGTTAGGGGGAAACAGGGGCATGGGAGCCCTCTGGAAGAACTGGGGAGCAAAAAACCCAGAGGTATGCTGCTCTCATGTGCTGAGAAAAGAAACTGTCCACTTCTGTCAGGTCTGTGTAAATGTCGAGTGTTTGCAAATAGTTATAAAGTGTATTCTCGAAAATTTGAGGTATAATAAGGCCAACAGATCAGGAGGTGATTGCCACTGGAGACAGTTTGTCACAGTTCCTGAGAGGAGGGGGTGTGGCACGTGAAGGGGGCCACACGGAGAAGTGCCAGGGTCAGTTAGAAGGCAGAGGAAGAGAACAGGACTGTGGACAGGAGCCTTTGTCGTGGTTTCTGCAGGAAGCAAGGAGCATGGCGGGTCAGCAGGTTTCAGGTGGGCTATTGGAAAGGCCAGTGGACTCGGGGCATAGGAGCTGTCCCTAGTTGCCTGGTAT
This sequence comes from Miniopterus natalensis, assembly GCF_054644295.1. NCBI lineage: Eukaryota > Metazoa > Chordata > Mammalia > Chiroptera > Miniopteridae > Miniopterus > Miniopterus natalensis. Next base: position 78,874,419 of record NC_142090.1, read on the forward strand.
CTGCCCCAGGGAGGTTAGGACAGACAGACAGTGGCCTGGAGCGTGGGAGCCTGATTGAGAAGGTGGTCAGGCTATGGGCCCTGGGCTGGGTGGTGTGTATTTGAAAACGGTGCCCACAGGCGAGTTGTTAATATTTCGGAACTGGCTGCCGGTGGGATGGGCAGTCTCTCTAGGCTCAGCCAGACCCCAGATGTCAAAGCATCAGAATTCAGAAAATAAAAGACACGGTTAGTACAATTAGGCAGCTGGAGGCGGTGAACATCGTTTCCCCCTTTCCTCTTGGAGCCTCATGAAAGGTTAGGCTGCTTTCCCTGTAAGCCTCACCCCCTGCGGCCGCAGGGACCAACCCCGGAGCATCTGCTCGTGCAGGGAAGGGGCTCTGTGTGTCCCGGGCCTCATTTGGAAAGGAATTTGAAGTCTCTCTCTGGAAGGCCTCATATGCATAAGCACAAAACCTTACTCACTGATAATGAGTTTCAATGGAAACTCTTAGTCATGTTTTTAAGGGCTGCTGCTTTGAAGGCGCCCAGTAGAACCAAAGCCTTCATTATGTGAGAGATGTTTTTATGTGAAGTCTGTTGATACCACACTTTGAAAGCGAATTAATGATGAGCTTCAGTAAGCTGAGTATTTAAAACGATGTCAAGAGGAGTCCCCCATTGGAAATGTGGTGGACAGTGTGGTATTAAACGGGGTCCTGTCTTAACCCCACATGTTGACACTCTGAACTCTGGTTTCTCTCTCTCTCTCTCTTTCCTTGCCTTGTCAAGAAGAAACCAGTCAGGAAATTACACACAACATTGTATTTCACTCCGTGGTGGTGGTGTTACTCACTTGCATATTAATTTTCTAGACTCAAATGGCAGTGGAACTATATACATAGCACCATATGAAGTGGGTGGTTTACTATAGCACACAGATGCCTGTATTTGACCTAAAAAAAAAAAAGCAATAAATACAAAATGTTTTCAAACAAGGAAGGTTTAGACCTCAGTCGACTTTGGTTCCTGGGCTTATTAGAACAGTTTGGTCAGTGAATCACCGTGAGCTCTCGGGGAGAGCAGAGCGCTTGGAAGGGGGAGCATATGCGTTTGAGAGCCAATGTTGGCTCTGGAAGCCGAGGGTATCCTGGTGGGGTGCAGCGTCCAGGAAATGGAGCCAAAGCTCGCTCGGGTCCAAGAGTCTGCAGCTCACATTGGGAAAGTTCTCTCGGGTCATCTAGTGCAAAGCAACCGTCTCCACCTCCGGGCCCCTGGACGCTGTGCTAATCCTGCCCCAGTGTGGCCTCTGTCGGGGGCTGCTGATGGGGGGACTCAGCTCTCAGTAGACAGTGGAGTTTAGTCCTCCGAGATGGCTTTATGCCACCACCCTGGACTTGCCACAGGCTCCTACTAATTGTCCACAGTATTTCTATAAGTGCAGAGTCACCTCCGGTAAGATGAGGTGAGAGAAAGAGTTCCACCATTTGTAGGAGGAAACACTGTCCCTCTTACTTTCAAAGGAGAGGGGAGCAGGATGCAGGGCGGCTTCACTTCACTCAGGCCCTTTCTGTCCCAGTGACCCAAACGCCCACAGGCCCAGAAGGACAGGCCATAGTCACCTCCAGGTGTGCCTGGTGTCATTCTTTATGAAAACAAAGAAAACATGGGATTGCCAAAATGTTAATTTTGCATTATGAGAATTTTAAAAAATTCTATCAACTCTCCCCATCATTTCACAATAGAAGGACATTGTTAACACCAAGATATAGGAGTACATTGCCCTAAATTTTCTCATGTACGCACCGTCTGGAGAAGATGTTGGCATAGATTGTTGCACTATGTAGAAATAATTGGCTCATTTTATTGAGTGTTTACCAGGTACCGGGTGCTCTTCTGAGCTCTTACATGTATTGTCTCATTTTTTTCCTTTTTAAAGTTCTTAGATGGCTCCATATGGCCTCATGCAGTGATTGCAAATATATCATTTCTGTCACCTCTGATCCATTGATGGGGCCTTGACTAGGGTGTGTACAGAGAGGGATCCTGAGATTAACAGAGGCTCCACTGGAAAGGGTGCTTGACCGAATAACATCACCTGACGTGGGAATGTGTGCGTGTGTGTGTGTGTGTGGAGGGTGGGGGAATAGAAAGGGTGGGTATTTGCCACCCCACAGCCCTCCAAGAAGAGTTTCAAAGCCTGCAGTGGGCAAGCCTGGGCTTTACAGCCCTTGGGAGGCCTTTCCCGACTGACCTCCCACCCCCCTTTTTAAAAATTCAGTGCTGGTACCTTCCAACTATAAGGTGCACAGGAATCTCCAGAGACTCTCGTTAAAATGCAGATGCTTATTCTTAGGTCTGAGGTGCCACATTTCTATCAAGCTCCCAGGTGTTGCTTGTCCGTGGACCACACTTTGGGTAGCCAGGCCACTTACCATTCATTCCGGGACCTGCCCGTATTTTCACTGCTCAGTTAAGGGTTATCATTTATTATTTCCTAGATGCCAGGCCCTGTGGTAAGCATTTTACATAAATCATCTTATTTAATCCCAACAACCAACCTCTTAGATCTGTAATAGTATTAGCATCCCTTTTTACAAATAAATAGACCAGACTCAGAGATGAAGTGACCTCCTCCAGCTTCAAAGACAGTGAGGCCCTTGAACCCAGGTCTGCTGGACCCCAGGGCATATAGCCCAACTCTTTGTCACTCAGCCAGTGGGCCATCGACATAAGCATCACCTGAGAGCTTGTTAGAAAAGCAGAGTCTCAGGCCCTGCCCTAGACCTGCTGCCCTTGATCAAGATCCCAGGTAGTTTCCATATACGTTCAAGTGCAAGAATTGCTCCTCTAAATTCTTCACGACCATGACTTTGCATATTTTCTCATGCTGTTTCTTGCAAAATAGCAAGTGTTGAATCACAATTTTTACCACATCGTTTCAATCAGGGAATTTAAAAAAAATATATTTTGATCCCACAAGGTTGACCCAAAGGGCACTGTTACTAGGTTGCTGGGGAGATTTTTGGCTTGGCAGAAATAATCAACTTGAAATAAAACTGACAATGGCTAAAGCTACAAGTGATAAAACTTGCTATAAATGAAAACCTGCCCAAAGGGTCATCATGATGGTCATGTTGGATCCTGCAAGAATTGGCTCAGGAAGAAAGAATTAGACTTGGTAGAATGATCAGCATGAAGTAAAACTGTCAACAGCTGAAATTGCACATGGAAAGATACAGATTAAAAAAACTGATAGAAGATGCAAGTCTTCTTAAAAAAAATTAAATCTGTAAAATTAGACCCAGAAACATTGAACTTGTTAGAAATGGTGGCCTCCAAAAGAAAGCTCACGAAGGCAGAAAAACCTACTGTAAGGTTATTTTTTATAACAATAAAGTATTACTAATATAATGTTAATATTAAGTTCCTGCTATCTGTCTTAATTATTATGTATTCCCAGCTTCTAAAACAGTGCCTGCGTATCGCAGTATCTCAGTTAAAAAATGTTGCACAAAATCTTAAAATTTACAATTTGATTAAAAAAAAATTCAGTTCAACGAAAATGAAAATGGAAAAAACTCTTGAAAAGGGTTGAAGCATGTGGAATAGAATTTGATCAAAGAAGTAAAATAATTGAATGGCATTGAATCCAGAGAATGCTTTTCATCTGAGAAAGGTTCCATGAGGAGATGACTCATCAGTGTTGGCAAAATTTGGATATGAGATTCACAAACATGAGTCAAAATAGGCTGGAAGGGTGGGGCCATGCTGTCCACCTGGTCAGACGGTAGAGTCAAAAATGTGGAGCAAACAGCTGCACAGAAACAATTTTCATTCCTTCCTTCTGGCAGCAATTCCGGGTGATCCTTCAATGCCTCGCTGAAATGTAACATCTGGCATGAGGCCTTTGCTCGTCCAAAGAGGACATCGTTCCCCCAGTGTTATTACTCCTACCATGATGACCCAAGGATGTGTTGACTATGCCATCGAGTCTATTAAAGTTCATCGAAGTTGAAGGAAGACTTTTTAAAAAATATGTTTTAATTGATTTTTTTTTTAGAGAGAGAGGAATGGAGAGGGAGAGAGAGATAGAAACACCATCGATCGGCTGCCTCCTGCAAGCCCCCCACTGGGGATCAAGCCTACAACCCGGGCATGTGCCCTGACCGGGAATCGAACCCGTGACCTCTTGGTTCCTGGGTCAGTGCTCAACCACTGAGCCACACCAGCCAGACGAAGGAAGACTTTTGAGAGCAACGAAAGTGTGTTTCTAATAGATCAACCTTCCAATATCTGAGAGGGCTCGCTTACAATTTTATTAGAGTTTAGCTAAGGAATAAATACAAACTTTCACTCTGTCTTTTGATTTATAATATAATTACTAAAGATAATATACGGAACAGAGTGTTACATGATTAACTGCCTGAAAAGCCACCTCTCGTTCATAATACTGAAAGCTACAAAAATTCGCCAAAAAATACAGAACTTTGTAGAAATGTTCACTAGCACATCAAATTGTTCATAGTTGGACTGTACATGTCAACAGTGGTTTTGATTAAAATTGATGGGTAAATAAAATCTTTCAAAATTTAGGTCTGAATAATTGAACCCAAGAAACTGGGCTCGATGAAAATAATCACAGAAAAAGGTGACAGTGCGATTCGATACGTATCGTTTTCGCTATGCTCCGTAAAGACATAAACTCAACACGAAAGTTATATCCTGCAATGTTCTTTGCAAGTGGCTTACAACAGAGAGACACGAACAACTACTGCTGCATGCGGAGTGCTAGGGGGACGCTAACTAACCTGTGTCAGCTGCCCTTCGTGGCCGAGGGTCACTTCCCAGAGCAGCAGCTGTGCATTTCTGTCTGATCATTTTTATTTGTATAGAAACAAAGAGAATATTTTCCCCACTCGCCTTATCAGTTTCGTAAGCCGGCATTTTTGTGGGTGGTGGTGTGATGTCGCTAAGAGTGACAGAGCCTTGGGAACATGACTGCCACTTCTGTTTCATCCCCCGGACCCGAACCCGAACCCGAACCCGAACCCGAACCCAGCCCGGGAGGGTCAGGGCAGCTTCCCACTCTCAAGGGTACCGGCCCCGCAGCAGCCCAAGTTTGAGCTCGCGGCTGAAAGCTGAATTTTGGGAAACTGAGAGCTTCCCAATACTAAAGGCTTCCCTGATGAGATCGGCGGTGTTACTGATATATGGAATTTTAAAAAATACCATCTCAGGCGATCTGCTTAGCGGTGTAATGCTTTCCAGTGTGTTATGCTACAAAATCCTGCAGGACTGAAGACACACTCAGGATGTAAGGCAGTTACTGTAACAGTATTTACAGGATATCAAGTTCTACGCTGCAGCTAGCCTTTGAGGAACTAACACTTGTTCAGTTTTGCTCTACTATCCAATAAAAATATCTAAAGCTATCTGGCAATATTATAAAATACTCCTTGCTTTTCCAATGACACAACTCTGTGAGGCTGGATTTTCCTTAGATATTTCAACCAAAACAACATATTGAAAGTAGTGGGTACAGAAAGAGCGCCCAGCCGTCTTTATTAAGCCAGACATCGAAGAAGTTTGTAAATGTGTGAAACAATACCACTAGTCTCTCATTTTCTAGGTTTCAGAAAATACAGTTATTTTTCATTAAAAAAAATATGTTATTTATATTAGCATGTCATTTTTATTATTTTAAAATTAAGTAATTAATTTTTAAATAATTTCTCGGTTTCAGTTTCTAATATGGTCAATATTGCTACTTATAACCTAGATAGACTAAAGCTCTTTGGCATCCTCAATAAGTTTTAAGAATGTAAAGAGGTCCTGGGACCAATAAATTTGAGAACCACTGGGCCAGACAATCCTTTTTTAGCTTCCAAGAAGTCCAACTACCGGCTTGAGGCTTGGGGGTGCTAGGAGACCCTCTCTGCGCTGGGCTTTCCCTAAACTTGGAGATGCGTGATTCCGATTTTTGCCGATACGAATCTCCTTAGGAAGTCCCAGTGGTCACGGTCGCCTGCTTACCCCTCTTTACATGAGAACCCCGCTTCTACCTGGCGTTGAACACAGAACTTCGAGTTGCCATGGGCGCACTGTGTAATCCCAGTTGCAAATTGTTTTCTCTTTGGCAAAGTTTCATGATTCCCCGGGATGCTGCTCTTTACCTGGAAGCTGTACAAGTATTTATCGGGTGTCTCCCAGGTGCAAAGCACTTTTCTCGGGTGTGGGGAGATGATGATGATGAAGGACGTGCTATTCTGCTCTTGTGGGGTTGACAGTCCAGCGAATACAGTGGGTAATAGTTTACTGAGCACTTAACTCCGCATCAGGTTCTGTGCATTTTTACGTGGCGTCTCTATTTCATCATCACAGCAGTTCGCCAAGGTTAGTACCAGTGTCCTCATTTTACACAGAAGGAAACAGGCTCAGGGAAGTTCAGAAATTTGCCCACAGTCACTGTAGCGGACGTTCTTGGAACCCCCGCCGAGACCCCGTCGGTCACCCTCTCCAGGCCTGGGCTTCCGTTGCTGCTAGTGGCCTGCAGCTGCAAAATTCTCCCGAGGGTTGCCCGTGGGCTCTCCCAGCTGCCCCGCCTGCGCCCACCTGCCCCCTCCACCCCTGGCTGAGGACTAACTGAGGCTCGCATACAAAAGCCCAGCTCCCTTTGCCTCCGGATAAACTCCGGGGTGCAATTTACATTTCAGAGCTTTTTCAGGGTTCAGGCTGAGACCGACCTTCAACTGAAGTCAGCCCCTTGCTTAGCTGCTTCTTTCCTAGTCTGCTTCGCAGACTTTCACCATTTGTTCCTGGGAGTCCTTTGTTGATAAATCATTTGAACTTGAATCCTTGGCTCAGAGTCTGCTTCTGGGAGAATCCGACTGAAGACATTTACCCACCTACAGGGGGGAAGTCAGGATTTGAACCCAGGGCTGCCTGACTCCCGTGCTTTTAATTCGCATGCTTGCCTGTGCGTTGGTGTGAGCTTGCTGGCGAGTTGGCCCATCCAGATGTTCGTCCTCTATAACCACACTTCTTATTTGCTACGCGGAAGGGTGTTTCTTTGTGCCTTGAATCGATGTGTTCTTTACCCTCTTGAACAATATCCTGCAAAGAGGAAGCAGTAACTTCCAGTTAGGCTGTTGTGCTCATTGACAACCAGTCAACTGAAAACAAGTACATACAGGCACATGCCAGCTCCCCCTCTCACCAAGGTAAAATAAAGGAAATATCCACTAATTCTTCCTTCCTACCACCCATGATGGCAATACGTAAGTAAACGGGCAAATAGCAGCTTGGCCACAACCTACCAGGGGCTCCTTCAACAGGATCCTCAGCGGCAGCTAGAATGTCACAAGCTGTCACCACCTCAGGAGCGGAGAAGCAGTAGCCTGGGGCGTGTGTGTGTGTGTGTGTGTGTGTGTGTGTGTGTGGCAGTCACACTGTCACTGTGCTAAGCTCCGCCTTCCGTGTTGAATGCATGAGCTGCTTCCCCCCAATGCCCTCTTGGTTTGGTTCCCTAAACTCGAGTCGGGGTGACTACAACTCCCCAGCCATTGCTTTTACAGAAAGCCCTTCTGGTCTTGACTGTCGGTTGCCCTTTTGTATTGTGGAGTCCTTGAATGTGTCGGGTGTTAAAATTCGCAGGAGGCCTAGGGACATGTATCCGCAAAGCATCCTTGGCATCGAAGACATTTCTGTGAAAACGTCCCTTTTCCAGTTCTACGTAACTGTTGATTTTCTCAGTTAACAAAAGATCAGGTCGTCCACTGAGGAATTTGGGCTTGGTGTCCCACAACTTAAATATGTATGCTAAGTGGGAGTCTAGAAAGGCCTCAGATTAATCCAGTTCTTGCGACATCTGGGGCTGAGGTTGCAGTGGGGGTGGCTGATTTAAGTGCTGACTTTGGAAGGAGCCATCCTGTCCAAGTTTGGAGCTGTGGGCTCAGGTCACAGCTGCAGGCTTGGAGCATTTCACCCAGCTCCACTCAGTTGAAAAGTTGACAGCACACCCTTGACATGCCTTGGTATTTACTCTCATTTCTCTATTTTACCTCAGCTCTTCTCCTCAACAAAGGCAATCTTATAGCCAACTGACACTTCGCATGTTGACTTTGAGAGACAGTCTATTTTTTATTTATTGAAGGGGGAATGGATCCCCATGTGCGTCCTGGGGGTGAGGGGTGGGTTCGGTGCAGGGAACCTCTCCATCGCCCTGCTCCTCTTAGGTTGGACGGAATGCCACGTGTTCCTTCCTTCTCTCTGCTGGCAGGTCTCTGGAGTTTCAAAGCGAGCATAGACGCACAAATGCAATAGGTCCTGCAGATCTGCTCTGGGAAATTTTCTATGGCAGGAATCGGCACAAAAAAAGGTGGGGAGACTGGTCAGGAACTAGAAAGATCGCTCATGAAGGGGGAGTAGGAGGCCGCTCCCTGCCGCCTCCCGTTTGCTTCCTTCCTCGCTCTCCCCCCTCTCTCCCCCAGTCTGAAGCTACAGATGCTGGGAACGCCCCTCAGTGGGGAGGACCCCTGACCAATCTGACCTGGGAGAGACGAGGCTTTGCCATGACCTTCAGCAGAGATAGAGGCTCAGCAAGATTTTAAAAATTTACCCTCAAATTCATGGAGCTGTGACATATTGGCATCATTGGGTCATCTGTTGATTTGAATATGAAAAGTCTTTCACGGGAGAGATTTCACTGTAGCATCAACCTGGTTTCCAGGGTGGGGCAAAAGGAGGCTTACAGTTGCTCGTATGGAAAATAAGACGGTAAGGAACCTCTCTGCTCCCAGCTGTAGCCCTCCTTTGCCCCCCCTTGTAGCGGATGCGTCAGGCAGTCCCCGATTGGGTCTCCTCTCCCTCCCTCCATCCCATTCCCATTTACTTTAAGGAACTTTCTCCTGAACAAAAGGTGTGTTACAACCTTGAACACCCTGAATGAACTGCCGTCTTCTTAGGGCCCGGACGCCTCTCCCCAGCACGTGTCCTGCCCACCTGTTCCCTCCAGTGTCGTCACTCGGTCCCTTCCCGCTGCCCTCCAGCCCCCAGCCCCCCAGTCTGGTTTAGGTTCAGCGGGGTTTCCAGCTCCGTGCCAGTGAATTGGCTCCGTGCGTTAACTTCCCTCTGCGCGTGTCTTACCTCGAGTTATGGGGGGAAAGGTCCCGTCCCTTGAAAAGCGTTGAGGGGAGCCCAGCGGGATATGGGGGAGTCAGGAAGGAAACTTCTCCAGGAAACCTTGACCAAGAGAAACACCATCTGAAAATGCCTAAGCTAACAGAACGGAGCGTAGGCCATCTGCTTCTGGCCCGTTCTCGTTAACCACCGCGTCCCTGGGGACTGGTTTTCCTCCTAATATGGTGAAATATGCCCAAAACAAGTAACTTCTCCTGTGGGACTTAAAGGATTTGACTGAATCACATGGAAAGTTACCAGATCTTCGGGGTGATTTATGTGGTGGAGGCATGGTTCTATTTGGATGAACTTGTTGCTGGATCCCAGGGAAAAGAAAGTAAAATATTCAATATATACTCACCAAGTAGTTCCAAGGGCCTTGCCTGGAGAAAAAGACATTGTTTGTTTTAAAAGTCAGTATAGAAAGAGCAAAAATAAAAAGGAAATTGCATTTTTGTAGGGAAGTTATCACATTGCCATTTTTTTCATGAGTGATGTAGATAAAGTCATTTGTCTCGCTAGTGTGTCATTTGCTTGGTCATCAGTATGAAAAAGGCGTGTACGTGCGTAAGTGCTGACACTTCAGCGGAGGCGGGAAGTCCTTCCAATTTATACCAGACTATGGAAGAACACAAGGGATTTTAGAAGCAGGACACCGAACGGGGATGCCGAGTCCCCGCCACCTGCTCTTGTTCCCTCAGACACCCGCAGCACCTCTTCGGAGCCGAAGCTCAGGCCACGCCGAGGCGTCGCTTCCACTCCCGGCCTGTGTGAAGGCGGAGCAGCGGGAATAAAGCTACCGGGCCCTGCTCACTCCTCCCCTCCGATCCTGTCGCTTGCCCCCTTCCTGCTGACCTCAAACCCGGCAGTTCCGGTTTTAGGAAAAGTCACTGCGATGGGACCCTGGCGAGGTCCACAGAAAGCGCAAAGACCCCAAAGCGCAAAGACCCCAAAGCGCAAAGACCCCAAAGTGAAAAGACCCCAGATGTGGGTGGTGTTTTTCAACCACAGAAAAATCTAGAGAATCAGGAAAAAAATATACAACTGAAGTCTTGCTTTTCAAAGGCATCTTCAACTGGAGAGGGAAGAATTGTCCCCAAAATCTTACGTGTCATAAAGAAAAGAACCGGGGCGTGCGGATGGGAGCTGGGCCACCACCGCGCTCCACACATCAGCGTGTGCCCGGGTTTCAGACGCGGTGGCCACGCCGGGGACCATTCTGGATCTGTCCCCTCTCCACACTCCACCCGGTAAGTTCCTGTTAGCAGTGCCCCTCATACCGCAGGAGAACCAGCAGTGGCCCAAGCAGGGCATTTGGGTGCCTTGGAGTAAGTGACTAATCTTCTTGGTTTACAAATGTGGCTCTTAAAATATTAGGTTTAAAGATCGTTTTGAGAAACTGAATAAAGATAAGGAAAAGGGAGCATACGTACCACATGCACATCGCATTTTGCATTTAGATCCCGGGTTCCCAAAACGTGAGGTCTGCAACATCGTTGTGGGAAAATCTCAGGCTACGCAAAGAACACCCATGACAAGCGGAGGGAAGAAACAGGGTTCTGGCCCTGGGCAGGGATATAATTCCCTTTTCTGGCGACCAATTAATCCAACCCATCGGGTTGACCTGAAGTGGTTTATAAAAAGGAACAATGGGAAATAGCACTGGTAGGAGCTCTTCAGGACTGGAAACAGTATTAAATGGGCTCTAAAAAACCAAATAAATATGATACGAAATACACTAAATTCAAGTTTTAAGAGCTCTTCCAGCCAGAGTGGCAAAGGAGGAAATGCTGATTCTTTGGGGGAGAAGCGATGGGGGCGGGGGTGGGGAGGGAAATGGGAAGGGAAGGCGAGATGTTTAATTTCCAGCATCAGTGTTTCTGAGGCCAAGAATATATTGCTGACCCAGGCATGAGAAAATGCACAGGGCTTTCCAGTAATCCACAGTCAGCTGACCTGGTTAAGGAGAGAAACACCAGCTTTAACATAACGTTAGGCTGTAAATATAATTTCTTATCTGGGATTCTGGTTATTTATACCTCGAGGCAAATAGCTTTATAAAGATCTTACTGAATCTCATTGGGAGAAGCTTCAAGTCCGGGGACTGCCTGGACTTCATGAGGTTATCAGAGAAAAATGCTGTATTCTTATGTGGTAGGCTGACATAGATTCTATTCAATAGCCACTAGGACTTTTATCAAGATGCTATTAATTATATAAAAAACAAATAAAAGTCTTCATCTTAGTGCTGGTTCTGTGGCAATAAGAACAGTTTCTCCTTTCAAAAGTTTTTCATTTGAGCCATCTCACACGTTTGCTGTTAGGATAAAGTGCTTTGACCAGTCAAACTGAGCGAGCTACGTGTTGCTTTAGTAATCTGACATTTTGTTGGTTTGGCTGCCTAGCAACGCCGTTTAAAAGTTTGCACCCTGTCCACTTTTTTTTATTTTTTATTCTCACCCGAGATACTGCTTTTCCGAGAGAGTGGAAGGGGGAGAGAGAGAGAGAAAGAGAGAAACACTGATGTGAGAGAGTCACATCGACTGGTTGCCTCCCTCGGGGGGTCCCTATGGGGCCTGGGGATGAATCCCGCTACCGAGGCACATGCCCTTGGCTGGAATCGACCCCGAGGCTCTTTAGTCCTCAGGCCGACACTCTAACTACTGAGCCAAACCAGCTTGGGCGCACTCTGTCCACTTTTGATTGGAGCTTGCAGTGACCAAATGGCAGAAAAAATGGCTTTTGTAAGGATGTGAGTCCAACTGAAATTTTGCAAGATGGGAGTCATTTCATTTTTGGAGGTTGTGTTCCATCCAAAAGGCTTCTCTGTGGTTTGTGTAACCCGAGAATGATTTTCTACCCAAGTCATGTTTGAATAAAGCAACGGACAGGAGCCTGTCTCTGTTTCTCAGACATGTAATCTGGCGCTTGGTGGGAGAGAATCATCTCCTTTCTACCACCCTTCACAAGGCAGGTGGTAGGGGTTGGTTTGAAGTCTCATTTGCACAAAGAGGATTTTATTCATTAACTAGGTCACGCAACAGAAGTTGTCAATTATATGCCAAGTTTTAAAAATTATATATCGAATAAGTGCATTTTCCTTTTAGTCAAATTATAGGTTTATATTTTTTCAATACCAAGGAGAGAGTAGATTATTTTCAGCAGAAGTAATCCTGCTGTTTCTTTTGTTTTTCCCCTTTAGCAAGACAGACAAAAATATTTTTGCTATTTTCTTAGAAAGAATGACTTCAATATCAATATCTTTTTCCAGATATAACTTTAGCAACCTCGATAAACACATGGTAACTCTGTGGTGTACCTTGCTGTTGACTTGAACCTTTGATAATCCTAAAAATTCCCATCTTCCCAAAGTTTGGGTACATTTATTCCTGCACTGTCACCTGCCCTGCTTTTCCTCCAGACAAACATAGGTCCTAGCTGAGATCTCCGAAAAGCTGAACAAAAAGGCGAGCGATCATAGAGAACTTATACTGAGAAATAAAATGATTTGTAGTAAAAATCTTGTAAAAACGTGGTTTGGTATTGGGTAAAGAAGGTGGCAGCGCTCAGTTATATTGGTCTGTGATTGACTTTTAAAATATTTCAACATGAACTTCAAGGTGATAAATTCTTGTGTTAATTTCCTTTTGTACCCTAATTTATGCTAGTTACTAGCTGAAGCTCCCTAGCCAGGGTTGGTTGGTTAACACTTGAAAAATTCTAATCTTGGGTCTCCAGGAAGTTAACACAAGCTGTGCTGAGCAGCCTGGTAGAATTTCTGCCCTCAAACAACCCCCTCCCCTTGAAGGTGGACCCTTGTCTCCATTGTCATCTTCATTTTGACGCCCCTTTACCCCATGTGAATTTATACTTCTTTGACTTTTTCTTTGATTTACTTACATCTACCCATTTCCCTCATTTAATTGAGATAAATGCAATCTTTAACACATGCTCACTTGGTATCTGCATGACAACCAGTATTTTGCCTTATTTTGAAAATTATCCGTTAGCACGATTATTTTAAGCCATTAAGTTTTGAAGGGCAACAATGGAGAGTGAAAGCCATAACCCACTGGAATTAATTGCCGATGTCTCGCTTGCCTGTGTTTCTTTGTTATCCGTATTACTAACAGAAAATGCCATTTTTGTGGCATTGGTGATACGCATTTATAGAGGAAAATATCGGGAGCATGGCCCTACAACATTGTGACTAAAGGGAGGCAGAAGAGTGATGAGGTGAAGGTCATGGGCTTAAGCCATTTACTGTGCTCAGATCTGAACCCGGCCTTCACCATGAATCAACCGTGTAAACTTGGGTGTATATATTAATATCTCAACCTCAATTTCCTCATGAACCAAAATCATGCTTACTGCATAGGATTATAGCAAATGCTAAATGAGATCGTGTAGCAGACACCTTTGATTGCCCACTTGACATCCAAGTCCTCACTTCTGAACAGAGTCCCAGTTAGTGTCAGCATCCACATTGCCTCCAGCTCCAGAGAGGTGTCCAGAGGCAGGTAAACCAAGGAGCCCGTGGCCCTTCCCTGGAGCCTGCATTTGCTCAGGAGGGGGGCAGGATTGAGCTGACCCAGTCATACGAACTGGAGGGATTTGCATCCCATGCTGGGAGAGAGCACTCTTCTTCCTGCTGGGCGTGAACCAGGATGTATATGAACGCGTTTTGCCGTAGGCAGCCATCCTGTCACCAAGAAGCAAAACAGCCTTGGGACAGAGCCTCTGATGCGAGTCAGAACAGCACCAAAGCTGTAAGCTCAGGGCCTGACCTGTAGTCAGGATTGAGTGCATGTGATCTAGTAGCAGCCTGGGTTCTGCAGAGTCAGAGGCGAATGAATCTTCATTTGAACCTGCACCAAACGGACTCTGGAGCGTTGGCCAGGGAGGACTGGAAGGCTGCTCTCTTTCCCGTATATTGTGCAAGGAAAGTGCAGTTGTAACACGTGACCAGCCATGAATGATTGTTCTTCTTAAAACCCAAACGCGAGTACAATTGGGACGTTGGCCTCTGTACTCACTGCTTGTAGTTATAATTCATCTCTGTCAGAAATATAGCCCTTTCCTGCCAAATTGTTGAAATTACAATTTTCAAAGGGTCTGGCGAGGAAGCGTTTTCCCATCAGAGATAGCATTTCTCGTGTGATTTCTGCCCATTACTTTATAAAATAATAGCAGTCAAAGTCTTGCTTCTGGTAATAGAGAATCCTTTATCTGCTATCACCACTACTAAGTAACACTTCCAATTCGAGCCCTGTCCTGGGGATGTGATAACAGAGCTGGAAATTTGTGCTTCTGGCTAATGCTTAGCATATTAAATTTAAGCTTCCAAGCATTCCTCTGAATACAGTTTTGCCAAGATGCAGACACGCACGCACACACAGATGCATACACACGCACATACACATTGTGGTTTTTTTTTAGAAAACCAAAACCAAAAACCACATGAAGGAGGAAGAAGCATAGCCTTTGACAAGGCAGGAAGTCTAGCTTTCTTCTAGCATCTTAAAAGCTCCAGCCTCGTTTTAAGATGTGGGATGAAACTGGGAGTTTGTCCAGAGTGATGCCCATTTTTTAAAAAAATATGGAGACTAACTGGGAAATATTTAAAGTTTGGGAAAGTGGCTAACATGGCATGCGTCTGAGTCACCCAGGGCTGAATCTTGCCTGATATTGGTGACCATCTGCTTCATCTCCTAACAGCACCCATTGGACATTCCCATTTGGACAGCGTTAAGGACTCTATAGCAGTACCCAGAAAAATCTCCACGGTCAAATCCGGCTTGGGCTCTGGACTAGTATCGAGTCCGCTCTACGACTCAGTGCCTGAGAGAAAGTCCCAGTCCCAGCTAGGGTTAAATGTGAAATCCTGTCTGCTGGTGCAATTCATTAAAAGACAATTCGCCTATAATAGCTACTTAATGTGTCTGCAGTATATTTTCACCATAGACAAAATCAATAGAGGCGATCAATAAAAAGAATTATCACAAATTTCCTGACAACTCCATGGTGGCAGCAGCTGGGAAGCCAGGGCGAAGGAGCGGGCCACTGATGCTGGGCAGCACTTGGCGGTGGGGGTTGTCTCGCAGCCACTGGCAGCCGGTCTAGACGGCTTATCTCACAGTGACAGCCCCGAGGCCCCCCAGGAGAGCTGCCACCAGCCCATCGCCTTGATCTCCCGCTGCCTCTTGCGCTGGCTCCCAGCCCTTCCCTGGGTGGGGATGGGATGGGGTGAGGCCTTGAGTCTGGACTGTTTTGATTTTCATTCGTGTTAACCCAACCAGGGCCCTCTTCTGGACGGGAATAGCCGATTGCTGCTTCGAGCCGAGAGAGGCCGCTCTGTGGAGTTACAGCAGAAGGGACACATGCTGTCATTCCTGAGTTCCTCATGGTGTTTGTTTATTTGCCTTTACCTATTTTATTTATGCACAAAAGATCTGAGTCATCTCGAAGTAAAGACAACACATACAAGACGATGTAGATGGGTTAGAATGTCCAAGTCCTAGACCAGGAGGCGTGGGGCTGTTTAGTGGCTACCACCAAGTTGCACAAAAGGATATGAGCGAGAAAACAAAACAAAGAGAAGAACACAGGTCTTGGTCACAGTCCCCCAGCCGGGTCTGGCTTCTTTCCTCTCGAGAGCCAAGTTTATCCAGGTAGCGAAGATGTCCAGGCCTCAGGGCAAACAACCCTTTTTAAAGCCCCACAGGAAGCCTGGTGTGGGCTTTGGTTTCCATTTGCTTGAGATCCTTTCCCCCAAACCCCTAGCAGAGGGAGGTGGCCACGTTCAGACCAGTGACCTGTGAGGGGAGGTCTCTCAATGTGACGGAAGCTCCTGTGGGGAGAGCCTGGCCCTCCACGACGGCTCTGTCCAAACTCCTGATTATCTGAGGGGATCAAACACTTTATTATTTAAGACACATTGTGGCTGACTATATCCCACGGATGCAGATAGATGCTATTATCATCTTTATCATTAGGCGCCGACAGTCCAGGCCTCCCAGGGTGACAGGCTAGTGAGTATTGGTCTCTGGCTTGGAATCCCCCTGTCTGACCCCAGAGTCACAATGCTTACAGCCTTGATAGTAATTCTCTAATGTCACCTGGGGCTCTTGTCAAAGATGCAGTCCCTCTCCTCCACCCCTGAAGACTCTGCTCAGTAGCTCCAAGGCAAGGCCTCGGGTTCCATCCTGAGCAAGCAGGACCGGCGCTTTGGTGGAAAGTGTAAAGGCCCCGAGACTCGTCTGAGTCCCGCTGCCCTGTTAGCCACCTTCAATCGAGCTCACTTGTTTCTAAAGCCTGTTCTTCCTCCCTCTGTTGGGCTGACTCACTGAAGTATCCATGTCCCCACCCCCAGCCCTCACCCCCAGCGCAAGGGAGATTCACACACAGGAGTACCTTAGCTTAAAAACAGGTCCCGATTCTTTGGGATCTGAGGCTGAAAAGTGATAAGACCAACTGGAAAGGAGGGGGAGAAACAATCTTTTCTTCTCTCCTCTTAAGCAGTATTTTTGCATTTGTTAAACTGGACATCCTGGTGGTCACCAACGGGAACAACCAGCTCTAAGCCTTACTTATCCCATTAACCGGCTGGCTCATCACTTGGATGTCAACTTCTTGAATAATAGTGAAGTGAAATTGTTACAAGTCTTTGTTTTGGGGGAACATGGAAGAAAGGGGTGTTTTTAAAATTTGTGTGTTTTTAAAATTTTTCAATTACAGTTGACATTCAATATTATTTTGTATTAGTGTCAGGTGTACAGCGTAGTGGTTAGACAATTGTGCACTTTACAAAGTGATCCCCCAATATTTCCAGTACCCACCCAGCACCATAGGTAGTTATTCACATGCTCGTTTTTGTTTCATAGGAACCTTCATGGTTCGCTGTCAGTCAGCATAGATCAGTCCTGGCTCAGCCTGACACACAGGGTTCAAACTTCATATTGTTGGAAGCTGTGAAACCAAAGTCTTGAATTTTTCTCAAGAATTTTATTTTTAATAATAAAAAAATCACCAAGCCCATGTGTCCCATAAAAATAAACGAACGTTTTCACTCTCGAACCAATAAAGCAGATGAAAAAGTTGGAAGCCACATAGCTCTCTCTGTGTAACTCATCCAGGCCCTGCAAGGACTTGGAGAACCAGTCGTTTTATGTTTTGCAGATGGGGGAAACTGAGGAAGCGCCGGGTCCCTGTCCCGGGGTGTGGCCGTCGGATGACTGCCTGCCAGCTGCTCTAACTTGGAAGAGCGGCTCCCTTGCAGGTTGGAGAGGGGCCCAGATTCCGTAGCCTGGCAAGTTGCAGCCTCGCTGGCTAGCTCAGCTCCGTTTCCGGCTGAGTCGTTCTTGCACCCAGCGACCTGAGGTTCTTCAGAGGGTCATGTTGCATCATGCCTTTGCACAAGCTGCCCCTTCTTGCAGAAATGCTCCCTGCTCCTTTCCCATGCAGCAAACTCCCACTCATCCACTGCTCGCTCATCACCAGAAGCTGTCGGTACCCCCGTGGGGCTGCACCGTGGGACCCAACCACAGCACTTAAACACCAGATGACATTTGTGTTCTCATGTATCTTCCCACCAAGACACAGGTGGAGCATCACGAAGGCTGGATTCTGTTTAATTCATCTTTATGTTCCCAGGATCAGTCACATAGCCAAGCACAGAAGAGATGCTTGTTAAATGCTTGCTGAGGGCGTAAGTGCAGACGTGGGGGAATGTTAGGGAAAAAAAAAAAAAAAAAAGATGACATTTTCAAGCCCCTAAAAGAAGCTAGAAGAAGCAACAGGAAGGAGAAAGCTCATCCCACTTTCTGGCCAGTCTTTTCCCAGAGGCTGTCTCTCTTCTCCTGGTCTAAGGAATATAAACACTCTGATTCCTTTCATTGATAAATAACTTCTTCCATTAAAAAAGGGCCGGGGTTGGGGGGAGACTGGCAATCGTTTGGGGGGATGATTTCTGCGGGGCCGCCAGGGAACATGTTTGTGGCTGTGATAGGTATTTGGGCAAAGACACTACAGGGAGAGCTGGGATCACTTAAGAATTTGGGGGAAGAATTTTTTAATGTTTTCTCCCCTTGGGAGGAAGTCACACCCAGGCAGATGCTGTCACTCTATGCTCAGTTGCTTCTAAATAAGAGAAAACCCCGGCCTTTGGCAATCCTGTCCCTGGTCCCCCTGGCTCCTTCAGTACAAAGGCTGGGATTGAGTAACAGTCCCGCAATCAGAGGAATTTTCCCTCCAGCCTGCGGGTGTCAGCCTCCCCGCCAGGGGGTGGAGTCAGGCCTGGTTAACTGTTTGTCCCGCCTGGGGCCAGGAGCCGGGTGGGGGGTGGCCCCAGCCTAACCGGGCCGTCCTGCTCCCTTCCTCCCAAGGACCCCGGAGGCGGTGCTGTCTCTAAGCAGCCTCCCCTCCCAGGAGGGCCAGGTATTTGGGTTTTCATGGCGCAGACTGGGAGACTGGGGATGGCTGCAGACGAGAGGCTCGGGCAGTGCGGCTGGAGGGAAGCTCTGAGACTCTGAGGGACCCCTGCTCGCCTGAGTGAGGCCCAGTGATTCCAGGAGGAAATGATGAGGGTGAAGTGGGACAGGGAGGGGTTCATCGTCACAGGAGCCGGGACTACTGGTGCTGCTTCGTATCTATCCTTTCACTGAAGGAACCCGAATACCCCTGAGGCCTGTATCACTATCCACGGCTGACGGATGACCGGATGACCGCACTGAGGCTCAGGGATGAAGGGACTGCCCCGGGCCACATGGCGAGTAGATCTAGGGGTCAGGGTGTGAATGCAGTCTGTCTGGGTGCAGGCCATGAACAAAGATGAAGAGTAAAAGAGTCATTAACAAAAGGAAAGAGAATTGTGCTGTCCAGTTTGAAATCCGATCAGCCTACATTTCTCCAGTGGCTTTTCTCCGCCAAGGGTCATTCCTTTGAATCCTTATAAAATGTCCATTTGTAGATGAAGAAACTGAGGCTCAGAGAGGTCATGCCGCTTGTCCAACATTCAGATGACTAAGAATTCGGGGAGTCGGGATCCGAACCCGCGTCACCTGGAATTCTCATCAGTGTGGTAAGGCCGGGAGGAATGCTTTTGTACCTAGGGGAGCAAGAGAAAATAGAGATAAACTTATAGACTCCGATGGACCATTAGGAAATAACGTCTTCCCCGCGTTACCAGGTTAGGGAGGGCAGAATCCGCCTGGGTTCAGAGGGTAAGTAGGGGGAGCAATGGTGAGGAGGAGCGGAGCAGAGAACACCCCTGTGGGCCACACCACCGTCCCACTCTCCCCCTAGAACCTGGGGTAAGTGCAGGCTCCCAAAGGCCACGACACTTCCAGTTTCTCTCTTGTGTCCCCTCCACACTGAGTCCAGGTGGGCTTGTGACTTGCTTATAACCAATAAAATGTAGCAAAAGTGACTCTCCATGATTTTCAGGGCTGGGTCGGAACAGGCAATGGAACGGCCCACCTTTTCCGTTGGGACCCTCTCCCGTGGAGCCCCGAGCTTCCATGTGAGAACTATGACCCCATGAGGCTGCTGTGCCACGAGGAAGCCCAGGTCGTGCGTCCTGGCCAATAGCTTCAAGTGTGGTCCCAACCAACAGCCCTCGTCAACCTCTAGATATGTGAGTAAAGACTTTTCCAGAGGATTCCAGTCCCCGGCTTCCAAGTCACTCCCCTGCTTCCTCCTCCACTCTTTGCATCAGTCCAGACCCCAGATACCATGGAACCAAGACAAGCTGTGCCTACTGTGCCCTGTCAGAATGCCCAACACATGGGATCCACTAGCCTAACAGAGTCGTCGTTTAATTCACCAAGTGTGGGGGCGGATTGTCAGGCAGCAACAGTAACCAGAACATCATCTCACTTCATTGACTTTTAGGGGTAGCCCATGTCCCCCTCCTTGCCTCCCCCGCCGTATGCCAAGCTTTCACTTTTTAATAAGCTGTGTGGATAAAAGTGGTGGCAGCTCTCCGAAGGCTCCGTGCGCCGATCTTTGACGAGAGCGCTCTTAGACTGGCGAAGACGAGCCAGCTGCTTTCCGACGGCCTCTCCTGACCCGCCGCTCCCAGCCCTGTTCCATTCTTCACTTCTGGCCGGCAGCTCTCCCCCCTCCCCTGAGCATCCCCATTTGGATGGCAGATACCTTTCAGTCCACTCAGCCCCCAGGGCAAAAGCTTCCCTTCGACTCCGGAGCCATTTATGCGGTTCACGCCTCCATTTACCGCAACCCTGGGAGGGAGCGCCTCCAGGCCTTTAATGAAAGGGGCTGGTATGAAGCCACCGTAGTGGGTCTCTGGCTCAGGGTTCTACCCTACTGGTGAAATTCCACGGTTGTTAAAATTCTTCAAAGACCTGGATGAGCTCATTTCTCTTAAATTAGTGCCGGGTAGGAGACCTCTCATCTTCCCAGCACTAAGTTCATTATGGTTCCCTGGTGCCACCTCCCTATCAGCGGCCCTTCAGCCAGTAGCCAGAGCGTGAAGTGCGGAGCCCAACAGGCCTTTTCATGCTCTCGTTTCTTTCTTTCTTTCTGGGGGGACTCTGAAATCTAGCATCCACGCAGCAGGGTGTGTGCTGGCAAGCTTTGTCTCTACAAACATCCGTGTCCCCTCTACTTACTAGTTAGTGCCCTGAGCAAGTTACATAACGCCCCCTGAGTCCCACTTTTCTCATCCCAGTGGAGATAATGCCTGCCCAGGGTGATTGAAGATGGGCTGAGATAACCAGGGAGCCAAGTCAGCCAGAAGTTAGGCTAGTTGAAGAATGTGGCCCAAGATCTCATCTGTTGTTGTTATTTGTGGTTGTGCGTCACCAAATCTTATCAGCTCTGCCTTCCAAATTAACCCCAAATCTCGCCTGGTCCAAGCAGTGATCGCCTCGCCTCTGTTTGCGGGGCTGCAACATCCCATCTTGTTCCCTGCTTTACCCCAGATGCCTTCTCCCCCTCACAGCAGCCACAACAGCCTGTTCAGTCGTGGCCTGTCTCTCCCGGGCTCCAAACGCCTCGGTCGCATCCCGTCTTATTCAGAGGCAGGCTTTCACGGCGGTCTAGGCTCCTATCACCTCTGGGCTTCATCTCGTCCCTTCTTTCTTCCTCCCGCCCCTCCTGCTCTTCCTCAGCCGCCCGGTCCTGCCCTGCAGCCTTCGCGCTCTCAGGCTCGGCCCGGACGGCGTGCGGGTGCCTTTCTCTCTTTCGAAGCTTGGCCTGAGTGCGATCGTCTCACTGAGCTCTTCCCTGGCTATCCTGTGGAAGGCATCCCCACTGCCTCTTTTCTGCTCTATTTCTTTATACAATCAATCACCTTCTCGGGTACAATTGGCTCGTTTGTTTATAGGAGCCTGGTGAAAGCAGAGATTGGTATCTCTTGTCTGTTGCTGTCTCCAGTGCCCCAAACAGTGCCTGGCACATAGTAGACCCTCAGCATGAGGCTGACTGGACCGCTGACCACGGAAACAACTCTCTTGGGTGCTTGCTAATGTTTTATATAAATGAGGGTGACTGCGTGCACGTTCTCCATCATCCATAGCTCTGTTTAAAAACATCGCCGCTGCGCTGCCCTGTTCGAGGCTATGCTAAGGACCAAAGCCCGGAGTAAACCCAGTGAAGTCCAAGGGCGCAGGAATAGTAAGGCCCGGGCTTCCGATTGCTGGCTCCGAAGGCCCCCAGATCAAGCGCGGCTCCTCGTCAGGACCAGCTGTATAATCTGCAGGGCCCAGAGCAAGATGAAAATGCACAACGGCCCCCTTTTCAAAATTAGGAAGAAACGTCAAGACAGGACAGCGGAGCATCGGACCAGGCGGGGGCCCTCCCGCGCCCGGGGGGGTGTGGCCACAGGTTGCGCCAGCCTCACGCTGGCCCTGCTCACTTTCCACAGCTGTATACATTTCTGCATCCAACGAAAACAAATCTTAGGAGGCTTGTTGACTTAGTGAACTTGAGCCACGCTCATGTCTCCTTACGTCTCCATGAGGCTGGAAACGTTAAGGGCATCCATTCTGCTGAGGGCCACTGGTATTCTGGCTTCAGAGTGACCCGCTTCTGTTTTGTGCAGCAGTCCCCTCTTGTCCTCGGTTTCCCTTTTGATGGTTTCAGTTACCTGCGGTCCACCAAGGTCTGAAAATATTAAATGGAAGATTCCAGACAATTGCATGCCACCCCGCCCGCCCTGACTCACCCCTTTGCCCAAAGTCACTTAGCAGCCAGCTTGGTTTTCCGAGCAACTCTCCTGTGTCGAAGTGCTTGTGTTCTTATAACTGTAATTTTACTTCGTAACTTCTCATTCACCTCACTTTTCTCATCATGGAGGCACTTTGGCATCTTCCCTCATTGCGAGAAAGATGAGTAGAGCACAGGATAATTTGAGAAAGAGGGAAAGAGAACCCTGGCCGGTGTGGCTCAGCTGGGCTTCGTCTTGTGCACCCCCAGGTTGCCAATTCGATTTGAATCTATGGAGAGCTTTCTTACAAGACTTCAAAGTCTCTTCATAAAGATAACTAACATAAATATACACTATTTTTAAAATCCTGTGTACACTTAAATCTTAAAGTGAGTTATTTTTTGTGGGTCAGAAGTAACCGCTTGTTCAGGGCACATGACCCTTCATATTTACAAGGCTAACCTTTCCTTCACTTCCACTGTTGCCTTTGATAGGGGCTGATATTTCTCAAGATAGTTTGGCTTGTAGCGATGGCTTAAATGTGTCCATTAAACTGTGGGCATCGGTTCAACAGGAAGTGACAGGTCACAAGGTACTAGACGCTGGTAGAGACTCAGAACTTAGCCAAGCCTGTTTGGAATCTTTGGCTTCTCCCCCTTTGCACAAATACTCTGGGAACCTACTTTCTCTCTGGGTGCACACCAGGCTCTCATTCAAGTAGGACCAACTCCCATTTTGACCCTTCTGATACAGATATTGCATAGGGAAGGGGAGAGAGCCTGCTCCGGAGATGGGAAACAGGCATGAGTGCCTTGTTTCTGTGCAGCCTGAATAAAACTGGTGCATCTTTAGGGGTGGCTAGCAAAGGAATTCCTTCCCCTGCAGAAAAAATATACAGGAAAGTTGCAAATAAGTGAGGTTGGGTTATCTTAGTGGTGGTTAGCCTGGTCCATCTGTGTCCAGCAGGGAGATAGCCCTGCAAGCCAGTGGCCAGGACCAGCTTCTGCCCACCATTCCCACCTAAGCCCCGATTCTCCTGCTCTGAGCCCTCCCCTCCCCTTCTCTGATCTTCACATTCTCTCCTTGGATGTGCTAATGCCCCTCCGCTGAGCTGCCTGGCAGCCTGTCTCCTCGAGGGTTTTCTGTCTCTAAGGCCATGTATGGCTCCCAGAGAGCTGAAGGTCCTGTTCCCTGTTTCCAAGTTCAGGTGAGGGCTGCAGGCAGCGGGTACCGCTCGGTGCCCGGATTTGTCTGACCGCAGTTTGAGAGCACCCACCCTTGGGTGGTGCTAGTTCTAGAGCTCGATCCATAAGTAGCCACCGTTTCTAACTGATAAAATATTGATAAAATAAATGATAGTAGAAAATATAAAATAAATAAATGGTAGTAAAATTGCTAAAATAGTTGATAATTGATAAAAACTAGGCTAAATATAGGAAACTGCTAATATCGGCCATTTTTAGTTACAAATATGGCAGTTTCCTACCGTTCTACCTAGTACTGGAAAATATTTGCAGGCATCAGTGAAAAGATATTGAAAGGTTTTTGTTTCCTCTTTCACCGTTCCGCATCCCCTAACTTCTCCCGTACCCCACACAGCATACTAAACACACACACGCACACACACACGCACGCACACGCGCGCACACACTATGGCTTAAATCCTCTTCGGGGCCTTAGCATTGGAAGAATCGTATGTCAATGAGGCAACGAATTTATATGAATAACAGGCTTGGGCAGTTCTACTCACAATTCTCTTGTCCTTTGTCCAGGGTGTCACCCCTCTTCCCCTGCCTGCCCCCCAGCCCCCAGCTGTGCCTGAGATCATGTTATTAGACTGAAAGCAATGAAGACACGCCCGTGCAATAGGCCTGGGGCCGGCAGCCTGTGTACGGGCGCAGCCGCATCTCTGAGTCACAGAGGTTGGGTTCTGCGTTTGCTTTGATTATTTCGTGGTATGTGAGCACACCAAGCATATCAAAACACCTAACCACAGTGTTTTTCGGTTTTCTCATCTGTAAGACTGGGATAAAAATATCTACTTTATAGAGTTGAAGGGGGCCAAATACTCTATGTAAACTGCCTAGAACTGTTCGTGGGATGTAGGTGCTTCAAACTTATGAAAAACCAAACAGATGAAATTTCCTATCCCCTGGAGCTCCCAGCTCCATGCCCGCTCATCTACCACATGCGGCTCAGACACCAAAGAGCTGCTTTTCTTGAAGTGACATGTGGCCGGGGACATCGGGTGTCTCAGTGGTAACCAGTCAGCCAGTGAGTCATGGTGACAGGGGTCTTTGCTGCTTTGGGAAAGATATCTTGCAGCTGGGGAGGCACAGAAGTGGCTTTGTGGCGTCAGTGACATTTGGACTGGTCCCTGAGGATGGTTAGGATTTAGATATACCCTCCAGGCTGGTGTGATCCTGTGAAACTGTCTGCAGAGATGGAAATAGGTTATGACTGGCACTGTCTGAACATGTGACCGCTCAGCAATGGAAATGTGGCCAGTGTGAGGGAGGAGAGAATTTTAACTTTAATTAATTTTTTTTCTTTCTTAAAAAAATATTTTTTATTGACTTCAGAGAGAGGAAGGGAGAGGGAGAGAGATAGAAACATCAATGAGGAGGGAGTCATTGATCGGCTGCCTCCTGCACAACTCCCACTGGGGATCGAGCCCGCAACCCGGGCATGTGCCCTGACTGGGAATCAAACCCTAATCTCCTGGATGCTCAACCACTGAACCATGCTGGCCAGGCTTCTCTTCTTTTCTTCTCTTTTCTTTTCTTTTCTTTTCTCTTTTCTTTTCTTTTCTTTTCTTTTCTTTTCTTTTCTTTTCTTTTCTTTTCTTTTCTTTTCTTCTTTTCTTTTTGAGAGAGAGAAACATGGGTGTGAGAGAGACACATCGATTGGTTGCCTCCTGCAAGTGCCCTGACCGGGGCTGGGGATCGAACCTGCAATGCAGGTACTTATCCTTGACAGAGAATCAAACCCGCTACCCCTCAGTGCATGGGCTGACCCTCTAACCACTGAGCAACACTGGCCAGGCCTAGTTTTAATTAATTTAAAGAGACATATATGCCCAGTGTTGGGCAGCGCAAGACTAGGCGGTGTAAACAGCGAAAGTGAAGTGACAGAGGAGGAAAATCGAGGGGCAGGCGTGGGGTGCAGCACTCCCTTCCGCTCAGCTGGAGCCCGGGCTGTGTGAAGGATGCTGTGGTTCAGGCAACTGGGGAGGGACAGGTGGCAAACTCTGATTATGGGTGTAAAGAGGTTAAATGTCCTTTCCTAAGCTATGGGAGCTAGCGAAGGTTTGGGTGCCAAGGAATGATAGCATGTGCCAACAGCGATGAATCTGGCAGGGGCAGGGCAGTGCAGTCTCTCCCATTTGAGCAGATAGAAGCTGGAACTGGAGACCACTTGGCAGTGTTTCTGCAAAATCCCCGGCTCAGCTCTTGCTGAGCACTGGGCACTGTGCAAGCAGCTCTGCCCGGATTATCTTGGGTCGCTCTAAGGTAGATCTATTTCACAGGCAGGGAAATGGGGTTTCCCAGCAGTTAATTCACATGTCTTTAAGTAAGGACAGAAATAAAATTTCAAACCCAGGTTTGTTGGATTCCAAAGACCAAAGGGAAGGTATGTCACTCCCCACTACCTGTGTTTGAGGTCTCCCTGGGAAAGAAGAGAAGTTGGTTTTATCTGGCAGTGTAAAGACATGGATGACACAGAGCCAAACATATAGGTCAGGGCTGGATATGCATTGGCCGGGGGGTGGCTTTTCTCATGACTACAAACAGGAAATTCTTCCCACATGTACTTCTGAATGGGGCTACCTGTTTTGTCACCAGACTGACCCCTCTCATCTCCCTACTGCCTGGTGAAAGCCCAGCTCAGGCCATTGCTGGGCCCTCTGTCTGGTCTATAGGCCAGAATTATTATTACCCGCCTATGGGGAAGTCTCCAGAAGAGAAGAGACTTATTTCCTTCCTGAGAGCTCTTCAATTTGCAGGCAATTGCCTGATGGCTTTTACAATTTCTTCTACAATCTTCCCTCAAGAGGCAGCTCAGTGTGGTTTAAAAACACCGATTCGAGTACCAGGCTGCCTGGGTTCGAACCCTGGTTTGCAGTTTGACTTTGGGCATGTTACCGACAGGGCCACCTACCTCATGGTCTGGGTTGAGGGGTGAAAAGCCCGTGAGGGTCATGCAAGGAAGGCATTTATTATACATGGTTTACAAGCATTATTATTTGTCCCAAACTGGAGGGGATGGGGGCAGGGGTGCCCCAGGGGGGCCAGCAGGAGGAAGTAACTCTGGAAAGACCACTCTGAAATATTGGGGTGTGAATCCGAAGGAATTGGTCAGAGATCACTGAGGGCGTGTTGCGTCCAGACTCACACGACTAGAGAAACCGTGCAAATGCAAACACATGCAGAGCAGTTGGCTGGAGGGAAGGGAAAGGAAACACTGACAGGTACTGGAAGAGCAGTTTCTGCAAGCGTGGGAGCAAACCCTTTGCACGCACTATCCTGCAGACGACAGGGGCTCAACCACAGCCCCGTCATCCTGCGGCCTCAGTGCTGCCACCTACAGGGCCTGCGGGGCAGAGCGCGCAGACCTCCTGGCTCCTGGGCTGCTGGGCGCTGGGCGCGCAGGGCCTGTGGCTTCCTCAGCAGCCACGATGAGCTCCCCTTTGTTACAGGTTTTAAATGCTTCTGTCCCTGGACACAACAGGTCCAAACACGTTTCTAAACATTATTTCTAAACGGGGGAAATGAAAAGTGAAATCAGAGGAAGCTCCACACACAGACGTGGAGAAATGTCACACTGACATAGTACCATGTACCAGGCACGGGGGTAGTGGGGTGGCAGGTGTTACTGCATTCAAGCCACATAAAAACAGCATCAGTATTATCATCCCTACTTCGGAGTAGGAATCCAATACATAACTGTGTAGAGCCCGTGCCACTCACATCCCAAAGCCCATATATGTCATAACACACTGCCCGACAAATTATTTTTCCATCTTTCCCAAGTATAAAGCACACACAATCAAGTTGACAAAACAGGACCAAGAGTCACAAAGAACTTCTGTCTGCACGTGGGAAATACTGCTTACCTTGAGCTATTGCTCTGAAAATCTGGATTCCTGAAATGAAAATGGTATTGCACTAATTTCCACGTATGTGAGTCAGGTCTTTATTACCAGGGCCTAAATCCGTGTCCATTTGTAAATTAAGTTATTTCTATTATTCATGCAAGCCAACATGAATAAATGAATGTTATAGGCCCTCTCTGGCTTTTACCAACTCAAACTCTTTATGAATTAATCAGTATTTGGGCTCACTTATGCTATATTTATACTACAAAGGTCATGTTTTTTTGAAATTCTTTTTTAAAAAATCCTCGCCTGAGGAGGATATGCTTTTATTGATTTTAGAGAGAGAGGAAAAGAGAGGGAGAGAGAGAGAAACATCGATCAGTTGCCTCCCATATGCACCCCAACTGGGGATTGAACCCGAAACCTGGGTATGTGCCCTGACTGAGAATTAAACCTGCGACCTATCGGTGTATGGGATGGTGCTCCAACCAACTGAGCCACACCAGCCAGGGCTACAAAAGTCATGTTTAAATTGACTGCCCTGTGTCACTAACAGTGCTTCTCAAACTTGAGTGTAACTTGTGGAAATGCAGATTCTGAGTCAGGGGACCTGGGATGGGGTCTGAGCTGCTCTATTTCTACTAAGTTACCATGTGATGCAGGTGCTGTTGGAGAGGCTGCTGGTCCAGCACCCACGCTTTTTGAATTTCAGGCAATTTGAGGACCTCAAAGTTTCTCTGAATTGTCAAAGTCAAATTTTAATTGTTTGTATATTAATTGTACTGTTTCCTAATGCTTTGAGAATCAGTAAAGGATACATTTCATCCAAAATACTTTATCAACTAGAACACTGAATTTATGAGGACAGTCTATTCCTTCACCCAGCCTGGGTTATAAAGCATTTATCTTTAGGAAGTCTGTGACCTGAAGGAATTTTGCCTTCAATCAAAGAGTAATTTAGGCACCATGAGAATTATTTTCCAAACTCTAAGGGAGGGTAATGATGATACTAAATTAAGGAAAAGGCATCAAAATGAAACTTCCCACCCTTTCAGGCTTTTCGAGCTGACCCTTTTGCCGCTTAGGGAATTGCCTGCATGGGGGAATAGAGAAGTAAGTGGCTCCAGAGACCCTCTTTAAAACCAAGAGGCACCCTCACATCACTCAGACCTGGGGTTCGTTTATGCTTACGATGATCAGAGTCTCCAGATGTCGAAGTACAAGAAATAACACATTCACATTCATGCAGAGCAAACTGCTGTTATGATGCCCAAAGGACAAGCTATTTGTAGCAGTAAAAGATAAAGGGACCCGTAAACAGACTGCCATTTACATGTTTGTTTTGTCTGGGCCCATTTAACAGCATCTGTTAGCACTACAATAGCTAATGCCCAACAATTATTTCCATCCTAAACTCACCCAGGACGGGCGATGCGAGGAAACTAGCTCTTCTGATTGGAATTGATTCCTTTCACTCCTCCAGATCAATGAAAATATTCAGCAAAGATGTTGAGGTCGCCCCCACCCCTTCCTACTTATACAAGCAGATATATACTTTTAGGTGGTTAAATGTAAATGACTGCCTTATATGTTTTGGAGACTCTGGTATCTCAAATTTGAGTCATGGAAACCAGGGCAACTTCAATGTGAAGGAAATGCAAGTGTGTTCATTTCAGTGGGAACAAAGTACCCGTTATGCACAGAACAGTTTCAACAAAGACGATTTACTGCCTTGAGTGGGCTTCAGATTGATTGCTGGGTCTGCAGAGCCAAGACCGGCGTGGGCTGTGAAGATAAGGGTGGGCTCCAGAGCAGGACAACGGGCTGCGGATATCTGTGTCCCGTTACCTGAGGTCCAGCAAGGCCAGTCTCGCCTTCCTCCTTTGCAGTTCCTACTCTGATGCCCAAATCTGTCCACCTTTAGCTTTAGTTCTTCAGGCTGAGACATTGCTTATGGCAGGCCCTGCAGTGCATAGATATTGGTATATTAACTTTGTATATGATTATTGTCAGTGATCTCTATGTTGGCCAACATGTATTCAGGGCCAACCATGTGGGGGGCTTCTAGCGGAGAGGAAAGGGTACTTTCCCCTCAGTTCAAGTGTGAAAAGCCCAGAAGAGCTGGGGTCAGGTTTGCAATCCTGGACCAGTGAATGTATCAGAGGGATGAGAGGCTACAACTGGCCGGCTCCGGCCACTGATCTCCCTGTTCGCCCGAACTGTGTGTGGGGAGGTGGGTACCGTAGTCGCTCCTTAGCTGAGATTTCGCCTTCTGCAGTTTCAGTTACCCACGGTCAACCTCGGTCCAAAAATATTAAATGGAACATTCCAGAAATAAGCAATTCACAAGTTTTAAACTGTGCAGCATTCTGAGTAGCGTGATGAAAACTCGCCCCATTCCGCTTGTCCAGCTCTGGACGCGAGTCACCCTCTGCCCAGCGTCTCCGCTCTGGGGTGCGCCCCACCCATCCGTCCCTTCGCAGTGGGCGCTGCGGTGGCATCTCAGTGCTCGCGTTCACAGAAAGAAGCCATAAAGCGCTTGTTATGTCCGGCCAGAGGTCAGTAGTGGTCTAATGCTCCGTCCCAGTGCCTCTGTCACTCGCCTCACCCCATCTCATCTCGTCACATAGACATCGTATCATCTCAGATCATCACAAGAAGAAGGGTCAGTTATTGCTGTGGATCTCTGGCTGTGCCTCATTTATAAATTAAACTCTCTCGTAGGTGTCCGTCCATAGGCACAAACAGTAGAGAGAGGGTTTGGGCACTATCCTCGGCTTCAGGCGTCCCCTGGGGCCTTGGGCTGTATCTCCAAGGGGCAGCTTCTGTATAAGGATGGGTAGACCTTAGTAAAGCCACATATTTTGAGGAATATTTCTCAAAGAAGGTCCTTGCTCTTCTGGAAAAAATTCATGTTCACGATAGCTTTGGGCAAATTATTTGAATTTCTTTGAACCTCAGTTGAAGAGTTTGTATAAGGAAGGGGTAGGATTTGGTGCTTTCTGAGGGCTCTTTCTTATCTAAAATCTCTAGTTTTTGGTTACCTTGCTTTATGTAGCACTTTATAAAATGATTTTGCTTGCAACCCTGACAAACAGGCAGAGGCGATGTTACTTCACCCTCTCATTAGATAGGGAAACTGAGCCTCACAGAGTTAATGAATTTGCCCCAAATCATTAGAATGTCAAGTGGCAGAACTGGGACTAGATATTAAGTCATTGGCTTAGTTTCAAAGAACCCCCTTCGACTGCTTTCCACATTAGTGAAATTAGTTTTGTCCATCCCGTAATGACCACTAATCTCATTGATAGAAAACTACTATAAATTAAGCTGGAACTGATGGGATACTTCTGATGAATTGAACCTCGGCCACTTGAATTTTTTATTTGGCTGTCTTCTGAGAGATGCTGAGATTGTTCATTAATGTGATTACTGTCTTTCTGATGGGAGGTACTGGAAAGTGTGGGGTGGAGAAGGGAAAGCTACTGAGAATTCCTGTTGAAAGCAACTGCTTTTAGGCAGAGATTGTGGAAAAAACTGGGAGGAGCTGACTACTGTCTTCAGCTCACAGACACTTGATATTATGCCATGAAGCTGATCGTGGTCAAATAAGTCACTATTGTTTGTTTTAAGATTTCCCTAAATAAATATTTCCACCACACAATCAATGAAGCCTAGAAAGTCAATGGGATGTGTTTTGTTAGCAAGCCTTAAATTAATTGTATGTCCTCTTGCATCTACAAACATCTATTAAAGTAATTCTGAGAAACAACTCAGAGCTCCTAATGACTTGCTCTCTTTTTGAGCAAATCAGTGTAGCATATAAAACTTTTAAGACCAAAGGGAGAAATCATCTTTGATTAAGAATGTATAAAAGTATGACTCAAGAGCCTTAATGCACATGCCTCAGTCTGCCAATTAATGGCTTTATCTTCAGGAATTAAATATGAATAGTAAAAGGATGTTCATGGAAGCATCTCTTACAGTAGTAAACTAGAAACAACTTAAGTGGAGATGACTTAAAAGGATATGTTATCTTCATTAAATGGAATATTGTGTAATTACTAAAAATGATATTGCCAAAGAATAATTAGTGACAAAAATAGTTGCAATTGCTTAGCCAATAAGAGCCTGAGCTCCAGTCAGCCTACCTGGACTCTGATTCTAGCTCAACCAATTCCCCATGTGTGACCTTGAACAATTTACTTAAATCATCTGTGTTTACTTTTACTCAGATGTAAACTGGGGCTAATGATAGTACCTGCCCCATCAGCCTGTTGGGTGAGTTCAGTGAGGTAATCTCTACAAACTGCTCAGCACAAAGCCAGCCACTCTCATAATATGGTTTTGACACAGTACATTTTCCCCTACTTTTGGGGCCAATAATTATTTTAATTTGGTAATGAGGAAGAAAATATAAAAGTTTAAAAATTATTTTAAATATTTTAATTGTGGTAAAACTACAAAATTTACCATCTTAACCATTTTTGAGTGTAGAGTTCAGGAGCGTTCAGTACACAGCGTTGCTGTGCAAACAATCTTCAGAACTCTTACCACCTTGCAAAACTAAAACTCTATCCCCATTAAACAACAATTCCCCATTTCCCCACCCCCCAGCTGCTGGCAACCACCATTCCACTGTCTCAATGAATTTGACTGCTCTAGGTACCACATATAAGTGGAACTGTACAATATTTGTCTTTTTGTGATTGGCTTATTTCACTTAGCATGATGTCCTCAAGGTTCATCCAGGCTGTGGCACGAGTCAGAATTTCCTTCCTTTTTAAAGACAGAATAACATCCCATTGTATGGAGAGACCACATTTTGCTTATCTGTTCATTCATCGTTTGATGAACACTGGGGTGCTTCTGCCTTTTTAGCTATTGTGACTAATGCTGCTATGAACATGGTGTACATATACTTTAAAGTTGACTTTTAAAGAAAGGATATTATAAGTTCCCCTAAATTTCCTAAAACTCACAAGACACATGTAAACAGGGACAACAGATCTGTTCTTTGGCTCTGAAAGTGCTTTGATTTTAATTAATAGATTAACTAATTCATAGATTTAGCTTTTTATTGGGCACTTTGTCTTTGGTGCTGAGTATTTCAGAAGATTTATTTGGAAGTAACAAGTAAAACAAAAAACACTAAAAAAGAACTGCAATAAGGTGGGTGCCACTTTTCCTTCATAGTCGGGAAAGGGAGAGAGACTCAGCCCAGAGCTCATGCTTGCCTTTCCTGCTATCAGAGTCTGATCTTCTCTTTCCTCGCACGACCCTGAAGCTTTCTTCTTGAGGTCTTTTTACAGGTCGAGGTGGTTGCTGCATTCTTTGGGTGGTATTCCGCCTCAGGAAGGAGGAGAAGAGTAGTCCCTCCTTTAATGACACTTTACATTTCCATCCCTTTGGCCAGAAGTGTCAGATGTGGGTGGGAATGGTGCTCTCCAGTACTGGGATTAACAACAACTAAAGGTGCATATTGCTGAAAACACCCCCAGGAGTCATTGCCATTCTAAAGAAACGCAGTCTGGTCCTTTGGAAGAATTAGGAATTTACTCCACGGTAAACTTCCTGTTGCTCAGGGGGGCGGGGAAGGGGGCGAGGGGTGGGTCCTTCAAGACTGCCTGTAATTCCTCACTATCTCCATGCCTTCCCCCCGGCTCCTGCTCAGCCTACAGGCCAGCCAACCACTCCTCCCCTTCTCTTTATTTATTTTTTATTTATTTTTATTTTTTTAAAAAATACATCTTTATTGATTTCAGAGAGAGGAAAGGAGAGGGAGAGACAGATAGGAACATCAATGATGAGAGAGTCATTGATCGGCTGCAGCCCGCAACCCGGGCATGTGCCCTGACCGGGAATCGAACCCCGATCGCCTGGATCCCAGGTCGAAGCTCAACCGCTGAGCCACGCCCGGCCGGGCGCTCCCCTTCTCTTTAGAAAGTGTCTCTCCCAAGCTGTGCCCAGATTGCCCCCTCCCCCTTCTAAAGCATCCCCCCCACCCCAAACCCTTGCAAGGCTCAGCTCCTGTGCCCCCTTCATCTTCGTTTAGGCTGCCCAGGCGGGGAGGACATGCTCCCCCTCCCTCTCCCCCGCGCTGCGTTCATTTCCAGACCCGCTGTGTCTCCCTTAGCAGGCTGTTAAGCTCCTGGGTGGCGCCTTCCCTTATCAAGCCTACAATGACCTGCCTGGTGTCTTCCATAAAGTAAAACCCTCGCACACTTATGGGATACTCTTGGCCCTCCCTCGCGGTTGGTATTACAGTTCCTCTACCAGGGTGCCTTCGGGGAGGGTCTATTTACTTCTGTTTATAAGAAAATGGGTTGATGGAATTTGTCTTACATTAACTTTGAACCCGTGTCACTAAGTTCTGTATTTAGTTGGATTTTTCAGTGCAAATTCAGCATCATAGCTTTGCAAGGAGATGAAGAGAATTTCTCCTGCCTGTACAGGCCTGGTTGCCTTTGAATCTGATTCGCTTTTATACATCTCACGTTAGAGAGGACGAGCCAGCGCTTGGTCTGAGGCTGGGCAGGCCCTGAGTTAAGCATGGTCTTTGGGACCCATGCTTCCCCTTGAGAAGTGTCATAGCCAGAGCCAAACGAACGTTTTGTTCATGTTTTGATTTCACCCAAGAGCATTTTGGATTTGGATAGGTTCCGCCATTTATTTTAAAAGTGAAAGTAGATCTGTCTTTCAGCCTAGGCCTGCTTGGTCTTCTTTCGTTTTTGATCCCAGAATATCTCAGATTTGTGTAGACAGAGACCAACGGGCATCTGTAAACCAGTCACTTGGAGAGGGGGCAGCAGCAGCGGGTGGGTGCAGAAATATTCTGAAAAGCCCTTTGGGGGGAAGGATGCTCTTTCAGGAGTCGGGCCCATTTGCAGAGAAGGCAAGAGAGGTCACTGGCAGCCGCTGATCAGAACAAATAGCCTTTGCCATGTCTTCCCCGTTTGCAAACTTCCAGGTAGACAACAAATGTTTTCCAGGTGGTTTGGGGATTTGCACCTTCAGGGAGAGTTCCAGTGCACCCCAAAGCACCATGCCCCCCGGGGTAGAGAAATGCCACACACATGCGAAACCTTGAGGCTGTGCGGCTGGTGCCAGGGAAGGCAGGTCAGAATAAGTCCCCTGCAGTTGCAGATGTCCTGCAGTTCCATAATGTGTTAATCCCAAACCCACCGCTGAAGTCTAGGGCGACAAAAGGTCACCCAGCCTCTCCATCCCGCCCTTTTCTGAAGTCACCATTAACATCTTTATCTAAAAACCCCTGCAGCGAGAATCTTTTTAGGCGGCGGAGATAGTGGTTCAACTGAGCGTACTTATGGGTCGTAATAAATTGTTACTTTATTTTTTAGTAAGTCACCATAGATTGGGAGGTAAGGCTGGGTGTTTTTCTTTTCTTTTTCTGCTT
This sequence comes from Miniopterus natalensis, assembly GCF_054644295.1. Classification (NCBI taxonomy): domain Eukaryota; kingdom Metazoa; phylum Chordata; class Mammalia; order Chiroptera; family Miniopteridae; genus Miniopterus; species Miniopterus natalensis. The sequence goes on from NC_142090.1 coordinate 78,909,260, forward strand.
TTTGCGCATCCACTATCTTTACATTAAGTGCCCTCTGATTTTCAAGAAGCTGCCTGGCCATGGTGGTTATTTGGGGCGGGGGGGGGGGGGGGGAGACCCAACCACACATCATCTTCCGTCTCTTTTAATGTAAGTTTTACCCTAAAAAATCTGTTTTGGGAAGGAAATGGAGCGTGCCAAGCTAATGACAGCCTTCCCGTCTCTCATCCCCCCACGTCAGCGCCGCGCCCCCAGCGCCTCGGCGCGCGGGGAGCTGGGCAACGCGGCGTTAATTAAGCGAAACCTCCAAACCACTCGAAAAACTGAAAACAAGTAAACATCCCCCCCGCCGGGCGGGGAGGGGCGAAGATGAAACTAGACTAAATGTGTCAGCAAACAGACTAATTTGTCTTCAAAGGTATAGTCTCTGCGCGCGGACAAACCCACTCTGCCCGGAGCCTGCGAGGTGCGCCCGGTGGGGAGGGCGCGCGGCGGGCCCGCGACAGGGCTTTGGAGCCACCCGGGAGCGCGGGCGTGCGCGACCCAGAGTCCACTCTCGGGGACAGCAGGCCGGCCGCCTACGGTCAGCTCCCAGGACCACTGGTCATCGGGCCCAACGCCTTCCAGGCGCCCCTAATTCCCACCCCGCGCCCTCACAGTTCGGCTGCAGACTCTTCCTTCCTCCGCCGCGCGGCCCTCGGGGCGGAGGTGCCGCAGCTCGGGGGGAGGGGGTCTGACACCCCGACACCCGCGGCCGCGACAGGACCGCGGAGCAGGCCCCGCGAGGGCAGCCGGCTGGGTCCCTGCCTTTCCGCGGGTGACTGATCAGTCCCACGGCGTCTCCCCGCCCGGTCCGCCCGGGGCTGCAAGGGTGGGGTCTTGGAGCGACTGTCTCTCCCTTTTCGGGGTGAAAAGCGCCCCCCCTGTACGTTTACGAACCCCCCGAGAGTCGCTCCCGTTCCTGCGCTCCGCGCGGTCGGGACGCGCAGACACGGGCGCGGGCGCTGCCCCGACCCCTCCGTGCGCTCCGGCTGCGCGTCCGCGGTCGTGCCCCCGCCGGAGGAAAGCACAGCAGAGAGTGAAAAGTTGCACCCCCGCCCCCCCCCCCGCGCCCCGTTTGTCGCTCCTTCCCAAAGCTGGGGCGCCTGGGGGCGAGTAGGGTGGTGAGGCACCCCTGAGCCCCACTCTCTGCTCCCTTATTGGAACTGGGGCACCCGGGCGTGAGCGGGGGTGGCGCGGCATCCCCGCTTAGGGGAGGGTTCCCGGGGAAAGGGAGGAGGCACGGAGTGCGTGGGGCGGTGGAGACACGCCTGCCCGGCTCAGATCGCGCCCCGGGGCCGGTGGCCTCCTCGAGGGGCTGGGGAGCGAGCCGGACGCCCTGCTGGGCCGTGTCCGGGGCGCGGGGCTCCTGCGCCGGGGCGCCCCCAGCGGGTTCCCGAGGCGCCCGGTGCGCCCGGGGCTCGGGCGCGGGAGCGAGCGCGCGGGCCGGGCGCGGAGCCGGCGGGGCGGCGGGAGGTGGGAGCGCCGGGCGGAGGACGCGGCGGCGGCGCCCCGGGCAGTCGCTGCGGCCGGGCGGCGGGGAGCGGCGGGGAGCCGCGGGCAGCGCTGCCGGCCCGCTCGGCCGACCTCGGGCGGCTCCCACACCCCCTCCCCCCGGCCCCCTGCCTGGGGGGGAGCGGCCGCCCGCTAAGCCTTGGGAGCAACTCCCTAAAAAAAGCCGCATTGGAGAAGCCCGGCGCGGGACCCCTCCCCCGCGCCCCCCACCCTCGGCGCCCTCCCGCCCGCCCGCCCCCTCCCCGCCCCGCGCCGCGCGCCCGCCCCCCTCCGTCGCGGGCCGTCTCCGACTCGCCGCCGACAGCCTTTCGGATCGCGAGCGGCGGCAGCGGCGCGCAGGCGGCGGCGCGGGACCTGCGGGCGCGGGATCCCCTCCAGGTGACGATGCTCTGGTTCCCCGGCGTCAGGGCTCTGGCTGCGCGGCCCCGCCGGCGCTCGCCGGGGATTACCTGCTGCGTCCTGCTGCTGCTCAACTGCTCGGGGGTCCCCACGTCCCTGGCTTCCTCCTTCTTGACAGGTAGGGAGGGGGCGGGAGGCACCGGCCCCGGGAGAGGGGCGCCGGCTCGCCCGGCGAGGAGGGTGCGGGGCGAGCACCTGGGCGCCCGCCGCGCCCGGCCCGTGGGGGCAGGGGCGGGAGGCAGCGAGTGGGCTGAGGGGCGGGGGGCTGAGAAGATGTTGGCATCCACGGAGTGATAGAAACTCTTCTACGTGAATTGAAGAAACCCCTTTATTTATTTCCAATATTTCCCGAAGCCCTTACGTTGATCGCTTCCCCCCTGCGATTAAGGAAAAGCTCCGCGCCGCTGTCCACACCTCCCTCCTTCTGACTCTCAGCCTCCAGCGCATCTCCGGGGTTAGCGTGTTCTTCCAAGGCGTCCGCTCTTCGGACCTTGGGTGGAAAGACGCTACCACAGGTTAAAAGGGCGATGGTAGCAGGATGCGGAGATCACGTGTTTTCAGGCAGGTGGAGACCTCGCTGCTGTTCTGAAGGACATACTGCACTGACACCTGGTGCAGAAAAGAAAACACCCAGTCAGTTTCTAAGCGAGGAAGGAAGGCTGTGCTTCCAAAGTGATTGCAAATCAGTACCACGAGAGGCAGAGGCATAGCAAGGCCTGCTCATTGGCACAGTCCTGCGTTTTCTTCAAATTTAAAATCTGCCCTAATGGCCAATTTGAATTTTTTTGCTCCTAGAGGTGTGTGTTTAGTTGAGATGCCTACCTAAAGGAGGGGTATCATTAGAAATCAATGAAATACTTAGAATAGTGCTTAAACCAGATGAGAACAGGAAAAAAAAAATATATATATAATATATGTATAGTACATATATGTATTTAAACTTGTTCAAATAAAATTATTTACAATAGACTTTTTCAGGGGGTGGAATTTTTTAAAATTTTAAAAAATTTCTGGTGAATTTGATTACTTAAAACTCATTAGGAGTTTCTGAAAATTGGGTCATTGTTTCGAAAAGGATTAGCGTAAAAACTTTAATTTTGTAGTAATGCCACTGGGCCAAGTTTAAATTAAATTTTTTCTTCATTTCAGGTTCTGTTGCAAAGTGTGAAAATGAAGGTGAAGTCCTCCAGATCCCATTCATCACGGACAACCCTTGTATTATGTGCGTCTGCCTGGTAAGTGCGGCGATCAGGCCGTGGGAAGCCAGTTGCTCCCTCTGACAAGGCGAATCCATTACATGTGATAATATAACCAGATCTTAAACATGGTTTTTAGTTATTACAGAGCTGCGCATAGCTGCTGAATTGAATGCGGTTGAATTTCTGAGTTTTATGGACTTTGGCGGTTTCTATTTCACCAGGCAGGGAATTCTGGGAATTCTTATCTTTGCCCTCATCTTTACAGAAATAAATTAAGGATGGACTTTGCCTGCCATTGTCTCCGTGATAATTACCGTTTGCACTGTCTGTCCCCAGGAATGGCTGTTGCCATCAAATCACAGGCCTTGGCTCTGGCCTCAGAGCTCAGTGTGAAAATGGTGAGATAACATGTAGGCATCTTACCAGTGATAAGGTGTGTGACAAGGGAAAAGAGAAGTGACCCTTACAAAGGACAAACATGAGGGCAAGATGTAATCTGGGATTTCTTTGCCTGTTGTAGCCTCAAATCTCAAAACCAGTCCTTATATTTCTGATTTGGAAGCATGAGTGAGGAACGACGTTCGATTCTTAACAGAGAATAATACTTGGCCGTCAGCAGCTTGGTTAACCCTGGCAGTGGCAGTAGATTAAAAAAAAAAATTTGTTTCAATTTATTTTAGCTTAATAGTTAATGATAAGAACTAGTAAGTAACCACATGGGGGAGGTTAAGTTATATGAGTAGGAATTTCTGAGATGAAATATGGACTCACAAAGAGCAAGGTTTTTGTTTAAGGGAGTTTTACATGCCAATCACTTTTGGCAAACTTTGATTAAAAACTACACACCCCAAAACCCTGTTGGAAATACATGAAGGCTGTCAGGTGTAAAACTCCAAAGAGAGAGAGGAAGGCGTGTTTGTTATCAGATCAACATTCGGTATGGAACCGGAGAAGGGGCTCTTCTCCGTCTAGGTGAAAGCCAAGCCATCTGAGTTTCAACTCCCCAAACTTTTGCATGACAAGAGGTGAGGTCAATGTTGGGAAATGATAAATGGGTGACGGTGAACGCTGGCGTCAAATGATTATCAGGTTCTGAACACCAAGGAAATCAGCAGAATCGGAAGTGAAAATCCCTTAATGTTTGCTAAGAGAAATGTGTCGCCTTAGTGAAACAGAGCCCTGAGAGACAGGCTGTCAGATTTTGTGTTTATGAGTTGCCCTTAATAATTATTCACTAAAAGACCTGTTGAAAAGAGGCTTTGCATTTAAATTTTGGCTCAGTTATATATTTACAAATGCAGTGTGTGTGTGAGGGGGGTGGCGGGGAGGGAGGGGGGATAATCTCCCTTTTCAGTTTTTCTTATCTTTATATTGTGAGTGAATTATTTTATCATAATCTCTTTAGAAGAAATTACCCTAACTCACATTTCACTGTGCTTGGAACTCCAGGCACTTGTGGAAATATTGTTTTTGTCCTTGACGATAATACTGTGCTTAGAATTTAAATATACAGTTTGGGCTTTGCACACTGTCCCCAAATAACATTATGAAAACTTCCCCACACAGCGTCCCCTTTCCGGTGCCACACCCTGGTGGCAAAGGGTTCTTTTCTCTAAAGTGCGGCCTTACTGATCGCAGATCGGGGTTAGAATCCTAGAATCCTGCCCTTGGAGGGAAAGGAGTGAGTGACTCTGAAGAGAAAAAAAATGCGTCAGTTGAAAATCAAGTGAAAATGATATATATTTCAGAAAAGTACTGATTAAGTTTAGAAGGATAGTAGGTTCATTTATGTCTTTAAGTAACATTTGGAGATATCTGCCTTGAGTGAGAGCCATCAGGAATCCTTTTGAAACGTGTTAAGTCCGGACTCTGGAGATCCAGCCTGAGTTATTCAAATGTCTCAGAGCTCTCTCCCTAGCCTGAAGGCTCAGTGACATGCCATGTGACTCATGCATGGGTTCGAGATCATGGGGCCCAAGTCATCGTAGTCGTTATTGCTCCCCAGACATTCGTAATGACTCAGTGGCATTGAGCAGGAATAGGTGGATGGCCAGATCTCTGTGTGTATATGTTCTTGTAAGTTTGCACGGGACCCACTGTGGTCCATGGGTTTTAAAGCACCCCTGACGGCCATGAGGCTGCTTAGCATTTTTATACTTAGGTTGGAACATAGACCTATTTAACAGGTGGATAATATTAGCACTAGCGACTAATATTTATGAACCACTTTATTGGTGGCACTTATCTAAATCTGCATTATTTCCTTTAGTCCTCAGAAAAGTCTTTCGAGAGCGTTTATCCCCATTTCACAGATGACGAAACTGAGGCCAGCTCAGTTACGTAGCTTGTGAAGGCATATTTTAGCAACTGTCGGGGCAGGAGCCCATTTTCTGTTGCTTTTGTCTGTCTCCCGAGTGCACGCCTGTAATCAAGTGACACAGGCTGTTTGTTGAGTGAACATGTGACAAAGCAAAGAGAAAATCGAACGATCGTCCACTTACTCTACTACTTGGCGTTGCTTTGACTCACTTTGTTTTTCTCTTTGGAGTCTCTTAGGAGTTCGGTTAGCTGACATTTTGTTAATCAGATTATGTGAAAGGAAGGTCTCATTTTGCGTTCAGTTGACCTGCAGGGAGCCTTGGCTGTGAGCTGGTTTTATGTATGTACATTAAGAGGGTATGTAATAGTCAAAACTGTTCTTTGGATAAAGGAAATAGTCATATTTAGTTTGTGTTGGTCCAGCCTTTTGGCAGAAAGGTACCTCAGGCTGAGCATAAGCTCCTATCTTGTTTCATAACATGTATTATAAAAAAAAAGCTAACCTCAACCTATGCTTAAAAAAGACGTAAAATGTAACAGTTGGGAGGAAATAGGTGGCATGAAGTCCTGCATATAATTACAGTGTAAAAGCCTGAAAACCCCACAAAATCGACTTGGCCTGATTTAAACTTTTGAGCTCCGAAATGTTTCAAAGGCGGAATGAGCTCATTTCTGTGGGAATTTTGAGGATGTCAGTGAGGGCAGTGGCCACGGCAAGCAGAACCGAATAATCTGATTCTCATTTCTCCTCGCCTGCGTAGACCCGAGCGTCCTGCCAGAAGCCATCGCGGTCCAAGAATAACCTGTTTGTCCGCTGGCCATGGATATCGTTTTAAAGTGTGTGGGACGGAAAGCTTGGGTTCCTCCGTCGAGGGGGGGGGGGAGATGAGAAGTCAGGCCACCCGCCTGAAGCCTGGGGACCCGGGGGGCAGTTTAGGTTAAAGCTGCAAAGTGCTCCATTGTTTGCTTAGGAAGCAGAGCAAGGCTCCTCGCCACGGTGCAGAACGGCCTTTTAGGAGGCTGAGGAAAGGCCCGGCTGACTGCTGCTCTGCTGACTTCTTTACCCTGTTCTGGCTAGAATTATGTTTCCCGTGGTGCTCGGGGAACCACGTCGGGCAGCCCGTAGGAGCCTGAAGCAACTGTCTGGCCCTGGGCGGCGTGGCTCGGTGAGAGCGCTGGCCGGCGCGCACCGAAGGGTCGCAGGTTCAATTCCCGGTCAAGGGCACATACCTGGGTTGCAGGTTCGATCCCTGCCTCCTGGTGGGGCTCATGCAGAGGCAACCAGTCGATGTGTCTCTCTCACATTGATGTTTCTCTCTCTTTTCCCCTCTCTCTTCCTCCCTCCCCACTCTCTCTAAAAAAATCAATGGAAAAAATATCCTCAGGTGACGATTAACAACAACAAAATAATAATAATAAAATAAAATAAAGCAATTGTCTGGATCTCTCAGGCATTCCCCAAAGCCACCCGGCAGCCCCGAGAAGTGGTCCTCCGACTTCTCACTGCTTGTCCCTAACCGGAGCCGAGAAGGGGATGGCCCACGCCAGGGAGTTCGGCCCAGTCCTGGAAACCTGAGCAAACTTTGGAGGCCGGGACTTCGAAAACCAGAAGTCAGGCAGAGCTTAGCTTGGCAGACATTTTGTTCAGCAAAAAACTTGATTCCGAGGTTTAAATTTCCTCTTTTAAATCCAGAGGTGCAATGTAGAAATGGACCCACTGCTTATAAAAAGCGACGTGAAATTCGGTGTTGCACAGAGTGCCCCCCCATCTCGGAGCCGAGCAAGTGGTGAAAACAGAGGAGACTTTGTCTGCTGTCTTCTACTTAATCACAAAAGTCTTCCATCACTAAACAAGTAGCTACCAGCGTCTTGGATTCTCTCGGGTGCCTTATCTCTATAAAATCCTCATGTTTTTTTATTGTTCAAATTAACTGGCTAGAGAAGAGATATCTATTATCTGAGCAAGTGTTAGGCACATGTTTGGGAATGAGAGAGATAACGTTGCATCAGGATTCAATTCTCCTGAGTGTGCATGTGTGTGGGGGGGAGAGAGGGAAAGGAGTTGGGGTGCGGATAGGGAAAGAGAAAGAGAGAGAGATAAAGGAATCCAGATGTGCTCAGAAAGATACTGCAGTTAATATATGCACACATACATAGATTGCGGTAATTTCTTGAAAATTGTTTCGCATCATTTTTAGACTTTGGATTCTGACTAAGGAAGTGATCAGGATTCATCCATTCTCTGAACAGAAGGTGTTGTGACCCATTGCCTTTCCACAGAGCAAGGTATTCAGTAGAACAGTTTTAGGGGGAAGGTAATTAATTTAGGGCATTGTGCTGGCCAATTCACCAATACCGGCTCCGAGGCAATTATTTTTCCCCGTGTTCTATTGCGGCTCAGAGAGCAGAGCAAATGTCCTGAGGTTACACGGTTTCTAAGAGCCAGACGAGGATGTGAAGCCAGTGCCTTCTCCACGAAACCAGTTTGCTTCTTAAAAATATCTAAAAATACCTCCAGGGACTTCAGAGAGTAATTTCAACCTCCGCAAAGCTGACCTAGGCACTCTTTGGGGGCAGTTAGAGTGATTTTGGTCTTGTAGCACATACCAAGTCTGGAATTTGGAGGGCCCTTTCGAAGGAAGACACAGTTCCGGTAGCTTTGGGTGGGCATCATATCATTTTGGCAAAGGGCTTTGGCTGTGGCATCAGACAGGCCTAGGTTCAGGTTTTGGCTCCGTCACTTACTGGTGGTCAATTTGGGAAAGTCACCTCAACGTTCCAAGCCTCCGTTTCCTCATCTGGCCAGTGGGCTGGACAGCAGTGCTGAGCTCCCGGGTTGCAGTGAGAATTAAGTGAGATACAGCATATAAGGCTTAGCATGCAGTAGCTCTCCAGGAGGAATCAGTATTGTTATTGTTGATGGTAACGTTCTTGTGTCGATTCTTAGTCCCTCACCTGGCGTGGGTTGCAGAGCCTCATCAGGAAAGGAAAACCAAGGGAACCTGGTGGAGAAGAGACGTAGGGAGAGGGTGCCAAGCCCACCCACCGCTGTGCAGGACCAGGGCTGAGTCAGTAACCATTAGCGGGGTTTTCTTTCTCTCCAGACTTGGACCGGCCCGGTCTGCGCCGCTCCCTTATTGGTCCAGTGGTCTGTGGGCCCTGGTGTAAGTTTTCCCCTTGTCCTCCATTAAGCACTAAAGAAAACTTTCCATGGAAGAGGGGCCTCATTCTTCGGCGGAGTATTTACATCTCGATGCCTGTGGGGTCACCTTCGCTTGTACTTTTATTGGCAGAGGGATAGGGTTGGGACTCAGGAGCGCTGTAATTCTGGAAAAACTGCCTAGTGGTCTGGCATCGCGGGGATTTTCCTGGCCCGCCTCGTGGAAGCCTCTCAGCTCCGATCCAGACCTGAGTGGGTGTTGCCGCCTCACTCACGTGCTCCCCTGCCCCACCCCCTCCCCATTTGAAACACACTGTCATTCTGTTTGGCGACACTGCTGTCTCCGGCGTGTGGGAAACCCTGTAAGGCGGGAGGGCCCTTTCCGACCCTGGGATACACAGATGGTGAGGGCCGGAGAAGAGCCCAGGGTACAGGGAAAAGTCAGGCAAGCCAATTAATAAAAATTCGTTGAATCAATACAGGATATCAGTTTTTCACACCCTCTTCTACGGTACTTCTGGCCAACTGGTTGTATATTGACTCCTTTGTGCCATAAAATAATAGAAATAACACCACCTTTCGTGGCACTGGGGGGTCAAGTGTGCTTGTTGAACTTAGTGGAGATCAGCCAATGAGCTGGGTGTATATTTTAAGACCTCTTGATTTTCAGCTCTAATTCTATAAAACAGCACTCAAGGCACTCGGGATAGCAGGCTGTAAATTCAATAATATTATTCTTTCTTCCTTCTCTCCACACTTGGTTTTCCCCTTCCATTTCATTTTATTATTTTTAGCCTTCCCTGTGTTGGGGGCATTGTGCCGGCCGGGCGCCTTGGGGAGGCAAAGCCCAATAGGACAGATTCTTGCTCCCAGCCTAATGGAGAGGCAGACACACGCATAAATAAGTGTCACGGGAGCGGCGGAAACGCTTTCGCAGGGACTCAGCCGTGAGTGCTCAGGGAGTCATAGGTGAATTTGGACTGGAAGACCCGGGGCCGAGAGGGGCAGGGAAAGCAGAGTCCTGACAAGGCCCTGTTGGGGGAAAGGCACTTAGGACATGTGGGGATGGGGGAGTCCAGTGCACCCAAAGCTCTGATGGGAGCTGGAGTTAGAAACTTGGTGGGTCCTTGCAAGGGGAGACCGTTGAGTGCAATGGAAGGACATTAGCTCCACTCAACCGGGGGGAGCCATTTAATATTTTTGTGCGGCCACGTGATATAATAAGATGTGTTTTATATAAGATCCTCTAGGTGCCTGTACTGGGTTGTTTAGAGAGCGGAGGGGCTGGAGTTTGGACAGTAGCCTCCCAGGATGTGTCGTGGTCAGGTGGAGCAGGATGGGCAGTGGGAATGGAAAGGAGGCATTGGAATAAACTCATGTGGCTCATCCTTTTGAATTTCTTGAAGCACCTTTTAGTTCTAGAATATTGGATTCAAAGGCTCTAAACCATGCCCAGCAAGACACGGTCGTTAGAATGCAGTAGTCATTCAGTGGAGCGAGGTGCTGAGTGTCTCTGTAGTTGTCTCTTTGCTGGTCACTCAGTGTCTCTAGAGCAGGGTGTTGCTACTTGAATGGAACGGTTTACTTCCCAGAGCTCACTCTCAAAATTCTGTTTTGGGTGCCAGCTCTCACTTCTTACTCGCAACAATACCTTGCTCTACATTGTCACACGACCCATTTGGCAAATTATTTATCACCATGATAGTATGTATTCTCAGTGTTGGCCAAATTTTATGCAATAATCAAAATTGGGTGGCTCACTGTATAAAGGTGTAGCAATCTGCTGGGACCCCTACACTTGCAGAGCAGTTTTGGAGCCCATGTTGATAGCACTTGGCAATAAAATAAATAGCAGAGGTGAGAGGTAGGGTGATTGAAGGAAATTTTGAGACTTCTAGCCAATGTTAAGCCAGTGTAGGAAGAGAAGAGACCAGGGACATGGGTAGGTGGTGATAAGTTTAAACTTGATTAGTTGGGCCGGGTAGTCCTTCCAAGTAGAAAAGCTGAGAAAATGTAGATCTTGATCTCAGTAGAGAAACCAGGACTAGAAAACACCAATTTTTTTTTGTTTTCAAATATATATTTTTTAATTGATTTTAGAGAGAGGAAGGGAGAAGGAGAGAGATAGAAGCATCGATGATAGAGAAACATCAATATCAATTGGCTGCCTCTTGCATGCCCCCTACTGGGGATCGAGCCCACAACCCGGTCATATGCCCTGACGGGGAATTGAACTGATGACCTCTTGGTGCATAGGATGGTGCTCAATCCACTGAGCCACACCGGCCGGGCCACTTTGTTAACTGTCTGTATGAAGAAGGGAAAGTCCAATGCATTAATGATTGCTGAGTTAGGCAGAAGGTTCTAGAAGAACATCAAAGAAGGACCTCTCATTGTCTCAGATAGTTTGGAGTAACCAATAATGGTGCCCACCTCCCTTGTCGTGCCTGCTGCGCGTTTGCATGCAAATTGAACTGTTGGCAGATGGAATTCGGGGGAAACCCATTTGACAGAAATCCAACACTAAGGCTGCTGTCGGGATTTTGAAAATGGAGTGCAAACATCACAGATTTTCCAAACCTGGATTTGAAAAGAGCTTAGAGAAAGGGAATAAATACTACATGAAATTTTAAAAGGTACCCAAACAAAACTAATTTCATGGATAAAACTAACACACGTTTGCAAACGTCTTCGGAACGTTTCTATAGTTAAGCGTAAAATGGACAAGGCCACGTTGAGCCCTTTTTTTTTAATTATGAAAAGAGCAACAATATAAAAGGGCCTAATATAAAAACCTAACCATTGTAAACTTTCGAGTTTGCTCTATTAAACTGTGAATGGTGCTTTAAAAATATTATGATAGAATTTAATCCCTTAACTAGATCTTCAAGAAAAATATTTTCTTTTTTTCACTAAAACTTTAATGTCTATTCTGTTATTGAAGTACAGCTATGGAGTGGTGGCCTGGGCGTTTGAAACGATGGGTTCCAGTCTCACCTGGGCTGCCGGGTAGCTGTGCATCTCCGAGCAGGTGCCTTGCTCTCTCTGAGACTTACTTGTGACTATTGGGCAAGACACAATGGTATGTGTGCCCTTCAGCGTCATCTCTAAGGAGGAATCATATAGCAGACCTCAACTGTTGGCTGTAGCAGTTAACAGAAGGGATGTATATGAGTTAAATCTGCTGAAGTCTGTGAAAGCCCTTTGTAAACAGTGTGAGTGGGATTATTATTAAGGACAAGAACTTGAATAGGAGAAAGTGAACGATAGGCCATAAACCAGTTTTTAGCACATCCTTTAAGTGGACATATATTTTGAGGAATGATAATAGAGTGCTTCCTATGTCTGTATGGTTTTGGGTGAGTTGCCTGATATTCCGTATCGACATTTCTATCTTCATCACAGGACTTTTGTCAGATTTGTAAGTTAAAACACATAAAAAATCTTAAAACAGGGTCTGGTACGTGGGGAGCAGCTCAGAGACGATAGCTGCCACTGGCAAAATGCTGCGCAGTTACTGCCTGTGGAATACTTCTTAGAAGGATTAAATGGACTGTTCTCACTACAGTTTATTGTCAGCACCTGTGAAATGTATTTACGTTGATTTTCTGTTTGTGCTCACAATGGAACTTCGGTAGAGGTGACAGCTAACCTTTCTGCTGAAAGATGGAGAACCCTGTCCTTTTTGGGGGCTTAGCAAGATGGGTTGCTCTTCAATTTTTATCTATAAACCAGGCTCACCTGCTTGATGTTGTCCATCTGCAGACAGCTAATCACAGTGTTGCTTTTTAAAAAAGTACATTTTTATTGATTTGAGAGAGAGAGGAAGAGGAAGGGAAAGAGAAAGAGAGAAACATAGATCGGTTGCCTCCTGCACACACCCCAAATGGGAATCAAACCTGCAACCTGGGCATGTGCCCTGACTGGGAATCCAACAGGTGACCCTTTGGTACGCAGGATGACACTCAACCAACTGAGCCACATGGGCCAAGGCCACAATGTTGCTTTTGCAGTGAGGTCCTGTTGTCCTTCTCCGGCACGTGTCACTGAGTCGGCAAGTGACAGGTGGGCAGCAGAGATGTAAAGCTCATTAGTGAGTGGGCCCCCTGAGCCCGACGCCCCTGAGTCCTCCCCACTTGGAGCACGCAGAGCCCCGCGAAGTGACCGGCCCCTGACTGGCGCACACCCGCGGTGTGGGGCCTCACAGCGTGATTCCAGATGGACTGACGTGACTGGATTTGGACACGTGGACCCAACACATGCGCTCAGCTTTGTATGTTTCGACCAGGGGACTGTCAACTCCGCTGCGAGTCTGCGTCTTCTCTTCCGTCTGTAGTGTGGTTACTTGGGCGAATTTATGTCTTAAGAGAGCAGGTCCTCAAGTCTGAGAACCTCGTCCTTTCCGCTCTGTAAGCCCCAGAGCTGCGGCGAGAGGTCCCCAACCTTGGGACTGAGTGGGAGCCGGCTGGAGTTTCCTGTTTACAGTTTGCGTCGTTAACGCTCGGATCGCCCCCCGGGTGGAACTCCAAGTTCCCAAACAGGGTTCTCCCAGAAAGCTTGTCACAGGAGGGCGGCCTCCTCTCACCAGACAGCTTACGGAATCATTACAGAAACGCTTTTTCCAAATGGACCCCCATCTGAAAGTCTGGAATCCTATAGACACCACGACCTGCTTTTATTGGCCATGAAAGGAACATTCCCTCTTACAGAAGTAGCCGGCGGTCCACTGCAGCCCTGTAGGCGACTGAGCGGGCGGATCTGGGATTCTCTTGCTCCTGCTTTCAAAAGTCACAGTGAGAAATGCCTCCGACCCCTGGAACCTCGTCCCCGTGGTCCCCTCCCCCTCCCCGGGAGCCTGACTCCGAAACCTGGACACAGGCCTCATGTTTATATTCGGTTTTGGATGTTAGCTCCCTTGGCTTCTGGGAGCTGCTCTGTTGAAAATTATGTTTTTCTTTTAAGGACAAAGGCCTTATTGTATGTGCATGTCGTGTAGTATAATGAGTTTTTTTTTTAATGTTAGGTAATGGGTGGTACTAACCCAGATCTGCCAAATGAGAGAGTCAGAGGCCTTTAACCTGAATGGCAGTTTGAGGTTTCGCTCAGGTAGTTCAATGCAAGACAGTGAGAGCAGGGGACAAGTGGCATCCCCACCGGCTGCAGTGTGTCCCCCAGATGCCTGGCGTTGATGGACTAGCCATAAACGACTGAGAGAGGACCCGTGACATGAGTGATGCCACTCAGACATCATAAAGAGAATGACAGTGACAATAGAAATAACAGAGATAACAGTGTCACATTTAAACTTATAAAAGTACACGTTTCCAAAGTAACTCTTGTTTTCTTGGTCAAATAAACAGACTTGGCCGGATGTGTTTTCATGGCTGCTAAGGCTGAGCCTCTTGCTTTACACCCTGTGTGGCGGGGACCCCAGGGAGACGATCGCCAGGAGGGACCGGGACCGGGACCAGGCCTCGGAAAGGAGGCCCAGGGCTGATCTTCTGTCTCTTCAGGCCTCTGGCTCCGTGGGAGGTGCTTTTAGCACCTTTATCTTAATCTCTTTTCCCCCTTCTCTGGAAACAGTTTTTGTTTTGGCCTAACTTCTAGGTTTCTCTGGAGGCGACTCTTCCCACGGCCGCAAGAGCATCGAGGTTCGTTTGACCTCGCACTGCTTTTTGTTTTTAGTGAGCAAAGAAAGGACTTTTCCATTCTTTCCCACCCTTATCCTCAGAGCTTATTATTTAAAAAGCACCGGGGATTCCTAGTCCCTTTATTTTCTAGCTGAGCAGAGCCGTTGGAGCCAGGCTGGACAGGTGCTCCCTCTTGGGTCCACTGCGCCTGTGCTGTGTCAGAGCTCGAAGGTGCCTGGACCTTTGGCCCCGGTCAAGCCTCGCTGTCCCCTGTTTGCTTCTCCCTGTCCCTGTGCTTCTCAGAAATCCACGAGTTCCGGGGCCTGCTGGGTCCCTCCTGCTTGGTGGGTTGAGGCGTAAAAGCAGTAGCATGGGGACATTCACAGAGCGGCGTCCCCTGTCCTGAGGGGTCGCTAATTTCCCGACTGAGAGACATGGGAGATTAACCCGGTCCCCTCCCTCGCCGGAGCGCTGCTGTGCGGAACAGTTAGCCTCCGCCCAGCGCTGTGCCCAGGCTCCCGGGTGGGGAGCCGGCCTGTTGGGACTGAGATGTGGCCATTTCTGCTCCCAAGCTCGTGTGAGACTGTGGCTCCTGTGCCCAGTGGGACCCACCAGAGGTCAGCGCCGAGTCTCATTAGCACACAGGTGACCACCGGGGTGGAAATGCCTCTCCCCTAAGGGTGGCAAAGTGAGGATTCAGGGAAGAGCTGGGTGGCAGGGAAGGGCCAGGAGCCTGAGGAGCCTGCCGAGGATCTTCCCTCCATTGCTGTCAGAGAGAGGGGAAGGGGGAGAGAGAGAGAGAGAGAGAGAAACATCGGTGTGAGAGACACATTGATTGGTCGCCTCCCACATGCGCCCCAACCTGGGCCGGGGATGGAGCCTGCAGCCGAGGTGCGTGCCCTTGACCAGAATCGAACCCAGGACCCTTCAGTCCCCGGGCCCGTGCTCTAACCACCGAGCCAAGCCTGCCCCTTTTGTGATCTGCTGGTCCAGGAGGAATGGCTCCTCCTGCTCCGCGCGGGGGTGAGTGGGGTGAGCGGGGGCGCACGTGCCGGAGAGCAGTGCTCCCTTCTCCCGGCGAGTGCCTGCACCCGGGGCGGGGAGGAGCTGGGGTTTGTTACAAAATGTGATCTTTTTTCTGTTTCCTGTGAATCCTTCGGTAGACAAGGGCAAAGAACAGTTGCTTGAAGGACGCTGGACACCAGTTGGCCAAGTTCAGGTTTTGGTGTTCTTCCGAAGCATGTGACAGTTTTGGTCCTTGGTGTCAACCTATAGAGTCAGCAATTTATTGTGGTTCAACCTAATAGCTCTTTGAACACCTTTATTTATTTGTGTATTTTTAAAAAATATGTTTTTATTGATTTCAGAGACAGGAAGGGAGAGGGGGAGAGAGAGAAACATCAATAATGAGAGAATCATTGATCAGCTGCCTCCTGCACGCCCCCGACTGGGGATCAAGCCTGCAACCCGGGCATGTGCCCTGACTGGGAATCGAACCGAGATCTCCTGGATCCTAGGTCGATGCTCAACCACTGAGCCACGCCGGCTGGGCTGAACACCTTTAGACTTTTTTCGCTGGAGATCGCCATGCTGACAGGTTATTGCCACGTCTTAATGAGGGGGACTTTAAATTTGGGAGGACTTTCCACCAGATTCATAAACTAAGGATAAAATGCGGTGATACAATAAAATGCTTATATCCCTTAATCTCCGAACCCCAGGTCTGAAGGAGCGGGACTTTCATGCATCCTCAGGAGCCCTCTGATGGTGGTGGAGGAGGGGAAATTCACCTTCGGACCCATGACAGGGGCACAGGGTGGGCGCTCTGCAGGACCCAAGTAGGAACGTGATTGATGGTCATTCAACTCGGCACGTATTTATTAAGCATTTATGTTAATAATGGCCTGAGGCACTGTGAGATTGGAAAACGCTTTTATTTTATGTGAACAAAGAGATCAAATTATGTTCCAGAGAGTTTTGAAGTTAGATGTCTTTTATTGCTTCAGAGTTCTTTGAAAATTGATGAACTCATGCAAGCCACAGATATTAACCCTTGGTTGCAATAGTTGATTCGTCAGAACTGACTCTGCTAGATTATGTATGTGGATGTATATGAACACATGTATACATGTATGTACACATACATATGTAAGTATATGTATGTACTTAATACAAAGTTTGGATAATGGATTTAGGTTGCAGACTACCTTCTATCATGAGAGAGTCTAAAAACAGTGCGACCGGGTGCTTGGGCTAGAACTTGTGTACAGGCGGGGGGTGGGTGGTACATGGGGCCCAGGCGGCCCTGAGCGCCGGGGGAAGGAGCAGGCAGTGGTGGTCCTGGCACTGGCGGCCTCTCCTCTCCCGGCTCCCACCCACATGCTTATCTGACCCCCGCCTTCTGTCACAGTTGCAGGTCGTTGACAAGTCAGTGGTAAGAAGGTTGCCCTCAGTTTCCTCTGTTCTCGCACCAGGGCCCTAGCCAGGGTGGCTCTCCAGTGTACTGTGCAGATAAACCACAGGGAATGTGTTAAAAATGTAGATTCTGGGACTTTACTCCAGAGATTCTGACTCAGTAGGTCTGGCAGAGAGCACAGAATCTCCATTTTTTTGTTTTTTTGTTTTTTTGGTATGGGGGGATACATGGTGGAAGGAGACAAGAATTGGGGGGGTGAGCACACAATACATATACAGATGATGTATTATAGAATTGCACACCCGAAACCTATATAATTTTATGAATCAATGTCACTCCGATAAATTCAATAAAAGAGAAAAAGAAGAATCTCCATTTTTAATAAACCCTCCCAGGGACTCCATGCAGGGGCTAACCTTTGAAAAACTCTTTCCTCTTGAGGCTAGGGAAAGGGAAGGATATATAAGCGCATCTAAGTAAATTTCCCACTGAAGCAACATGTGAACCGGTGGTTAGGCGCAGCTGACGTTCAGGTGTTGGTACAAAACAGTCAGAGGTCAACTCCCATTGATGTAGCGTCATCATTGCGGGGCGTTATCTTGCGCGTTAACCATACTTATTGGAGCGCTGCTTTTTCTCATGTCCTGTCCTCCGTCGAGCTTCCTTTAGTCACCCGACCAGAACTAGCTACTTACTCTTTGAAGCTGTATGTTGGTTGCTCATATCTCTGACTCCTGTCTAGGCTGAAGTTTTATTAATTATTTGCGTGGCCATCTCCCCCCCTGGAATTGAAGCTTCCTCGGGGTAGGAATCGTGTCTGATCCTTCTCAGTATCACAGCATCCAGAGCAGCATCTTGCACGCTGGAAGTGCTCTGCACTATTTCATTTAGAAATGCCACGTGGACAAATCTGGGCCTGAACGTCATTTTCCAGGCTGCGAGGTAGGGCAGGCTTTCTCCGGAGACCCATTCCATTGTCCAGATCATCAAGGCTCGGAAAAGTCAAGCAAGACGGACTCACACTGCGAATCAGCGAGCCTCGGGACTGTGATTCAAGCATGGGAATGGGCCCTCCGGGGAGGCTCTGATGAGATAGATATCTTGCAGACAAGGCTTCCTGACCACAGGGTTGAGAAAGCGCCCGAGGGGTGAGTGAGAGACCCAGCAAATCGCTTCCCTGGGGATTCTGTTTCACACGGTCCCTGTGGTTCGGTGAGGTAGGGTCCTGACTGGCGCCTTTGGGTGGGACAGGCCGGCCCTCTGGGTGGCTGCCAGCCTTTTCATGGGGTGGATTCCCACGGGGGCCCGCTCTGCTTCCTGTGGTCTCTCTGTGATGGGCAGCAGCTGCACAGTGAAGCTGATGTGACGTATGTTTGTTCCTCCAGCGTGAGCCAACTAGATGTAGCAACTGGACACAACGGCCAGGGTTTTATGACTGGCCTGCTGGGCCCCAGCAGCATCTGGAGGAACCGGACCCAAGCAGTGGCCCAGTTGATGGCCACGTGAAGCGGGGTTTGGAATTGCCCACCCCACCCCTTCCAACCTTAACCTCTGTAATAGAAGCTGTGTCCTGCCGCCACGTGCATCCAGCAGGTGCCTTCGTCATCCAGGACCTGGGGAAATTTCAGTTCTGTCCTCTCTCTGGGCCCCGATTGCTGCCCACACCTTCCTGAGCCTGGTCACGGAGAGTGTAAGTCAGGCCAGCCTGGCTCTGATTCACGGGCCTTCACACAATTCTGTTCACATCGATAAACCATTGTCGGCACTTTAAATGAGAATCCTTAAAAAAAAAATTTGTGTTTTAGATTAGCCGGGCATTGCATTGTTCCTGGGCTTCACCTTTATCGTCTCCATCTTTATTATTATTTTTTACCATGTCATTTTCTCTCTCTGTAATTAACCCAGCCTTTCCATGACGTCACCACTCCCCAAGTTCTGTGGCTTGTTTTTCTCAGTTTCAGTTTTTAATTCTGAGTTTCAGCCTGATAATGAAATGCACCAACCGAATTACTGTGGGGTGGCTGTTCTCCCTACTTGCGCTCTCGGCCGGACGACCGAGGGATGGAGCGCCCAGGGGGAGCTCTCTGACACGGCAGAGTTGGGGGAGCTGGTGGGGGGCCAGAGCGGGCCGTCGGTGATCATGACTCAGGGTCGAGATAAAGGTGGCTGGGGATAGCTACAGGGCCAGCGTAGAGCAGTGTCCAGCGCCCACGTGCGGGATCAGGAAATATTTTTCATTAATGATGTGCTGATAAAATTTAGCCTGGTGGAGAGAATGCCCAGGGAAACATCAGCAGCCTTCAAACATGTGGGAAAGAAATGTTATCTTGAGAGGAATACAAACGCCAAAGTTGCATCATATCGATCTATCTATTTATTTTTATTGATTTCGGAGAGAGGGAGAGGGAGAGAGAGATAGAAACATCAATGATGAGAGAGTGTCTTTGATCTGCTGCCTCCTGCACACCCCCGACTGGGGACCGAGCCCGAAACTCGGGCATGTGTCCTGACCGGGAATCGAGCCGTGACCTCCTGGTTCATGGGTTGATGGTCAACCACTGAGCCACGCCAGCTGGACACATCATATCTTCAGCTCCAGCTTCTCCAATGGCCCTCGCCTCTTGCACACACTTCCAGGGTGAGCCCCAAGGTGGTCATGGGATCTTGACTCCTCAGCTTCTTGTCTGATGCCTCCCATAGGGCAGGGGTCTTCCCTAGGTCCCTGTACCCTAATTACCCCACTGTGGAGGAGCTCACGCTCAGCTTCGAGCCACATTTGTTGGGATCGGAAATTGAAAGCTGGGTCTGACTGTGGACTCTGTGGATCCCAGGGCTTTGTCTTCAGATCTTGGTGTCATGAAGAAGGCAGACTTAAAATGAAGGATTTTTCCCCTTTTCTTTCTTTCGATTACTCCTAAGGGTTTAACGTCCTCTCACCCCACACCCACCTTTAACACTTGCTTACCCAGCCTTTGGACACTAGGCTCTGGGGGGGGGGGTCCCAGCCCTGTTGGTTGGAGACATGAGTCCTAGAACTTTCCCCTGGTATTCTTAGCTCTTCCAGCCAGTCAGGATTTTCCTAAACTTGAGTCTGTTCACTCAAGGATGTAGCTTGGTGGGCATGGTGGGTGTTAGCACTCAGGGAGAGGAGTGGCCAGTGGTGGCCAAGACAGCATCTCTTGTGAGCCTCAAATGGTGGACACGGACAGAGGTCTCCAGCTGGCACAGTGGCAGGTGCTGAGAGGAGGTGACCCCTGCTGAGTACTAGTCTTACCCAGTGACCGCGTGCTGTTGGGTGTGTAAGGACTTACAGGTATAGAGTCCTCTCAGCATTTGCGTGATGGATTTATAAGAATTTTGTTTATTTGTCTATACTCTACTAGACCTTATTTGTCTGGGTCTTCCTGATCTTCTCAAACTTTAAATGTTGGAGGGCCCCAAGATTCAGTGATGGTGTTTTCTGCCTTTACAGCCCTTCCCATGGTGATTTTATGTAGATGCGCAGCTTCGAAACCATCTGTATGCTGAGAGTTCCCACGTTTGTGTTCGTAGCTCCCTTCCCCATCAAGTGCGGACTTGCATATCCAATGTCTCCTTGGCATCTCCACGTGGACGTCTAGGAAGCGTCTCAAACTTAAAATGGCTCAAACAGAGATTTGTTTTCCACCTCTCACTCCCCCAAATCTGGTTTCCTCCAACCAGCACACTCAGGCCACCAACCATGGGTCCTTTACTCCCCTCTCTCTCACATTCTGCATTCAATCTATTAGCAAATCTTGACAGCAAAACCTCGACGATATATCTCATCACGTCTAACTACCTCCATGATCACTTATGCCTTTGGAAAACTTGTGATCATTTAAAAGTATTATGCATCCAGTTACTTTACTTTTTTATGAAAAACTCTGCAGGGGCTTCTCATCTCACTCAGAATACAATCTGAAGTATAACTGGCCAGTGAAGGTCCTACATGGCCCTGATGCTGTCTCTGGCCCCACCTCCCAGTGCATCCCCCCCACTCTGCCTTGGCCACGGCCCTCGGCCCCTTGCTGCCCCCGCACAGTGCCCAGCGCCCTCTCCAGAAGGGCAGTCGCCCGTGGGTCTCCCCACTGGGCGTCAGCTCAGGGAGGGGGTGGGCTCTCTCAGTCACGTGGTGGCCCGGGGGCCGGGACAGCGCCGGGCCCATTCAGTGCATAACAGTTGGATGAATGAGTATATATGCCCTTTGTGTTTAATGTTTTTATTCAATAATTTGATCTCTAGTGCTTTTCCCCCAAAATAGATGACAGTTGTTTTCTCTGCTGTGAACTCCGCTTTTGCTGTAGGGAGGATCTGCCTTTCTCATAGCTCATGTTACTTTGCATATCGAGTCTGGTGGCGGGCAGATTAGACAAAGACACTGACTGAGATGAAGAGTTGTCTCCACGGACCAATAACACAATTATAATAAATACATAAGCAGCAATAGTGATAAAATGAGAGTTTTTTTCTTTAAAAAACTATTAAATATTGTTCCCACGATAACGGGAGCACGATAATTTTTGGTTTTGGAATGGAAATTAAAATTTAGTGTGTCGCTCTTTTATGCTTTACCTAAACATGATATCCAGACGAAAGGCTGGCAAAGTGTGTTCAATATGACAGCTTCGTAGAGCAAGAACGAAGTGGCACAAAATAGTTTCCCACGACACACAGAAGACGGATGTTCTCGCCATGCGGAGGCAGGTGGCTCCACCCGAACTGGAGTGTACTGGAGTGTCGCCACCGAAGAAGGTCCCTTCTGTGGGCTGTCACACCCCAAGGTGCTGACATGTGTAGGTCAGATCCTGCCTCAGAGATAATTGTGTAACAAAGCTTTATTATAGGCTTATTCAGGGACTCACGCGGTGTCTAAAGAACCGAGATGCTTTGGGTGGTCCTTGGGAGTCTGTGGCAGTGAAATTTGGTTGAAACTGAGCTTTTTCTCCTCTGAACCCAGGGACAGCTCCGTGCCACTCCTGTCGCAGGGTGAGGTGCGCTTGCTGTGGCTGTGCTCTGGCCCCTCGCCCTCCTGGATTGTAAGCTCCTGTAGGGCAGAACATGTCTCCGATTCATATTTTCTGTTCCCAGCAAAACCTGGCACAGTGCCCGGCCCACAGCAGGGGCTGGAAAAAAAATTTGTTAAACAGATTCATGGATTTTTCGCCAGACAGATTTGAATTCTGCAGTGCCAAGTTTTAACCTGCAGAAAAATCCAAGCTGATAGCCAAGATGTCACGTTTTCTAAAGGTCATTTGTCTTCTGTTGACACTTTTGTCTTATTTTAGATGTTAAACTTCTGCAAAGCTTTATTATGGTGAAACCTTATAAAAGCCAATTTCTTTATGTAAAATGGGGCACATGTTATTAATCTCGTTAGTAACAAGTTTACGTCAATGTTTTGTCGGGAACTAGTCACTTTCTTTAGAACACCTTAGTCAGAAGAGGATTATTTGCAAAATTAGCATTCGTTGATTGTTTAATGAGTTTAAAAGTGGGAGCGAATGATCAACATTACGTTCCGAAGCTGTGAAATAATCGGTGGCTTCTCCAGTTCTGTCTGACACCTGCATGTGGCCCTTGGCAGAGCCCTGGTGACCAGCACATGCAGCCCAGTGGCCCTGGTGGGGGAGCCGGGCCAACCTTGCTCTTGGGGCTGCCTGCCTGTGGGGGATGCTGTCGCAGGCTGGCATTTGGGCGTTTGCAGCCTGTGAACGTCCAGCCAGCCAGGGGCTCCTGCCCCCCCCCCCCCCCGCTGCCTCCCCCGTCTGGTGTTCCTCAGGGCGTGTCACCCTCCGCAGTGGGCGCCGGTGTGAGCACAGCACTGGAGCAGGGCCCTTTCCCGCACCTGACACATCACAGCGCCCTTACCAGCATCCCGAGGCAGGATGGCGGGAACAGCTCCACGGCCTGTCATCCCAGGGGTCCCTTTGAAAGCCTCTGCAATTGCTGGGGGTCGGAGTCAGTTGTGCAGATGTCTTTAAAAGTGTCTCACCGGTGACCAAGAAAGTTACTTTGTCAAGATGACAGATGGGCTGCGAGCGCCTCCTCTGCCTGCCTATTCCCTGTGATGTCAGCTCTGTTTACTTGTCACGTCAGGTATTTTGGGGGCTCCCAGCAGTGCGTGGGCTTTCACGGGCGACCCGTGAAAAATCCGCTCTGTTCTGGGGAAAATCGGCTCGGTGGCTTGCTATCGACCCACGAGAGCGAGGGGCACGGGAGGGCCTGGTGAGTCCCACCCCTCATGGGTGGGGGGCATGGGGAGGGACTCGGCCCATAGGAAGTGGCTTGCCACCGCTGATCACCGGGCGGGACACGGGTGGGAGCTGAGACCTCCTGCTCCTGTGTTTTGGATGCGTTCACCTTCTTTGGCAGAGAATCATTTCTGTGCACATTTAAAGGGGTCCATGGAGTTCTGCGTTTCTTTGCAGAGCCGTACCGTGGTGAGTCAGAAAAGGGGCGCCCAGCACAACACTCCAGCTCTCCTGCCTCCCTGCAGCGCGCCCCAGCCTTTCCCAGGGCAGTCGCTCTAACTTTATGGTTACTTTTAGCTCCTTAACCCGCACTCCGCAGTCCCTCTAATGCCCCTGCCTACCTGGCTGGCAGCCTCTGTGCTGCCCACCCCCCCCCCGAAGGCTGGGAAGCCCGGCTACGTCCCCCCTGGGCCGTAGATCCTGCTGGTGGTCGGAGCTGGACCCCCATCATCTCGAGAGCTCAGAACTCCTCAGGAAGGCACGAAAATGTTGCCAGCATTTCCCCTCCCGTTTCTTCCCTGTCTCCTTTTTTGGGCAGAAGCAGCAGCTGGTTCATTATCTGTCACATGCTGAAGGGCACCCGGTGTGTAAAACAACCAGAGATGTGGGCCCAGGCAGCCGGGCCACTTGTGTGCGTGGCCAGGTTGCTTTTCAGGACCCCGGTCCCGTCCCCGCTGGTTCACTCCTTCCTCCTACGGGGGTCTGTGGGCGTTTCTCTGGCACTCACGCGGTCCCCCATCCTAGCTGTTTGAGTCCCTTTCTGTTGGGTAGACAGGGGCACTTGGGCCAAGTGAAGGAAGGCTGCTGACACTGACTCCTCCCGTTCTCCTACCTGGCTCCTGTCGCCTGGCAGATGGGGACACGGCTCACCTTCGGCTTTTCAGGTCTGCCCCTGGGAGCCCGAGAACAGTGGCAGAGCCACATCTGCGACGGGGCCCTGTGCTGCCACTAGCTGCCCCGTGTTCAGTGCGCTCCAGCTACCCTGGCGCAGGCGCCGGCCGACCCCTCGCTTATACGACGCGCGAGGTAATAAAAGCCAGGCAATGGGACTCTCTTTGGGCTACTGCTTTTATTTGGTGCTTATTTTCTTTTGTGTTCTGCCATCTCTAATGCTTTGGTTCTATTTCAAAATATGATTAAACAGAATGAGAGCTGTTTGACACGGCCCTGTTTTAGATCAGAGCTGTACTCGACTTAGCTGGGACGTTCTAATGGCCTGCGTTGCTTTGTTCTGAGAGTTCCTTGAAAAGGCCAAAAAAAAAAAAAAAAAGCCAGACCTAAATCCTTAAACGGCATAGGATCCAAAACAATCCCTCCGACAAACCCAAGCCCATTAAAACAGAATTGAAATGTTAGGTAAGTTACATATGAAAAGGGGCCTCCTTATTAATCCCCCGTTGCTTCTGCTGGCACGCGTCATATTTTCAGGGCACGGCGTCAGGAGGACACTGTCATCCCGTGATGTATTAGGGCCATATATCACCAGAACATCGTCTTTGTAGAGGATATGGGCACTAAAAGACACGATTCTGGCCAGACGGAGCAACAGGGGGTCTTACTTCTTTTCGACACCCCCCTGCCTTTTTCTTTAATCTCCCTCTGTTTTGTGTTGCAGAGAAGTGAGTTTCTTCATGGGATATGACTTGTTGCAAAATAATCGGGGGGCCCCAGTGGGCTTCATAAAGCCTTTTAAACGGCTGGGCTTCAAGGGCAGCTTTGTTCGGAGCTTGCACTGTTAGCCGGGCCGGAGGAGGAGGGGACCGTGTCTGCCAGGGTCCGGGCCTCTGGGGGACGGGCTCACCGAGCCTGGACAGGGGGAAGAAAGAATAACACCGTCCGACTCGGCCCGTGGATTGTGTGACGTTCCTGTGGCTCTTGCAAGATGCTTCAACGTTAAGCCTCCGAAAGCATGGCCGAGGAGGCCGCCAGCCTCCCGGGAGAGACGCCGAAAAAAAGAGAGGACCTGGGGCGCTGGGTCCGGGTTTTGGCCTGTCTTGCAAACGCCCAGGCGCGCGGGGACCCGGACTTGTGAGCGTTTAAGTCAGAGACTCCATCTGTCTTTGCGACGAGGCACTGTTTTGCTCCTGGTTCCAGATGAAACCATAAACCACGGAGGTTTGCAATGGGCTGAAAGCGAGGGGTGCTTAACGAAGGCAAACGTTTCAGTTCTCAGCTGCAAGGGGCGGGGAGCGCCTTCCAGCCTCTGAACCGGGCGTGGAGCAGGGCGGGTGAGTTGCCCACTGATACGGCTGCCCTTGGTTCGAATCTCCGCCCTGGCTGGCGATGTGAACCTGGGCGAGCCATAAAATAGGGGTATTTTTAGCCCTGGCAGGTGTTGCTCAGTGGTTAGAGTATCGGCCTGCATACTTAGGGGTCTCGGGTTCGTTTCCAGGTCAAGGACATGTGCCTGAGTTCCAGGTTCAATCTCCAGCCCCCAGTTGGGGAGCGTGCAGGAGGCAACCAGTTGATGTGTCTCTCTCACATCTGTGTTTCTCTCTTTTCCCCACAACTCCCTCCCTTCCTCCCTCTCTCCCTCTCTCTCTAAAAATTAATGGAAAAAATATCCTCGGGTGAGAATTAACCAAAAAATAATAAAAATAAAATAGGGGTATTTTCTTACCCATAAAATAGGGGTAAGTCAGTGCCTTCCTCAGGCTTGTTGCAAGGGTTAAAAAAGACATATCCTACATGTTTATCACAGTCTGGAAAACGATATATTTTCTATAACTGTTAGGTGTTACTAGTCTTAATAATTCAACAACCTGCCTGGACCACTACATGCCCCTTCATTGTTTGGGCAGAGATGGCTCGGCTCTGTGGCTTTGACTCTTGGAGGGACTGGCAAAAGGGGTGGAGGCTGGGGGTTCAGAAAGATCTGGAGATGCTAATTTACGTTGAAAGCAAGGGCCATGGGTGCCTCCCACCTTTCCTGCTGACCTCCCTCAATTGGGGAAGAGGTCTTGGAAAACCATTCTCCCGGCTGGGAAGTTTGGGCTATTTTCCCTATCGCACGTGATTTTTTCACTTTAGAAGTGGCTTTTGTTCGTTTTTTTAATTTTCTCTGTCTCCATTCCCCCCCCAATTTTCTTTGAGCTGAGAGTCTGGGCCCAGAGCCTTGTACTTGCACTCGAAGGCTTTGTAGTGGACGTCCAGACTGCCTTGTTTTTTTCCTCCCAGCTCCTTCTGTGCAAGAGCTATGGGGAAGTCAATTGTACTAGCAGTAACAAAGAACAAGCCAGTAAAAGCTTAATTAAAATAATAAATTATCAGTCAAATTTAATACTGCCATTGGCAACCACTGAGCTATCTCAGCGCCCCCCCCGCCGGCCCCCCAGGCTTCCAGTGATTACTTTCTCAGAGATGAAGAGCAGACTTTGTCCCGAGGAGACGGGCTGCCACAGGTACAAGCTTGTGTTGTGTCCTTTCGACAGGTCACGCTCCCTTGCAAAGGATTTCCCCTGACCATATGCTCCAGAGAGGCAATTGCTTTATTTTACATTTGTAATGATCGAAACTGGTGACAAGCAATGGACGCTACCCCTCTGGGGTCTTTTCTTTTCGCTTTCACCTACATCTCTGCATTCTAGATCCGTAATGTTTTTTGTTTTGTTTTTAAAAAATATGTTTTTATTGATTTCAGAGAGAAGAAGGGAGAGGGAGAGAGAAACATCAATGATGAGAGAGAATCATGGATCAGCTGCCTCCTGAATGCTCCCTACTGGGGATCGAGCCATAACCCAGGCCTGTGCCCTGATGGGGAACGGAGCCTTGAACAACTGGTTCATGGGCCGATGCTCAACCACTGAGCCACACCGGCTGGGCAGATCCATAATATTTTGAAGTCAGGTCTGATTCCCCAAGTTTTGGCCCTTCCCATCCATGGCACCTTTCTCAGGTTATCTGAGAACAGGGCAGGGACCATGGCAGGAGACCTGACATGCCTAACCCATGTCTGTCCTGAAAATTTCTGGACACCTCAACTATATGCTGATCTATTCCTAAAATTGCAGCAGTCATGTAGAAGCTAACCCAGTACTCACTTGATGCACCCATATATTTTAATGCTGTGCCTTCGCAACCAGCCTTCCTGGCTGGTCCCCTAATCCAGGAGGGGGACCAGGTCGCATTTCCAAGTCTCCTGCTAGCCAGCTGTCTGAGGGACCCGAGTCACTTGGGTTCATTGTGTGCTGCTCCTCCATCTATAAATCTTAAGCAACCTGTGAGATTAATGGAATGATGTCTGTGGAGTTCTTTAGAAGAGCAGCGCTGTGTAAACACGAAGTATTATTCTGTTTATGAGAAGTTTTATAATATTGCCTGGGAGAAATTTCAGCCCATGTTCGAAAGTACCATAAAGTTCCTGCTGGCTCTTTGGGGGCTGGCACTGGGTTACAGTGGGGGGAGGGGGCACTCCAAGGGGAGGTTGACCTCTGTGACTTCGTGCGTGGGGGCCTGAAGCTCCCAGGAGAACGCGTGCGCTGTCGTTGGCTCGCCTTCCTTGGGAGACCTGACCCAAGGGCTCCATACTCCTAAAAAATTCCTCTGTGAGCAGCGGGGAGACTCTCGAATTGTAAAACCCAGATTGGGTGTCCATGCCGAAGGAATTCTTCAGGAAAAAGAATTTAATTAAGGGCCAGAGTGTCCTATTTGTGCTCGCCGACCACGATGGCTCCTGAGCAGGTGAAAGTGGCCTCACTGGGACCAGAGGCGACCGCAGTGCCTGTGCGATCTGCTAATGTCCGGTGTCTTGTTTCCTCCGAGACCGAGTGAGCTTCGGGAGAGTAGAGAGCGGGCCCGCCGTGTGGCCTCTCGTCCCCGCAGCCCTGAGCGCACCGCAAACGCCCCGAGTCTCGGCTGCGGCTGCTCTGGAACTTCAGCTGCGAAGCTCCTGGACTTCCCGGCGCCGCTGGGCATCCGTCCCCTGACAGCAGCTGATGACAAAGGGAACACCTTATTCAGGATGGACACAGGTTCCCCCACCCCCGTGGATGTTTGCATTTTGGGAGGGCAATTCTTTTTTTTAATCAGCAGGGATGGGACTCGGGTCTTTTGGAACCACATATCGCTATTTTTATTTATTGATTTTAGAGAGAGAGAGAGAAAGGGAGGGAGGGAAGGAAGGCGAGAGAAAGACATGCATTTGTTGTTCCACTTATTTGTATACTCATTGGTTGGTTCTTGTATGTGCCCTGACTGGGCATCGAACCCACAACCTTCGCCTGTGGGATGGCGCTCTAACCAGCTGAGCTATGCGGCCGGGCGTTGGTGGGGCAATTCTTAAAGGCAGCAAAACCTATAGCGCCACGTCCCAAATAAGACAACAGGGACGAAATGACGGGCGTGTGCGTGTGCGTGTGCGTGTGCGGCAGGGCGGCCGCCTGGCAGCGCCTGCGTTAGGGCAGAGGGCCGCTGGTGCCTGTGTGTCCCTTAGGGTGCCCGCCCGCCCGGCCTGTGTGCGCCCTGACGCTGAGTGCGGGCAGGAAAGGGCACTGCCCTTCACGGCCGTCTTGGTTTCTGAGGGGGAGCTGGCACGTAGAGCTGGCTGGTTCGCCAAATGACAGCTGTTTGCCTCCGGGGCAGGCTTTGCTCTCATGGCACGAGGACCGACGGGACCTAATGCCACCTCCTAGAGGAGACCCCTGTCACCCGCCACCTTCCCAGTGCGGCTGTGGGGGGGTCAGCAGGCAGGGCACCGGGCACTTTTGTTTCCATTCTTATTTCAAGAAGTTTGTGATGCCTTTTCAGTCTAAAAATACGGTGTCTGCCGGCTGACTCTTCTCCCTCCCTGACCACTCTCGCCGTCGTAGCTGCTGTGTTTTCCTCTCCAGAGTTCTCTTTTATTATTATCTTAAAATGTAAATGGAAGGTCAGGTAATACTTTCCATATTCCGTAATAGGGTTGGTCCTGGAAGAATCTCAGAAGAAAATATCTTCAGGACATTGGCTCGACACAGAACCAAAGCATCTCAAAACCCTTTCTTCCCCCCTGCTCCTCTGAGGAAAGCAAACGGGAAAGTCTCGCCGGGTGCTCTGTTATCTTCTCTGTCTCCAGCCCGCCCCCGAGCCCCCATCGGGAAGAGATCGGTTCCCTCCGCAGAGACCCTGACAAATGCTCAGCGGGCTTGCCCGTCTCAGGGCCGC
Organism: Miniopterus natalensis; assembly: GCF_054644295.1. Lineage (NCBI taxonomy): Eukaryota > Metazoa > Chordata > Mammalia > Chiroptera > Miniopteridae > Miniopterus > Miniopterus natalensis. The sequence continues at coordinate 78,938,329 of NC_142090.1, forward strand.
CGTGCCCGGTGCCCGCGCCAGGGCGCTCCGTGCTGCCACCTCGTGGCGCGTCCCGGGCACAGCAAGCTGCTTGCCAAGCCGGGTTTGCACTTGGCAGTGGCGGGAGCTGTGGTTTGGCTGCGGCCTCGGAGAGCTGCGTTGCCAGGGCTGTAGGTTTTTTTCATTTTCACTCCCTATGTCCCCTTTCATTTTTGTGTGTTGGCACTTAATTTCCTGTGTCTCCAGAGGCTACGTTTTGGGTTTTGGTATATTTGGACTTTGAGAAAGGAGTCGGTATTGCAAACGGATGCCCCTGCCAACGGGCGTAAGTCACAGGCTGGGCGGCCCCAGGAGGTGATGGGCACCGGGAGACAGAGGCTTCGGGCGCAACCCGAAGGAGAGGAGGTTCATTGCCCTCAGGCATGGGCTAGGTCGGTATTTTAGGGTGTTCAGACATTTTCCTCCAGCGCCTATGTGCCACCCTTTCCGTCCCTGAGATTTGGGGAGACTCAAACCCGAGCTGGAATCGGGGGGAAGTTTGTTTGAGGATGCCAGTCTGGCTTTCAGCGGTGTGACTGGCACAGATGCCTGTCAGTATCTCAGATGGTACAGCCTCCCTCGTTCCCAGGAGGCAGCCCGTGTTTGCAGACCTTCCGGTGGCTGGTGATGACACAGCTCCCCGGGGTTTTCTGCGCTTATTAGAGAGCTCCTGGTGCACTTGTGGAACCGCCGAGAAGGTGCCAGTCTCCCCCGGGGCCTCCGGGCCTGGCATTGTTTTGTTCTGGTCTGTGTCCTGAACGCCTGGGAAGGAGCAGAGTGTAACCTTTCAATGTGTGCCTTTGGAATCAGACTCACATCTGTGAGTGGGACCCTGGGCGAGTTTCTTTGTTTTTTTTAAAAAATTTATCTTTCCTGTTGAAAGTATTACAGATGTCCCCTAGGGTGAATTATCTTAACCTCGGTTCTTCACCTGTAAAATGGGGACATGAGGAATTTTTTGTGACACAATGGGTATAAAATTCTTAGCACAGAGCCTGGTACATAAAAGTGTTTGGTAAGTGTGAACCAGTATCAGAAAGTGTTTCTTGAGTGAAAAAGCGGACCGAGTGAGTCATGACCTTGAGTCAGAGCAGAGGACACCTGGGGCACGTGGGGGATGAGGCGGCCAGTGGAGATGGACTCCTGAGGGCCTGGCTTCCTGGGTGTCACTCCTCACTGGAGCCACCCGCCTGAAGACCAGTGGTTTTGTCTTTTGGCAAAATTGGGAAAAATAAAGAGTGGTCTTAATTAACCCGCGTGTGAATTTACTCTGTAGCTGCTGGACCCGATTAGGGGATGGAGGCACCGGCCTCTCACCAGGGATCCTCTGGTTTTTCCTTCTGTCTCTGAAGGCCTGGGACTCCGAGCATGTGCTCCGCGTCCACGGCGACCAGACGCCAGGGAGATGATCAGAGGTGGCAGCTCTGGACCAACGTGACTTCTGGTAGAATATAAAAAACCTCCAAGTGTTATTAGAAGGAAGAAAGAACCCCCAATCCCCCCCCCAACCTACAGCTAAGGTTTAGGTTTGTTCCCTGTGTGTGTACAAAAAAATTCCAGATGTGAACCTACAAACCATCTGGTTGGAATCACTTTGGTGCTGGACCGTAATTACAAGCTATTTATTATGAATTATGGATCCTGATCCTGCTCTGGTTCTAACTGAGCAAAGAGTTCCTGTATTTAAGAGCGTGTGCTCTTCCTGTTATCAAGCCCCGAATGGAGACTTCGCACCCACACTGACCGCCCTGGGGGCTGTGAATTCTCTGTGCTAGTCTCCCCTTCAGAGGAGGTGCGCTTGGGTCGTGGTCCTTCCCTAAGGCTGAGCCAGGTTTGCATGAGGCTGGGGTGGGAGACACTCTGCTCTGGAGGGTGTTCACCTTGCAGCCGCGGGGGGTGGAGGGAGTGGGTGTCAGACTGTGGCCTCAGGAACCGAGCAGCAGCATTCACACCCGATCACTGTTCTGGGTTCCTTAGGTGGGGCCACAAGGACACTATGACATTTTAAAAAAATATGTTTTTATTGATTTCAGAGAGGAAGGGAGAGGGAGAGAGAGATAGAAACAACGATGATAGTCATTGATTGGCCACCTCCTGCACGCCCCCCCACAGGGGATCGAGCCCGCAACCCAGGCATGTGCCCTGACCGGGAATCGAACCTTGATCTCCTGGATCCTAGGTTGACCCTCAACCGCTGAGCCACACGGGCTGGGCCACTATTACATTTTAGAATATGCTTTAATTTGCACTGTGACCATAACTATGTTACATTTGTAATATAAGGAGAATTATGAAAATAAGCTGAAGGGCCATGACTTACAGTGTCTCGATGCCACCTCCCTTATGAAGAGGAGAGGGTGTGGTAAGAGTTTTGGGGGCTTGGAGGCAGGATACCTGGTTCAGACTGTAGCTCAGCTGTTGTCCATGGGACTGGACATTCTGAGCCGTCTCCGCCTCACTGGCCACAGGGACATTCTATAGCCATGGCTGTCAGCTCTGGCTGCTCATTGCAATGATATGGGAGCTTGGAAAACCATCTGGGTCTGGTCCTCAGAAAACTCAGACCTGAGCTGCAGGGGTGGGCGGCAGAGCTGGTCCTAGTTAAGAACTGCTCAGATTCTGATATGGAGTCCAGTGTGGGGACCATGGCTTCACAGGATGTTAGGAGTTAATGAGACTAGTCCCATGAGGGCCCTGACCTCGTAATGGACACCCAGAGGATAGAAAAAGGAAACTGGATTTACTTAAAGGTCAACCACCAAAAATCATACGCTGAAAACTAATAAATAAAAACCCAAACGGTCTGCACCACCGGCCCCGCGGGAGTCGCTACAGGCAGCCGAGGGTGGGTGCCCTCTCTCTGGGTGGCCTTGCAAAGCCAAGAAGTTGGTGAAATAACACGACTGCAGAGACGGAGCTGCTGGGATGGCGAGGCCCGGGCTCCATACACCTCACTCTGGAGGGAGTGCGGGTCCCGCCACAGCAAGGGGAGGAGATGGCCGTCTGGATTCCTTGTAGCATTAGACCCTGGGAGCTTCTCGGGGGCGGTGGACTCCTGAGGACTATGAGGGCGGCGCAGAAGTTGATGTGCTTGATCTTAGAACTGCTTCAGGGCTGGCGTTTGGTGTTCTGGCTTGACTTGGACCCCCAGCTCCCAGCACACACACACACACACACACGCGCACTCCTCCTGGGTTTTAGACCAGAAATGACATTGAAGCATACTGGGTCCACTTGTCACTCTCCCCAGGTCATTGTTAGAGCTGAGTTAGACTTTCTCCTGCGCCTATTCCAGGTTCATCGCAAGGTGAGAGAGCTGGTCAGTCCCTCCTCTCCGATCTGCCCCCAATCAGGCAGCGAAGGTGCTAGAACCAGCCTCAGCTCAGGGTCGGGCCTGGGCCAGCACACGTGTATGAGTCCCACTTGAAATCCACCTCCTCTGCTGTGAAACCGTATAGCCTTGGAAAAGTCCTGTACCTTCCCTGAGCAGCAGTTCTTTTGTTTGTAAACAGGGGACAGCGGCGACGCTTGCCTCGCAGGGCCTGGGTAAGAATGGAAGCCCCGCTCAGCATTTACGGGACGCTTGTTAACAAACCCCAGTCTCGTTGGCGTTCTGTGATGGGGTCCTTTGGGTTCCTGTGCATTCAGTCTCCAGACAGGCACACGCATCCTGTTGGGTCTTCTCTGAGTCACTGCAGCAGCTAACCTTCCAGGATTAGACGGAGGTGCAGATGTGCGCCCCGCTCTCATTAGCATCCGCGCTAATACAACGCAGCTGTCCCACGGCTGCGGAACACTGGCGACTGTGTCTCCGCTTGGCACGAGGAGTATTTTTTTTCCTCTTACTGAGCCGATTCAATGCTCGACTTTGTCATTATTTGAGTTGGAACTTTAGATCGCTGCATTTTAATGCACTCCACTATTAGGGATTGTTGGACGGCCGTGTGCAAATATTTTTGTTCTCACGATGCAGTCCTGGCCCAGGTAGCCCAATGGGCAAAGTCTGATTTATGCAAATATTATGCTTTCTATAGTGCGCCCTGAAAGGAAACCTTAGAGCAGGGCGGGAGGGAGCCCCTCTCTCAGGCGGTTATCGAGGTGATGTTGGCTCGTAAAGAAGGGACTTTTCATGCCCTTCTTTTTAGCCTGCACTGAATCTGAAAAAGTTCTGCGTTCCCGGGTGGGTATATCTGCTTCAGAGAGAGCAAAATCCTACTTGCTATCACAGAATTTTCTCGCCAAGATGAAGGCGAGAGGGAGGCTAGGAGCACCTCAGCCGTGTGCTAGGATTCTGGGGATCCTGCTGGAAGTTGATTTCCAACGTCTCTCATCTCTTTTTTGCCCAGAACAAGGAGGTGACCTGCAAGAGGGAGAAGTGCCCCGTGCTGTCCAGAGACTGCGCCCTGGCCGTCAAGCAGAGGGGAGCCTGCTGCGAGCGGTGCAAAGGTGATGGATGTCTTGGCCGCCTCCTTTTCTGGCTGGTGCTGCAGACGTTTCTGTTTCTTTCTCTCACCTTTCTCTTCGCTCAGCCCTTGGCTGGGTGCGCATGGGGGTTGGAGGGAAGCTGGTGTGTGCGTGTGTGTCGGGGGGCTGGTGGGTGGTAAGGGGACTCCCCTAGTGGAGGCCTGAAGGTGTGGCAAGCATCTGCCGGTTGGGTGTATTTCTAAGGCAGGTTGTTACAACGTCGCAGTGATGTCACCACGATGTCTGTGCGTGTTGGGACACGTGCACACATGCACACAGGCATCTTTTGTGAGAAATGTCAACGCTCAGTTTTCCCCAGGCTTCTCCCTCGCCCTGCCCACCTCAGCCAGAGTCTTGAAGCCAGAATTTTATCATTTTGGCCCCTAGTCAGTTTTTTCTTTCCTTCCAAATGAGATTTAAGACTTTGAAGCATCTCTAGCAGACCCTTACCCCAGCCTCATTTCCGATGGCCCGGCGCTCGTGTCCCTCTCTGACACGCTGCTCCTCCCAGTCTTGCCTCTCGGCCCCCATTCAGGCCTCTCCTCCTACCGTTCGGGTGTTGCCAGTGCTCCGGGTTCCCCAGCCCTCAGATCGTCACTTTCCCTCTAGGTGTCCATGGCAGGTGGACGTTCACACACAGGCTTCAGTGGCGTGTCCTCTGCTCTGTGAGGGCAGGACCTGGGCCCTGCTCTGGTCCCGCCTGGCGTATGTTAGTGTAAACAGTGCTGAGCGGAGTGGGGTCCCTGGGAGCTACAGTGGCTCAGGTTGTGCGCTCTGGAGTCCTATTACCGACTCCTAATCCAACAGTCCCGGTTTGCAGAGTGTGTCCCACAAGTTCACGTCCACTAGGAACCACAGAAATTGCCCCATTTGGAAATAGACTCTTTGGAGATGTAATTGATTAAGATAACACCCTGCTGGGTTAAGGTGGCCCCAAATCCAGTGCTGTATGACTGGTGTCTTTCTTTGAAGAACAGAAAACAGACACACAGAGAGACATGAGAAGGTGGCCATGTAGCAAGAAGCAATATTAACCTGTTCCCTGAGATTTGGATTCACTTGTTCTGGGGAGAGGTCGAGGCCTCTGTCTTTTAGAGACAGATTTAATGTGTGGCCTGGGTGGGGAACACTGAGAGTCCTTGACCTAGTACCAGGCTACTTCTGTCCCCCCAGAGACTCTACATTCGAGGGGAGTAAGGACATAGCTCGTCGTGAAGGACCCAGGCCCTGTGGGTTGTGAGGCGTGAATGGTCTGGTTGATTTTAAGACCTTTACCCCCATCCAAGGGACTGCTTTTCCCACAGTGCTGGCTACTGGGTTAGTTGGCTTATGGTCGTCCCTTAGCTCTCGCAACAGCTGGCGATTTCTATCTTTCTCATTTGACGTATGAGAAAACTGAGGGCCCAGAGAAGTTAAATCATCAACCTCAAGGTCAACCAAAAGGATGCCCATGCCTTCAAGGACATTGTGCTACCGGAGGGGCTGAAGAAATACCACCCGTGGGGGAGGTTCTCTGGGGAAGCAGGGAAAGGGCAGGAGGACAGCTGTGGGCAAGGGGTTGGGAGTGTGCTGGGGAGACTTACAGAGGCAACTCGCTTCCATGAGCAAGAGGAGTTAATCACGCCCAAAGCGGGCTGTTCGGGGGAAGGCTCCGGGGGTGGAAAATTGTGCACACAAAGGCACAAAATAGTTCTTAGGCACCGCCTGCCACTTATAATCACCTAGGGAACTTGTTAAAATACCAGTTCCTGGGCTTCCCTCCAGAGCTCTTGAATTAAAATGAATCTGGAATAAGTTTTTGTTTGTAAGCTGTTGATTGTTTGGGGGAGGGTAGAGGGGTCAGACAAAAATGAGGAACAGAATTCTGTCACGATTTCTACTTATTTTGCTCCGAAAGAGATGTTGATAGTGAAAAGGCAATTCAGTTTGAGGACAGATATGAAACCTCATGTTTCCAAGAGGATTCTTAAGGTTGTGTGTATGTGCGTGTGTGCGTGTGTGCAGATGCATTTGTGTGCATATGCTTCCAGTTGCTCATGTGATTCATTCATTCGTTCATCATTCATTCATTCAACAAGTACTTACTAACCCACAGGCTGGATGTTTATGGCATGGCTCTGCTTTACCCATTGTTCTTAACTTTTAAGAAGCCAGAATATTCTTTAAAAAAAAAGTAAGTAAATTATAACAAACTTTTCTCAAGCAAGTGTTTCAGTGTGCTTTTCAAATATTTCATGCTGATAACAATTATGGATTTTTATCCAACTACCCAACAACTCCGAAAAAGATTAATCTAATTTGAAAACACTCAATATTGCTTGATGAAAACAAATGAGATCATTGAGAGTCAAACAGGCATTTTTGGCAGCTTTTCTGTATTTACTTGGACTGAGAATCACCCTTTAATTTGGGGTTCTTTCCCAAACAATAATGTATTTGTTATCTGCATATATGTTTGTTACTCATGGATCATAAACAAATAGGTGTGTTTCAAACATTCATAGGTGAAATTCCACCTTCTCCATGTAGAGTGTAAACTATTAATTGTCTGCAATACTCTGATGAAAGACATAAGAAAATAGTCTTTCACTTGTCAACTGGGGTTTATTTTGCACAATCTTCTCTTGTCTTTGATTTCTCTGTGCTGGGGCTTGCTTTTCTGAGTTGTAGTCCCATGGGTTGCATTTTTAAATAGTTTAACTTTTATATTTGATTTAAAAAATACCCTCTGATGTCTCAGAAAATGAAAGGAAAGAGGTATAATGTAAATATTTGCACACCGATTTCCAAAATTAGGACAAATGTCCTCGGTTCTGATAAGTAAGATTTAGACAGCAAGACATGCATGGAAAAGTTTAAGGGGGCCAGGCTCATTTCTATGGACCAAGCTCTGACCTAAGTAAGAGGGAACTATGTATAATGGCAAAAGACGGAGCCTTATTAATCACAGCTTGCCTTCTGCACAGTACAAGGCCAAGAATAAAGGGCCTCTTCTCGGTGCTGCCTTGAGAATGACTTGGAAGATGACCGTGCCTTGCAGAATATTGCTATGCGGCTGTGTTGAAGGGAGCCAGCCACTCGCCATATACAGGAACGAGCATTTAAAAAACACACGCTAAAAACAATGATAACGTTCTCTTTGTGGACAAAGTAAATTGTCTTATTGTTGAGGATGGAAAGGTTGAGTTAGCCGTGCATGTGCCAATCTGTCTGTTTCTAACCAAACTTCTTTTGGCAGTTGCAGCTGATGCCCAAACAAAAGAGATGCCCAAACAAAAGAGCGGCTTGTCCCTCAACTTCTGTTTTCCTTTCCTTTAGTCACAACCAAATTCTTGGTGGTATTTATGGGCGCAGTTTGCCCCAGGTTTCGCATCCCAAATAAGGAGCGACCTGCTTACAGCCAGGCCCTGTCAGTCATCCTAAGCATCCTGTGACTGGATTTAGAGGCTGTTTTGATGTACACAGGCCCCAGTCTTTAGATATTCATGGACGTTGCTGGCTTCAGCCCTGCTGTGGCGATGCTTATCATTCTGATTGAACAGACCAGGCAAACAGATGTTTAGGGAGGGGATCTTGTTTTTCAAGATCACACAGTGGTGAGAAGTTGCAGGGCTCAGGCTCCAGCGGCTCCTTCTTCTTGCTGTGAGATAAGGTGGGAGGAGGGACCTGGGGAGCTAGGAGGGCTCTGGAGATAAAGGGGGGAGAGGGAGAGAGAGAGAGAGACCCAGCTCCGTTTGCCTGCATCTCTCTGCCACAGCCCTTCTGGGTGGACCGGCAATTTCAGAGGAAGTAATTGAAAACAACATGTGGCTTAGGAGGCGGTGGCTTTTCTTACTAACTGACATTCTTTTGGGAAACCCTAACTTAATTTTTTCCCCTCCCCTTATCCATGATGAGCTCGACTCTTCTGTGAGGATGCGTGTGCCTGGTTTCCTAAAATAGTTCTGATAGACAATTCGGAGTCTCCAGAAGCATCTACAGTAGGCGAGGCCTCCTCCCACTGCGGGCCCTCGGCGTCCTGTGCCCTGTCCTGGAGACAGCCACCTGCCGGCTCCCGGGGATCCTCCAGAGCCGCTGTCCGGGTGCTGCGTGTGTTTCCCCGTTTCCAACCACAGCGGCGTCTCCCCCCGTTTACTCCCAGCTGTTCTCATGCAGAGACTGACCCGTCGCTTAAAACATCTTGGGAGAGTGCGTTGCTCTGAAGAACATTCCCGACGTTGAGCTACCGCATTCTAGTGACAGTGTTGTATTTGCCATGATTTAGAGCTTAGGAGAATTTGTGATGTGTTTCTTTTTTTTTTTATTTGTTTTTATTGATTTTAGAGAGAGAAAGGGAGAGGGAGAGAGAGATAGAAACATCAGTCGTCAGAGACCCATTGATTGGCTGCCTCCTGCACGCCCCCGACTGGGGATCGAGCCCGCAACCAGTGACCTCTTGGTTCAGAGGATGGCACTCAACCACTGAGCCACACCGGCCGGGCTGTGATGTGTTTCTCGATGAAAATTATTAGGTTACGAATGCCTGCATATATATTATAACCCTTAACCACTTTAACCTTTACCAGTATGACCAATTTTATCTACCCAGCCTCAGAAATTTGAGTGGGGGTTGTTAATACGCTTCAAAGATGGGAAAAAGCAAGCGAGCAAACAGAAAGTACAGGGGTTTCTTTTTGGCTCTTTTCTCTAACTGAAAAAAGATGTATAAGAAATTATATCTCATAGACCGGTTTTTCCATAATATAAACCAGGCTATTTTGGCATTTAAATAAAAATGGCCCTATTTGTTTGAAAAGATTTTGTGAACACCAGAATCATCCTTTACAAAAATCTGTTTTCATTGTTAAAACTGGTAAGAAAATTTAAAACAGAGATCAGCTTTTCCTGTCAAATTTGTCCCACTCCATTGATCGGGGGCCTCTGTTTTTCAGATTCTGTAGGATTTTGGAAGGCGGTTTAAGTTTGTGGTTGCCTTTAAGTTAGGAGATTAGATTTCCAAGGCTAGCTGCTGACTTGGGCTGCATCAGTTTTCACTTTTCTAAGTGGAGAGTGTTCCTCATTGTGACAGAGGAGGCTGGTGGCCCTGGTCTCCCTGTTGAATCACATGCAGAGTGCTGCAGTCGGAACCTGGGCGTTCTCCCCGGGCCCCTCTCCCCCAGCCTAGCAGTGCCGCCTCCAGCTACCGGTGCCCAGTCTGCTCATTTTCTATTGACGTCTAACAAGTTACGACAAACAGCGGCCTAAAGTAAATTTGGCAACTGCGAAATGGAACGTATGTCTATAGGTGTGACTTGTATCTGTTTATAAAGCTGTATGAATGTGCAGGCACCTATTTATTATTTAAAAAAATAGTCACCCGGCTGCAGTTATAACCATTCTTATTGGGCTTTGATCAGAGAATAGTCTCAGTCTCTTCAGAAGCTGGCACTTTTTTCTTTAAATACTCACCCGAGGACATTTTCTCCATTGATTTCTAAAGAGAGTGGAAGGGAGGGACGAGGGGGGAGAGAGAGAAAGAAACATCGATGTGAGAGGGACACACCAACTGGCCGTCGCCTGCATGCGCCGGGCCCAGGGTGGGGAGCCTGCAACCGAGGTACCTGCCCTTGACCAGGATCGAGCCTGAGACCCTTCAGACTGCAGGTTGATGCTCTAACCACGGAGCCAAACGGGCCGGGGTGGCACTTATTTTTTTTGTAACAGCAAATGTTCTAGGTTTGCTTTGAAAGGGCTCTCACCTCGAGAGCGCGTGTGGATCTGCTTGCCGTAGATCCTGTCTGGTGGAGAGGCTCTCGCGTCCCGGGACTGGTGTGATGATGAGGGTGAGCGAGTGCATTGGCATGCCCGTGACCTTGAGTGCCTCCTTCCCGACGAGCTTATGTGCCCAGAGCCAGCTGATTGCGTTTGCAGAGGCTCGTGGTGAAAGGGCCGAGATGCTTATCTGCAGACATGCTCGGGCGTCGGCCAGCGATGCTGGGCACCGGCAGCCCCTGCCTGCGGGAATGCCCGGGCCGTGCCCGCGCCAGGCAGAGGGGCCGATTTAGAAATGCCCCCGGGGCTTTGATGTTCTCTGTCCCGGCGACTGCGGTGTGGCCACCGTGATGAGGCCCTGATCGCAAGGGGTGCAGCTTTTACTCGTGAAGCTCCCACTTTCGGAGCTTCGCCTGGGTCCCTGGCAGGGCTCAGCGGATGAGCGGAACATGGATTTGGGAGCGAGATAAAGAGAGTTCCTGGGTGACCCGGACAAAGTAACTGAGCTTTTGTGGGTCTTGGTTTCCTCATTTTAAAAACTAGGGGTAGGACGTTTTCTGTTCCAGGGTGCGTTTTATGAGAATAAAGTGTGAAGACGCCAGGTAGGATGCCTCACCTGTAAATAATTGTGCGATGGTTTCAATTCTCCGTCTTCTTTCCTTGTCTCCTGTTCGAGGGCTGCTGAGCTACAGTTTATGAAAATGTTTGTTGGAACTCATCTTTGCCAGTCGTCTCGGTGACCGCAAACCGGCCTGAGGACTCCACAGGACAAGCTCCCCCACTTTTCCTTCCCCGTTTCCGCTCAGCAGGGCCTCAGCCTCATCCTTTCTCCTTTGCGGGGAGAAGCAGTGGGTGCGGGCCCTTCGACGGCGGGGCGTGGAGGGCGGAGTGGCGGCTGCGATGCTGACTCGGCCCAGGGGTGGAAGCCCTCCCGCGTTCAGGGGTGATTATGTTAAGATCCCATCAGACACAGGAATCACACGGGTGATGCGGCTCATGAAAAAGTTGTTGCAAGTATTTCCTCCCTTAACCCATTGTGTTATTTCCTTTATTGTATTAATGATATTTAAAGTTTGAAAGCATATTTCACCGAATAGAATCCTGAATTAGTTATGGCTCATAGGATGCATTTTATTACCTTGATATCAATGCCAGATAGTGTATATATCATCCTAGGAAGTTCTGAGACTGGTTCTGTCGGCGGCAATTTCATCACTTTACAACCGTCAATAAACACATGAGTTAGAAAGCCAAGGCAGTCGCAAGGAGGCTTTGTGTTCCTTTTTATTGGTGGAGTGAGCTGAATTTGCAGGCCATCTGGACTCATCTGATATTTCTGTGTATTGGGGATTTTATTCCTAAAGCCATCAAAATTAAGTAGAATAGCTTTCTAGTGTTTATTTTTCTATTGTCGATGGTTTCATTTCAGTCCCATATTTAATTCCTAATTGGAAAACAAAACAAAGAAGCGATGAAAACAAATGTCGTGGCAAGAACGCCACTCTGTAGGAACTCAATGCTTGGGTCTGACTCTTTCTCTTGGGATGGAGGAAATGGCTTGGCTATAAAATTTCCATTAGTCCCAAATAAGCAAAATTGCCTGCAGGACCCGTGGTAGGTATGGCCATGAAGAGTAGTAAAAGCCTGTTTTAAATGAACTCCTAAGGACACGATTTAAGCCCTGGAATGGCCGCTCAGATTTTATGTTTATCCCTTCTGATTATACTTCCACATGTTTCTGGAGGACCATGTCTGAGAAGTGGTTCATTACACAGATTGTATGGGGCCGGGGTAATTTGGGGCTTAGTGACTGAGTCTGGGGGTGGGTGCCCGATCAGGTGGCCCGGAAGCAGCAAAGCCTGGCAGACCTGTCTGCTCTCCTGCCCTGTTCTGTGCTGACTTCAAAGGCCCCAAGTTTGGTTTAATTTAAGTAACTGTGTCAGTTTGCATGCTAGCTCTGACCCTAATAGACAAGAATAAGCTAGTAATTTGAGGAACAAAAGTGGATTTTGCAAAGAAAAGACACCTTCTGAAAATTAGCCGAAGATGAGTCTTGAACGGCATGGGAAGAGGGGCCTAGGAAGTGTTGATACGCTTCTCATTTCTAAAGTTTGGCAGGTGCCGGGATGCTCAAGGGCCTTCCCAATTGTGTTGAGTCCCAGCCTGCCTGGTCTGTGGAGGGGGAAGGGGTTGGTGTTAGAAGACACAGACTTGGACATCTGAGTTGATCCAGGAGAGCTGGCTGTTTCTGGAGGTGGGATAGTGAACTGAACTGGTCCACCTGTCAGGAGTAGATGGGAGGTCCAGGGAATGTCACCCTTTCTGTGTTCTTTGTGGTTTCTAGGAATAGTTATATGTTGGGACTTACTATTTATTCCCAGTGAAATTAAACATCGATGAAATGCTATACACAAAGTATTGTAAGGGACCTGGACATGAACACTTCAAAGGCCAAGTGTGCATGGAGAAAGGGCCCAGGAGCCTACCCTGAGTGGGGAAGGCTTCCCAGAGGCTGTGACCTTGAGCTGATTCTTGAAGGAAGAGTTAGGTAAGCAAAGGAGAAGCTGGGTGACCTGGGTGTCATTGTAGGGGCGATGGAGATGGAGGGAATGGGTAAGATCTAGGTTTTGCAAGAAGGGACCAGTATTTGCTAAACCACAGGGTGAGATCTTCTGGCCGTGCTGGGGGGAATTCTAAGTGCAGGACGCCTGCAGTGGGGGACGCTTAGGAGCAGTGAGTCCAGGCCGGGCCTGAGAGCTGTATGTGGCACGAAGTATGACTTGTATAGTAAAGGTCCATGGTTTTCAATCCTGGCTGAACATTAGATTTGTCTTCCACTTCCTACTTCCAGAGACTGATCCATTGTCTGGAGAAGAAAGGTTGGGGAGGGGTACCAGGCTACACCTCAGCCAGGCTGGGAACCATCAGTCACTGATACAGTTCGGGTGTGGGAATGAGATAAATAAGACAGGGATTTAAAAGAGCACACGCTTGTGGCTGTGCAGGAGGATGCTTGAAAAAGGCCCCTCTCCTGTCCTCGAGAAACAGTCGGCGAGCCTGTGTGATGGTCCAGGGGAGACAGGTGGGAGGGAGTGGAAAGATCATTAGAAGAGAACATCTAGAAGGCATGTGGGGGTGATGGGAAGAAGGCAGCATGGTCAGACTGCCACAGAGGGGACCTATAGGGTGAAGACGGAGTGTCCTTGGATTGGGCACTTAGGCAGCTGCAGCCCGAGAGAGGCGCAGTTTAGTGGGGTGGTGGAGCTGGGAGCTGGATAGCCTTGGTTGAAGAACTTGAACCTGTTTTAAGAAGCGTTCAAGTTCATCATCAAGGAAAGGTATGTAATCCCAGGGCCCTAGATGGAGTTCCAGGAATGAAGGGAAAGGGCTGGGAAAGTAAGTTGGGGCCACGTCATGGGGCCCTTGGGTACCAGAGGTTGAGTCATTGGTAGCGGTAAGATCCAGTTCTCTACTATTAGGCTGATGTGAACTTGAGAAATGAATGGATTAAGATTAGAAAGGTGAAATAGGTGGGTGAGGGCTGTTACCAGGCCAATGCCGATTTTTATGGCCCTGATGGTATTTAATAGCTGTTTTAACAACAGAATGGTGAAAATGCGGGGTTCTCTCTCCCTTGGGCCAGTGCGGCCCCTTGAAAGGTCAGAGCTAATAGGAAAAATGAATTTTATTGCTTAATTGTGGGTTACATTTATTTGTGTTCTCCCCGTTTCCCTTGCCACATGTTTTCTGAGCTGACTCTTTGACTAGGCCCAGTTTCTCTATAAAAAAATCTGTGTTTACAGAAAAATGTCCTGCAGTTCTTCACCCTGAAAATATTAAATAAACAAACAAACAACAAAAGGCAAAATACATACAAGAGAAAAGTAGGGCTAATTTAAGCTTGCTTTTGTATGATTTTAGTTTTGTAAAGAAGACCTGTTTAGGGCAGTGTGTGATGGTTTAGATCAGGGTTTCTCAACCTTGGCAGAATTGATGCGTTGAGCCAGTTGGCTCTTTGTTGGGCCCTGGCCTCTACCCACTAGGTGTTTGTAGCACCATTATCCCCCAGTGGTGACAACTGAAAATATCTCCTACCATTACTCAGAGTCCCCTGGATGGGGAATGGGGGGAAGGCAAAATGGCCCTAGATTGAGAGCTGTTGGTTTAAATGAAGTATCGTGATTTTACCAGAAAATAACCACGTCTTCCTGCTGCAGGAGGGATGGTTTCATTGAAGCTTGTGGACCCCGCGATGCTTTTTATTGCCAGAAGAAAAGTAATGAATGTTTATAAATTCGTTGGTTGAAAGTTTATTTAAAAATATTTAAAGAGTAAGGAAATGCTCTTTTACTGGTTGCCTAACCATTCGTTTGCTCACCCCACTTATCCACTCTTTCACTGAGTTCCTGGATCTGCTCTCATTTAATTTTATAAGGATCGCATTGGCTTTTCTCTGGGGCCTTCGAGTCCTCAGTGCGAAGGGTATTGGGAATTACGAAGTGCCCAGGTAATATGGCTGGTTTAGACCTGGGTGTGACAATGTGGGTTTCACACAGGAGCTGGATTCCAGTGTCAGAGTCACACCCGATGCCTTCTCACTTTGAGCAGGTCACTTTGCTCTTTCCGTGCAAATTTCCTCAACTATGAAATGAAGGAGATAATCTGTATTATCAGTAAGTTTGCCTCTAGTTCTAACTAAGATTGAAATATTTCAGTTATTTCTTTGAGTTGGTCCTGACCCCACGACACATCCCCCAGTGCAGTGCACCCAAAATGTGCTTGGCAGCTCACCCATGATCCACACACCACGATGCTGGTCTACAATGAGATAAGGGCAGGAATGGAGAGTAAACAATTAGAGATTTTTTAAATAATTCAACAGAGTAATTCTATGCCTGCTACATACAATAATAAAACATTAGGCTTATATTCTGTCCTAGTCTTTTAAATTGAATTTTTCTAGCAATTCATTTTATTATAGATTATGAAGTATCAGTCCACGTTGGATTGAAAGAACAAAACAAGTTGGTATTTTTGCTTCCCTTTCTACCTCTGCCACTAAGAGATATTCAGTATATTGCTTCTCTGGGGGTTAAATAAAAACAAAGGCAAGATGTTGCCTGCCTGCCGTATTAGCCCCATAAAGTTGGGAGCCAACAGAATTTATTATAAAGAAATTTGCCTTATAGAGAATAAGAAATAATTCTGGAGTAAGCCCAAGGTTCTTTTTGATTCCATGTGTGTGTGTCCACATAGCTCCTGTTAGTGTTTGGCTTTAGGGTAAGATGTTTAGTTTACAACAGGGACCAACAGCAGGGGACATCTCTTCCTTTCATTATTGTGTTCCCCAGAGTCCCTCTAGGTCTGAGATCTGCCATGACGCTCGGTGTCCTGGAGTCTCCCTAACTAGCTGACGCTGGGGAAGGTTAGTTAGGGTAGAAGGACAAGCTGGGGATGATTCTCTCTGAAGTGATTATTACCAGGCGGTTTTGAGTCTGTTCTGTAATCCAGACTCACCCAACATTTGGGGGAATCTATTCTATGGAGCCGGGTGTCGTCGACTGCCATGTAAACAAGGGCAGTGAAGCAATACAGCGCTTTACAACTTGACCTTGGTCTGTACGTGTTGGGAGAAGGTAGGGGAGCCAGACTTCCAGCTGACGGTTGTTGGAAGCAGAAGACATCGCTGCATTTCCCGCACTGAGGACCACTTGTTCCAATAGCTCTTAGCCCCCATGAGCGGGATGATTCAGAGAGGCCTTCCCGCTGCTGGGAGCCCGCGCACATGACCTGGCATTGTCGGGAGCAGCCTCTTGGCCGGCAGCTGCTTCTGGGGCTCTGTGGGTTTTGTAGAGCACTTCCTCCCCCACAGTCAAAAGGCAAGAGCTTTGCCTGCCCTATTAGCAGCATAAAATCACCCTTTCTTTCCACTTTTTTTAATCCAGAGGATGAAAATATATGACATATTTGGAAACCCCACTGGCGGACTTGGCAGGCGTTTCATATTTACTTGGACTTCGCATGAATTGGACTTGGGCCTCTGATTTCCCCGCCTCCCTCTCTCGGAACAAGTTATTTATCATCCGAGCGAGCCCGTGTTAGTGGATCAGACGTGCACATGGCGCGTCTATTGTGAGTGTGTTTGTTCGGGAAGATTTATGCTAGCTCGAATTGTTTCATATTGGTTTTCATTGTTGGAAATTTACTGTATTCATTCTCGGTTTGGCGTGAGCATTTGTAAGTGTGCGAGGGGTTCCTGTGGTTGAACATTTTATCGCTGTAACACTTCATGCAAAGGAAATTAAAAAATATATAGTGAAAGCATTTCTCTAATATGTTTCCAATCAGTTGTGTACTTTGGTAATTTGATTTGTAGGAACCAGAGAGAAGAGCATTACTGAGCTCTTTTCAATCATTCACAATTCACTGGGAATTCAGATCATGGTTCCAAGCCCCTGAAAATGTCTGTCGAGATTTTCTGAAGCCCTTAATTATTCTGTTTGTATGTATTCAGAGGGTTCTGTTGTCGTTGTAAAGAATTCAGGGGAGAAGGTGAGGCTCCTCTCTGTATCTTGGACAAGAAAAAGTGATGTGAGTTGAGGTTGACTGATTTGCCAGAAGTCAGTCATTGGTTCTGAGAGGCAGGACCTGTTATCCCAGGCGTGTGTCCCTTCTTCTGTACTCTTCGGGCTGAGCAATTGGACTCTTAACTGGTAAATTTCTTTGTCCAGTGGGCTCCTATAATATGCGGTGCCTAGAGGCATCCCCAAAAGTGTCATACCCAGGGTGGAGGACGTTATTTGGACAAGCGAAATCAAGATCTAGGCTGTGATCATTGCACCATTATTTCTTTGGCTCTTTCTATAGGGACTTCAATTAACTGGCTTGTTGCCTCTTTTGAGGATCTCTGGCCTTTGGCTTCTGTTTTTTCCAATAAGCAAGCATGAATTCTGTTTTGGCTAGTGAATTAGCATGTGATAATCTATACATTGATAGTTTCACATTTCCTTCATCTAGTTCACAGCCTGAAAGTAAAATCAAAGTGAAATGTGAAATCACAGCTCTTTGAGCTGGGAGTCAAGACTTGGGAGGTTTCAGCTGGTGAAGATGGTAGCTTGTCAAGAGTCTCAGATGGGGATAGAATTTTACAGTCATTGTCTGTATTTTAATTTTCTGCTTTTATTTTTGCTACCATGTTTTAAACGTCCCTCTTGACCTGCAGCAGTTTTGAGTCCATTTAGTCTTATGTAAGATCCCCTTTCACCGTGGTGTTTTAGACCTGGTCACCCGCATACTTCACGAGACATAAATAAAGTCACACATGAGGTTATACATTGGGCCAAGAGAGCTCATCAATCCATGGTTTTTCATTTGAAAATATAGTCCATGCAGTTAATCTTCTCAGTAGTTAAAGAATTAATGCAAGTGAAGGCCAAGTGGATATTTAAAAAGCTTAGTTGTGTTTTGGGGGAAATAGCAAAAGAGTATGATGGCTCCTGTGATCCCCAGTCCTGGCTGAGATAACATAACTTCTTTTGCTCCAAAGATAAAGGAAACAAACCCATATTCATTGTTGGCCTGTCTTTCTGCTTCTGTGTTTTCGGTCTAGGTTGTACCTATGAAGGAAATACCTATAACAGCTCCGTCAAGTGGCAGAGTCCCGGGGAGCCCTGTGTCCTGCGCCAGTGCCAGGTAAGGTCCAGCGATCTTAGTCTCCAGTAAAAAGGAATCTTTAAACCCCTCCTCAGGAGTTCCTTTCAGGCAACAGAACAAAACCAAAACAACCAACCAACCAAAACCAACCAAAACCAACAATCAAAACCAACTGTATTCTTTCCCCCCTCCCAAATATGTTTTTATTGATTTTAGAGAGAGGGAGAGAGAGAGAGAGAAACATCAATGATGCGAGAGAGTCATTGATCAGCTGCCTCCTGCACGCCCCCTGCTGGGGATCGAGCCCACAACAGGAATCGAACCATGACCTCCTGGTTCATAGGTCGACACTCAACCATTGAGCCGCATCGGCTGGGCCCAACTCTATTCTTGTACATATTTATCATGACAGTCACCAACACAAGACAGTCCAGGACAGATATTGTATGGGACTTGTTTCCAGTAACATACAGAGGAGTTGTTCATTGTTAAATCGTGCCTGGAAAACCTCCTGGAAGATGCATATGTCCTTGGGGAGAATTCATGTCTTCCTGTGAGCCAACTTTAAGCAAAACACAAATTCCTGTGAGCAGAAAGAGGCACTGTAAGCGGATATATGTTTTCCTTCTTTGATTCAGAAACGTTTTGAATTGGAGCCAATCTGTACACTGTATTCAGTCAAAGCAATTAGTACACTGTAACCTCAGTGATTTCAACCCAACAAATTTAAGAACCACAGGGTCAGCTCCTAAGGAGCCCACTGTGGCTGGCGCTTGCTGAACTTGGGAAAGAGTGTTGACTCTATGTGGTTCTGATCGTTACGGGTCTGAAACACAGCAAGATAAACGAAATGGCAAATGCAGAATCTAAATTTTCAAACTCCCTTTTTTACCCCTTAAGAAATGCTCTTTAAAAAATGCTCATTTCCTAGCTGATGTGGCTCAGCGGTTGAGCATCGACCCATGAACCAGGAGATCATGGTTCCATTCCCAGTCAGGGCACATGCTTGGGTTGCGGGCTTGATCCCCAGTAGGGGGCGTGCAGAAGGCAGCCGATCAATGACACTCTCTCACTATTTATGTTTTTCTCTCTCTCTCCTTCTCCCTTCCTCTCTCTGAAATCAGTTAGAAAAAATTAAAATCTTAAAAAAAAAAAAGCTCGTCAAATTTTGGCGTACTTTTAAAATTCTTCTCTGTAGACAAGATGCTGTTAAATCATTTACCCCCAGCTCAATTTCATTGGTCAAGGGTATACTTTTACATTTAAAGGAGAAAGAACTGTTAGTATAATAACATATATTTCTCTGTGGTGTTTTTTAAATATGTTTTAAATATGTTTTTATTGATTTTAGAGAGAGAGGAAGGGGGGAGAGAGAGAAAGAGAGAGAATCATTGATGTGACATCGATCAGTTGCCTCCTGCATGCACCCTAACCGGGGATCAAACCTTAAAGCTGGGTATGTGCCTTGACCTTTCCATGCACGTGATGGTTCTCAACCAACTGAACCACACCAGCCAGGGATCGCTCTGATCTTACCTCAAGTATATTTACATTTAGTTTATTGAAATCTGAATCTTATCTATTCACATTCTTATTAGATGCCCACAGGTTCAGTAACAGAGAGAGCGCAGTGTAGTAAGGAAAATATGGACCTGCCACTCATGGAACTTGTTACTTAACCTCTCTGGACCTCACGTTCATCCCCCCAAAATGAGGATGGTCCTATCTCATAGGGCGGCTGTACTGTGAGCAATAGGAGGCTGACGTTAAGATCACTTCTGGTAGAGCCTGCAGGTCCTGGGTCCAGCTAGGTGCCAGACAGGTAACAGCTGGTCTAATGATCTGGTTTATTTCCAGTTGCTTTGAATTCGAGCTCGTTTCTTACAGCCTCCTTCCGAAGGAGTTCTGATGGGTGAAAAATTCACCTTTATTTTCTGCTTTTACCTTTTTACTGGAACAGGACACTCTGAAGATGGCAGGCAGGAAATTCACGGGAACTAACCCGAAGAATCCCCCATCTGGCCTGCAGATAGTAAAGGGAATTGACCTTGAGCCGTAGCCCTTTGCATTGCCTCGGCTGTATAACTGAGGCGCAGGTTCTTTTTTGATGTATATCACAGGATTTTGGCGGTTGTTGTTTTCTTTCCCAGTGTAATATGGACCACAGTAAACTGCACTGGTGGTGGGGGCCTCAGGCCTGACAGACATGAAGACATTTCAGAAAAAACTCCTTCCTTGTTGTGTTGAGATGCTATGGTAACAGACACAGAGGAAAATGATCTCGTTATCAAATCGTTACATTATTTTTAGCCTGTGTTACACGTCCCCTCAAAACAAGACTGAGCAATCACCAGACAAACACACAAATCCATTTATAAAATAGGGACAGAACATGGTGAAAATTCTCTGACAGCCAACTCTGAAAATTAATTTAAATAATGTTTCAACTGATATTAAGATACTAGAGTCCCAAGATCAGTTTGCTAATGAGTCACTTGATTTCCCGAAGTCCCTATTTTGACATGTGTATGATGAACTTTAAAATAGTTTCATCTCTTCAGTTGATGCTGGAGAGCCAGGCTCTGGGGGGGTGGGGGACAGAGTAAAACGTCTAAGATCGCAGAGCTGGGCTAGTTTTTTCTAGAAGGGTCTCAAGGATTTAGGCCTCCAGATGCCCGTCTGGAATGTTATGCTTATACCCTTTGCCTCATAATTAATGGCTTAAAGTATAATAGCAATGCTAGGAAATACAGTAAGTGTTGAAAGCTTAAAACAATTGTGAACAGCGAGGCTCCATCAGCTACTAACTGGCAGCAGGGCCTTAAACACTAGATGTAAAAGACAGACAGACAGACATCAGGGCCAAAGAGAAGGGCCAAGGTCAGGGCGAGGGAAGAGACAGGACCAGCGCCCTGAGTTCAGAAGCATCCGTGGGCGGAGCCAGGGGGACCTGAGCTGACCTGTGCCACCCACCCCTGCACCTGACACCCGCCCTCGCTTCGCTCCGCACGTTTTGTGTCCGGGCCCTTCTCCGGTTACCTTGGTTACTTTCCAAAGTGCTTGGGCCCTCGGGGACCCGGGCTCACTTCGCCTGGGTGTTCTGTTTTGCAGGAAGGCGTTGTCACCGAGTCCGAGGTGCGATGTGTCGTGCATTGCAAAAGCCCCTCCAAGCCTCCGGGATCTTGCTGCCCCGCGTGTCCAGGTAAACGCCCCGGGCGGGGAGGGCCGCAGGGCCCGCGGAGAGCCGCACTGTGGGAACCTGAGTTCCCCCAGCGGGCGTGGCTCCCCCTTTCCCGACGGGCTTTTCCTCACTTTACGTCGGTGCAACTCATGGGCTTGGAGAGCAAACGTCTTTGCCTGGAAGTGTCCGCTGGCCCCCTGGTGAGCCGGGGTGCAGGCACCGTGCTGTAGGTCTTGGCACCTGGATGCTCGAGGCCCAGGGGGCTGCTTTCCGCGCGGCGGGGCCGCAGGTAACGCTTATTTTGGAAGGAGAGGCTGTGGCTTTGCCTCGCTACCAGAAAGGTCTTTTTACGGCTGCAGTTTGCAGTCCCTTGGCCAGAGCTGGCCTGGGTGATGAGGTCACCAGATGTTTTCTGAAAACGAGAGCCGTGTCCCTGAGGGAATTCAGCCCAGGGCTGGGCGGCCTCAGCTGTCAGTGCGGGGCAAGGGGCTGCACCCACTGTCCTCGCAGAGGGCCCCGCTGCCCAGCTGGGCGGAGGGCTCCTTCCCTCCCTGTGGCCGGAGGGTTTCCTCTTATACTCGGAACAGGATTACCAAGGCCCCCTGCCGCCCTGCTTGCCCTTAGGTACGAGCCTGGGGATTTTGAGGTGAGAGAGTTTTTTTTTTCTGATCCCTTAAGCCCCTGGCCTATCCTCTTAGACAGATGTTCTGCATTTTGGGGTTTCCGCTGAGTGTTTTTCCTCGTTGGAGGCGATGCTCACAACTCCTTGACATTTGAGGTTAATCTCCAAAGAGCCTTCTGTTCTGTGCACCTTCCTGGGACAAGGGACATGGGGCGCTCAGCACAGATGAGGCTCTCTGCTCAGGGCCTGCCGCTCCCCTCCATGTGGCCTGACATGCGTCCAGACCTGAGCCCCTTCTGAGGTCTGGTCTTTTCTTATCTTTGAATGACAATCTGTCTCCACTCCTTCTGACCTTCCTGAGTTCCCTGCGCAGTCCTAATGGAACCAATCTTCCTTTTCACAGTGGGGTTTCTGTGAAGTGTTATTGGAGGAGCTTACACGTAGACCAAAACCTGGCTGATAATTCTTTCTGTAATCCAGTTGTTCTGTATCTATCAATCAGAGTTTGCTTGAGTACTTTTTTCTTCTGAATGCACTAAATATGCTTTATATCACATAGCCATACTCTTAAATGCCTACAAGATCTTCATTAAGTTAGGTCACTAGTTTTCTAGGCTGTACATTAACATTACTTGGGATGCTTCAAAGAATAAATCTTGGTGCCCAGGCTGCACCACAGACCAATTCCATCGAAATCTCTGAGGGTAGGACCCAGCCCTCCCAGATGATTCAAGGTTGAGGTTGATCACAGAGCAAATTTTTAATGCTGTGTAGATTTAGAAGTTATCATAGCTCTTAAATATTAATTTGGTTGTGTTGAGTAGACTCTTGTTTTATTGATACAGAATCTACTGATCATATATAACATCCCTCCTCAGTCAGGAGGTGGTCATATTTTTTGGCTGCCTCTGAAAGTGTGGCGTCCAAGCCTCAGCGTGAACTTATTTTGGCCGTTGAAGTTCTCATATTTGAGCAACTTCTTCTTCCATTTTGTTTTTGGTTGAGTTCCCGAGAAGGAAAGGCTGGACTCCATGGTTGTAGATACTACACTGTTCAGTGCATATGACCCTCCAGCGAGGGACAAGGTACTGTCCGCCGTTCACCGAGGAAGGGAGGACACCCAGTGAGAATGAGGCCCGAGAGTGAGTAAAGGCCAAGGGCGGGGTTGGTGAGGCTTCTCTTTCCTCCCACCACCCTGCACACCATGGTAATTGTTCTGCTTGGTTCCAGATGCCCCGGGAGGCACATCTTTAAAGTTAGCATGCCAGTGCCACACGCTAGGCCCCGGCGCCCTCAGCTGTGGGGTCAAGAATCAACTTTGTTCCCTCTTCTGTTTTTTCCCACCCTCTTCTCAATTTCATTGTTTTAAAGTTGAATCTTTTTTAAAAACAATATTCTTATTGATTTTTTATTTTTTGAGAGGAAGGGGGAGAGAGAGAGAGAGAAACATCAATGATAAGAGAGAACCAGTGATCAGCTGCCTCCTGCAGGCCCCCTGCTGGGGACTGAGCCTGAGACCCAGACATGTGCCCTGACCGGGAATTAAACCAGGGACCTTTTGGTGCATGGGACCCGTCCAGCCAACTGAGCCACACTGGCCAGGACTCCCTCTCCTTAATTTCAAAGGCTAACCTTTGGGTTGCAAATCAGAAGACTGGAAGAGGCCACATCCAGAGTGCTTTATCTTTTGCCTTGGGAGGGTGGACTCAGCCAAGTCTAGATCGGGACCCTCAAGGGAAGCCTTGGGACATTCTCCTTGGTAATCAGGACTGGCATCTGTCGTTGATCACGGAGTGGTATCCACATAATGGCACACATGTACAGTCTGTGGCCAGCTTCCTCCTGAGACAGATTCCAGGGTATTCTTGGCCGCCGACTCCTTCCTTTCCTTCTGACCCTTTGCTCAAGGATGGCGGGTTGTGATGGGAGCCGTTTGCATGGGATTTTCATTTACAATTCCCTATTTAAGCTGTCAGATGTAGGCTGTTGTGGTTAGTCACCTGGCAGGCTGTAGGACAGAACCAGTGGTTCAAACATATGAAAGATTTGAAGAGTTTTTGTTGGCTGCGTCCTTTGAAAAGAGACGACCGCGTAGCTGCCATTATGAACAGCGCTGAGCCCCAGCCACTGGGAGGGACCCAGGTTCACCGGGTCTTCCCGCATCATTGGGAACAGCAAGGAGGTGGCTGATGGCTGGGTGTAGGTATCAGACGGACTTTAAAACCAGTTCCACTCAGCTATTCAGCTTTAGACTTAGCAGCATCTGTCTCCTTGCCTTGCAGTGAACAGTGGGCTCTGTGTGCGGTTCGTTAGCCGGATCGGGTGGGTAGGGGTAACGCTTGTTTCTCCTTGGAAGGAACCAGCTGCTTCAAGAGTTTGGTGGGTTCTGTTGATGAGTTCAGTTGGCTGGCCGTGAACACTTACTCCCAGGGGCATGAGCCAGTCTTTCCCAAGAGCCCCCTTTGCCGAGTGTTGGCCACTGCTACTGCTGCTCCAGCACTGTCTGCCATGTGGAGTGGCCTCGGCTATTCTGGCCAAGTGCCTCCAGAGGACAGACCTGAGGAAAGTGGCTTTGCCATTAGCTGACAGTCCTCCCATGGCGCGGGTGACATAGGATTACTGGCCAGATGTACTTCAGGTCATTTGTGAGATCTGTTAAGAATATAACAGTGCCCTGAGCATCTTTCTGAATGGCAGACACCTCCTGGGCTTCTGGTCCTATTTTTAGCCAGACTTGCTGGGGGTCACAACCCCTTTAACAGGATACAGGGTGGGACTGGAAACCCGTGTGGCACCTCCTGACCTGCCTTTGCCTCTTCTTGTCTTGGCACCTGGACCTCTGTATGGTGTGGCCGGTGGGTCAGAACTGAGTTCAAATCCCAGCTCTGCCACCTGCCAGCTGGGTGAGTTACTTCTTTTCTCTGAGCCATGTCTTCCCCACCTATGGGGACAGTGACAAAGGTCCCTACTTTGTAGGCTCACTGTGAAGATGGAGTGAGCTGAGGAGCACGGAGAGGGCCTGGCAGAGCTGAGCAATTCCTGAGTACTCACTGATGGCAGCTCTTCATGTCATGGGCTCTTTAGCTCATCAGTGACTTCTCTCGCTGGGACTTCTTCTGGTTGCCTCCTCTGGCCCCTCTGGGGTTTCGTTCCCCTGGCCGTGGTCAGTGAGTTGTGGTGAGCTCCACAGACTCTTAGGGCTCACCACTCTGCACTGGTCCCCTTCAGGCTGACCTGCGTCCAACCTCTGATGTGCTTTTGAGCATCTTCGGATTTCTGGGCCCATGTCAATCTTTTGTACTCTGTTGTTCCCTCCCTCCCTCCCTCCCTCCCTTCTTTCTTCTTCCCTCCCTCCCTCCCTTCTTTCTTCTTCCCTCCCTCCCTTCCTTCTTTCTTCTTCCCTCCCTCCCGCCCTCCCCCCTCCCTCCCTTCCTCTGCCTCCCCCCTCCTCCCCCCTCCTTTTCTTACCCCGAGGCAGTATTGTCCTCTGGTTAAAGGGGACACTCTGCTAGATGGAGGTGGAGGTGGGAGACCGGCGAGCAGTGGGTAGAAGGATGGCGTCGAATGGAACAAAGGCTGTTGCCCTTCATTCTAAACTCTCCTTTGCTCTGCAGGCTGCGTGTTTGAGGGCGTGCAGTACCGGGAAGGGGAGCACTTTCAGCCCGACGGAGACAAGTGTACCAAGTGTTCCTGTGTTGTAAGTACTGCCCTGGGTGGTCCGAGCACGATCCTTCTGGTTAATTGCAGCTGGGACTCACCAGAGTGGCCCTGACTCTCCTTACAGCCTCCCCTCCTCGCCCCGATATGGAACCCAGGGGAGAGCCGGTCTCTCGACGGCAGGTATCTCGACCCTGGCGCTGTTGGCATCCTGGGCTGGGTAGGTCTTTGTGGTGGCAGCTGTCCTGTATGTCGTAGGATGTTTAGCAACATCCCTGGCTGCTACCCGTTAGATTCTAGGAGCACTCACACCCTCAGTTGTGACAACCAAAAATGTCTTCAGACATTGCCACCTGCCCCCTTGAGAACAAGGTCAGTCCTCATTGAGAACCACTGGTCTAAGGAATGGGGGGAAGAGGCTGGTTTTCCTCCACTTGCTGTCTTCTTTGGGGAGACATGGATTCTCTGCTCTTTGGGTAAAGGAGTTTCTCACTGAAGCAGCTGTGGAGTCCTTGGTGCAGTCAGGTGGGAAGCTGGTGGGGTCAGCTCGCCTTAGTGTATCCTGCGCGGGGAGAGAGCCTGGCCCGGGGATTGGCCAGTTACACTGGGGGGAGCGGACAGGAGGAAGGGGACCCTAAGCTGTGGATTTGGGAAGAGGAGGGACTCATGAGGCAAAGCCGCAGACCTGCCTTTCCAAGCGTTGTTGACTTGTAGCTCATGTCCCAAGGATACCTTCAGAGAGCTTGGGATGAAAAAAGGAACTTGGCCGATGTTAGGATATTAAGGGGGATCTTTTTTATTTATGTATTTTAAATTTGCAGTAAAATCATTGGTGATGACGGTGGTCACGGTGACGAGGGGGAACCTAGTCTTAACCAGCCACTCCAAGTTATTTACACCATATATTTTTAAAGCTTTTAATCATTTGTAATAAAGAACATACAGTATGCATCTCAGAATATTAAAAATAATGGGGAACTTGAGCATCGTAATTTCGCCAAAGTAGAATCAGATGTGGACCATCATAAGTCATAGCATTTGTCATTTCTCTACATGTCTTTCCTAAAATCTTTCCCTTCCTACAGCACACACAGCTTAGAGAGTCCTGAGTAAAGTAAGCGTGACCAAGGGCGAGGGCTTTTTCATATGGGGAAGGGGGAGGGAGGGAAAGGAGATAGACAGGGAAGGAGAGGACATATATGATATATGTACTATGAGGTATGTAATATACATCATATTGTAATAGTATACAAAAACACAAAGGCAATTTACTAATGAAGATTAACATGATTTTGCAAATTCAGATTCAACTTCGATGTATTTCCTCTCTTGCTTATTATGGATAAATAGCTTTGTGTTGTTTTTTTAAGTAAATAATTTCTATTTGCCATTAAATATTGCTCGTTTCTCAATTTTATTTCTCTCACACCGGTAGCTGTGAAGTTTTCTGATAATATTTTATTTTGTAACTACCAATCTTTACTCAGTGCCTTGACCTTTTTTACCCGGTCCCCGATCCCCCCTCCTCTCTGACAACTAATAATCTGTTCTCTGTATCTATGAGTCTGTTTTTATTTTGTTTGTTTATATTGTTCTTTAGATTGCACATATGAGTGAAATTATATGGTCCTTGTCTTTCTCTGACTGGCTTATTTCACTTAGCGTGATACTCTCCAGGTCCCTCCACGCCGTTGCAAAGGGTAAGGTTTCCTTCTTTTTATGGCCGAGTCGTAGTCCATGGTGTAAATTCCACAGCTTTTCTATCCACTCATCTACTGATGGGCACTGGGGCTGCTGCCAGATCGTGGCTACTATAAATAACGCTGCAGTGGACGTAGGGGTGTATGTATGCTTTAAAACCTGTGTTTTGTGTTTCCACTTCTGGATCTATAGCCCCAAAACCCGTTGCTCTTTCTCAGCCTACAGTCCTTTCCTCGTGCCGCTCTGTCTGCAAGGCCTCCCTTCTCCCTGTTTCATATTTCCGTCTGTGACAGCACACTAAAACCAGGAGTGTCTTCTCTTCCAGACAGATATTCTGCCCATTAAGGCCGCCAGCCCCTTCTTGCGGGGGAAGGAGAGCTATTGTTAGACAGACACCCCCTCTCAGGAGGTTGGTTCCCCTCTGCCTTGAGCACCCCCTCTGGGGTCGCGCACCCGTGGAGCATCCCTCCTGGGCATTACCCTCTCTGATAAATGAATCTCCAGCCCTTCGAGGGGTCCCCCAACTCTCCGGTAAACACTGTGTATATCGGGTGGCGTGTATTTCATATCTCACGCCCTTAGTTACGCTCTCCAAATCCAGGAGACTCTGCCTACCCGTGTTTTTGTGATGGGGCGACGGAGGCGGACGGCTGGGGAGACGCTCCACCTCATCGAGATGGATTCCGTAGATAATGAAGAAATGCCTGACCCGTGACTTTACATCCTGATCTGGGTCACGACCGTCTATATGGCTGGCATTCCAGACAGCTGAGAGCATGCGAACGTTGGAAGGCTCCTGGAGAGGATTTCACAATCGCTCTCACCCGCTCCAGAGGCAGTGCGTCTGACATGGTTAGGTGTGAGTGTCATCATGACTCACGTGAGGAATGCTTTCCCGTGACTCCTGAAACCGAACCATCCCCATCTACTCAGGAGATAAGTAAGGGCCAGGAGAGTCTCTCCCCCAGAGTCCCGGTACTGACCAGGAGGGCAAAAACCTGAGCTCCTGTGGCTGCTCCGAAGGGTTGTCTGAGTCATAGGACAGTGTGTTCCTTGTGGCTTGTGTTCAGTCTGCCTAAGTCCTATATACATTTTAAATGTGTGTTTTTTTAAATTGATTTTTAGAGACAGAGAGGAAGAGAGAGGGAGAGAGAGAGAAACGTTGATGAGAGAGAAACATCAATGGGCCGCCTCCTGCACGCCACCTACTGGGGAGCGAGCCCTCAACTCGGGCATGTGCCCTGACCAGGAATTGGGCCGGTGACCTCTTGGCACCTGGGAAGACGCCCAACCAACTGAGCCACACCGGCCAGGCAGTCCTATATTCATTTTAAAGGGGAAAGAGGTTGACTCTTTCCTGAGGCAGAAGGAAAGCATAGTTTATAAAGTACACCAAACACTGGTTAAAACACACATCTGCTTCTCTTTCCTTTAAGCTCCAGCTTTTATTACCTGCCTAACGGAACAGCGAACAGTTCCGTGTGCCTTTTGTCAGTCACATTCTCAGGGAATGGGACAGTGGCAGCCGGCACAGACCTTTTTGAGAAACCCGACATCTTCCAGGCTTCTGAGACTAACGACCAAGGTGTCACTGAGAGATGTCTATGTTCTCTTTTCCCCAAACTATTTTAAGAAGCCTGTGGGCTCAGTCTTCTTGGGAATTGATTGCTGAAGGGAGGGAAGCCCACGGAGCTGTCGGACACTCTTAAAAGAGTGGCAAGTCCTCGATCTGTGAAAGCAGCCAAATTAACCGGCCAAGATCAATTACTTTTGCTGACAAAGGCGTATTAAGTTCAGAGGATTTCTACTAATAAACATGGGTTGTTAATGGGCTGTCTGTGATGAAGGAGCTGTGCTTTATTGGCTCTTAGAAGCCCTGAAGTCCATAAACACCTTTGCTCTCACTTACACTTTGGAGATTGCAAAGGGCCGTCTCCCAGGGAAAATGAACTCCTAGGACAGTTATTTGGCGAGAACAAAGAAAGCAGAGATCTTCATGGGCCCCACTCCTCCTAGACCCAGTTCCCCTGACCTCTGCCAAGCTCTTTGGCCTCCTCACTGGCCCTCCCTTCTCTGTGCTCTGGCCTCTGGGCAGATGCTTGGATCCTCACTACACACAGTGTGGACCAGACCAGCAGTGTTGGCCTCACCCCAGAGCTGGTTAGAAACGCAGAATCTTGGGCCCCACCCCAAACCTACTGAATTGAAATCTGCAGTTTAACCAGCAACCCGGAGGATTCATTTGCCAAGCAGAGTTTGAGGAGCACGGTCTAACATCTCATGGCCTTGACCTAGGCTGTTCTTTCTTCTTTCCTTTCTCCATTTACTCTCCCCATATCTAGTTAGCACCACTCATCCTGCCCTTGGAAGCCCACACCTTCCTCTGACTCCCAATCTTGTTGCCTAATCCTTTAGAGCAACCATACTTTACTTTCCAAATATTTAAAATGATTTGTAATATTTTTGTGTGTGATAATTTTATTTAACTTGGTCTATGTAAAAGGGTGACTGTATCTTCAGCTCGTGGTCCACAAAGGGCATTCGTAATAACTGTTTGATTTTCCTTCCCTCCCCCCAACCCCCCACTGCCTCTCTCTCTCTGCTACTTTTATTTCCCCTGCACCGTTAGTCCTTGCCGACTCAGCAGGGAACAGGGACATGCACATCATAGTTGATGAGCTGAGAGGAAGATGGATTTATGACCCAGCACCATAGCGCTTATTATGAGTTGCATGGCATGTGGATGACTTCCCTGGGGACATCTGGTTTGAAAAGTGTTCTCTAGGCCTCAGAGGTTTCCACTGCGCATGGCCGCAGAAGACTCAGTGGCAGGGACGGTCACCGATGATCAGGGCCACGCGCTGTGTCAGGGCTTTGGAAGAGCATAGTTCCCCCACCCAGGGTTCACCTTGCCCTGAAGCGAAGGGGACACCGTCCAGCCCCTCCCTGCCCCAGTGTCTGGCTTCAGGTTGCACTTCCCTGTAATAAGAAGCAGGGGGCCACCTCAGCAGTTTTGTGGTCACGTGAAGCCATGGCAATCCAAGTGACATGTTCGCAGCCACACTGCTGTTCCTCTGACCAGAAGACTGGGGACCCACAGTGCTGAACCTTCTCCTGGCCTCTGCCTTACTTGTAACATGTGCGATTTGGCGCATTGTCGTTACAGGCTGTTGCTGTGCCTTCCCTGTCCATGGGGAGGAATTTGGCTACATCTGGGCAATAAATTGGAGAATTGAGCAATTAGTGAGTGAATTAGATCAGTGTGGGCTGTTTATCTAAGCAACGTGGGCCCCAAACCCTCAGAGTCGTTTTCAAAACTGGGCTGAAATATCGGTGCTGTTGCTACACTCTTCCACTTGGCATTGTGATGGACCATCACCCTGAGGACAAACGGTCTTGGTTTGGAGCAGCCAATGGGGGTGGGGATGGGGAAGGCTTTTCTTTAAGGGCTGGATAGCACTTGGCAGCTAGGAGGGGCTTCCAACTAGCTCAGGAAAGTGGCAGGTGCTCTTGGCGTGTTATGCTGGATGGATCTGTGCTGTTGTGACCCGCCTGTCAGCTGAGGCTTCGGTTGGAAGGTCTGTTTCAATGCCATTCTCTTTAGGTTGAATCCAGCTGTTGCTATGGGGGTTTTGGATTTTTGCTTCTCGGCTATACCACCTGAATGACCTATTTGGAAGACACAGCTGAGTTTTTTGCTTACTGTGGTCATTACCTTGACAGGGCCTTAAAATAGAGTTTTAGAAGGAAAAGGCCAAAGGTGGGTTATTGATGAGGTTTCGGGGGGTCTGGTTTAAGGTGGGGTTTTCAATGTAAGGGCTTAGTTTAGATTAGGCAAGTTTCATGATATGCTAGCTTAGAATTGGTGGGAATGAGGTGAGGACCTCGAGGCATGTCTCAGACAGTTCATGAGCCTAGTTAATCTGTATTCCTTATTGAGTACTACTATCAGCAAGTTTCTGAAAACAACAGGGTGCTTAATTTTTTTTGTTTGTTTGAGTGGATTGGGAATGACTATTATATACTTTGAATTCTATTTCAGGCCTATCTCATGTGTTTTCAGGCCAAATCCAGAATTAATTTCCATATATGTCTTTATTTTTTGTGGTTTCTAAGGTTCCTTATGTCAATTTCTTTATATAATTTATAGCTGAATCTATAGCTTTATAGAAAATTTATTTTTCTACACAGGGAGCCACCATCCTAAAAATGAGTCTAATAGGGAAAACAGTTGGAAAGGAAACTTCTTGTATGGCATTTGAGCATTTACAGGCAAACACAGAGTTTGAAAAGAAATGAGCAAACGACTTATTTACAGAGACATTACTAATAACAATAACAGAACAACAGCTACTCTTACTGAGTGTACGCCCTTTTGCCAAATACACACGGGGCTTTAATGTTCATTTTCAAAATTGTTCTGCAACCTACAAGGCATTAGTCCCGTTTTTTTGATGAAGATACTGAGATCCCTAGAAGTTTAATAGCTTGCCCCAGGTCAGAGAGCTGATGAGAGCCGAAGTCCTGAACCGCCTGATCAAAAAGCCATGTGTCATTTCTCTCCCATCCTCCATCCGTCCCCTCCAGCCAGGGCAACTCTGGGATATTATATGTGAGTGTTTGTAGACATCGGAAAGTGGGAAATGCCATTTGAATCTATGGCATAAAGAGCAACCAGACATTTGGAAGGAGAAATGATGGTGACATGACACGAGCGTCCCCAAAGAAGCCCAGTTTTGGTGCGAGAGATATTAACACATTGAAAATGTGAGTTGCACTTGCTCTCTCTGAGGCTCACAAGTCCAAGCAAGTTTAAACTCATGCCAGACCTCAGCCTCGGGCTCAGCCTGAGTGTCTGTCACCCCGATGCCAGAGCGGCTGAAGGAGGCATATCCGTCACCCTCACGGTGGGAGCAAGGAGGCTGTGCCTCTCCGCGCCGAGAAGCCGAGTACACGAGGGAATGTGGCGGTTGCTGGGACGGAGCCCTCCTCTTGCCTCTGCTTCCAAGACGGATGGACAAGCTCGTCGATCTGAGGGGGCCCGTCCATTCCTCCTAATAGTCACTGGTGAAGTTGAAGCGCTGATTTTGGAAATCCCTCCTTGGGGCTTCTCTGCAGGAGTTGGGGTCACCCAGACACAAGTGAGTCCTGGTGGTTGTGTGAATTCAGTGCGTCCTTCTGGTAGGATGAAGGGGCAGCCGTGTCATTGGTTTTGAGCAGTTTCTCTCCCCTTTGCCCAAGAAGCAGATGCATTTACAACTTTGAGTGAGGTTTGGGATAATATTGAGAGTTGGTAGGAAAATTAGCTCAATCTTGAAATCTCATCCCATTGTATCCTTGTGAAAATCATTCCCTTTATTTTTTTCCGTCTTCCTTTATTCTCCTAACGGTCTGTCGCACTCCTGAAAATCCCAGGAAAGATACCAGTTGTACTAAACGCTAAAGAATTTTCCAGCTATTAATTCATCCCTCTTTCCATCTTTCCATCCATCGCTTGTGTCTGCAGCCAGCTGGTCGTTGATTAACTTAACAACGGTTGAGTGTCTCGTGTGTTCGACACTATTAGGCACTGAGCTCTCAAATGTAGAGGGGATCCCATGTTTTGTTTCCAGACAGTTACACTCTGTTGGCTTGGATGTGTTTCTTAAAAATAAACCCTGATCAAATTGTCCGCAACAACTTTTTGTGTGCTAAGATAGCATACGATATATCCCAACTGTGAGATACATGGTAATTATAAAAAGTCCAGATATATTGAAAAATAGAAACAATCATACAACTCAAAGATGACCACTGTTGATATAATTTGATATATTTTTTTCCACCCTTTCTTCCTTCATATTTGCATGCAGTTATATGACTAGATAGGATCACATTTTATATGTAGTTTTGCATTCTGGTTATTTTCATTTATTATTATATTGTGAACTTACCTCGATTTCATTAAAAAGTCATTAAAACATAATTTTTCATAGTTACTAATATTCTATCAGTATACTAAAGTTTTTTAAAAATTAATTTATTGGGGTGACATTGGTTAATAGGATCACATAGGCTAGAATTTATTTAATCACTTTTCTGGTATTGAAAATTAATATGGTTTCCAGGTTTAGCTATTACGAATGATGTAACAAACATCTGAAAATTAAGGTCTTTGTTTCCCTGATTATTTACTTAGGCTAAACTTATAAACAGATAATTAATGAGTCGAGGTTACCAGCTTTCTAAGGGAGGAGTGTGTGTGTGTTTGTGTGTGTGTTGCTACAACACCTCATATAGGCGATGTCCAGTTTGCAGGCCAGTCAGCAGTGCCTACCTGTGTATCTTCCTGCCTCCAAACTCTTTTTCCACTTGACAATCTTGTTTTCACTGGCATTTGGTTTCCGAAACTGAACTTTTAAAGTACATTTATTAGTCAACTGCGCTTCTTCTGTAAATTGCGTTTTATTTCCCATTTTCTCTGAGCGCTTCAAGTTCCCTTGAGGTCTGTGTGTGCACCAAGGACATTAATCTTCTGCCAGTTCTGTAAAGATACGTTTTTAAAAACACTGAAAAAGGGCTGTGTGTGCGCTTTGACCTTAGTGCGTACATTGCATGTTGGATAATGACAGAGTCTGCCGAAACCCCATGTCTTCTTCCAAACTTTTCTCCTCAAATCTCGATCCAAATATATTAACAAAGAGAACAGTGAGTCACCAGTGTCAGCTCCCGAGTTTAATTAGTCCAAGGCTTTTATTTAGGCTCCCCTCCTTCCGGCTCCGACTGCCTTGGGGCAACGGCCTCCTGCGCCTGCTCCCGTGCCGAGGCGACCTTGCTCCGGGCTCCTCGGGCCTGTCCCCTGCGCCGGGCTCTGCAGCCCCTGCCCCGGCCTGGCCCGGCGAGGCGTGTTTGGGCTCCTGCCCATCCCTTCCCGCCTCGGCATCTCCTTTGTTTTAGATTTTAAGTTTTCTGCGGACAGGCCCGATGCACCGCCCGCCTTTGAGCAGAGTATCTCGCACGGAAGAAACAGAAAATACGGGGCTAAATGCCTGGTCTTAGCCCTTTATGACTTGGTGTTTATGTTCTTGAAAATGAGTTATACGATCTGGAACTGTCTTCCTACTTGGGTCTTTGTTTCAATCTATTCATTTTTTTATTTCTGTGAACGTGGTGATATGAAGGATTTATGGTAAATCTGGAGAGGAAGAGAATCCAATCTAAAGCATTAAAAAAATAAAAATGTTGAGAAAATCTCAGAGTAGCTGCGGGAAGGAGACGGGCGGGGGTGGGTGAGCTCTGGCTCCTCCAGCCTCATGAGATGACAAATGTAAGTTAGACCCTATCTTCCTGTGGAGTGGCAAGAAGAGAAAGGAAACAAGTACTAATGAGAGTAAGAAGAAATACCCTATTTCGTCAGCAAAGCAGAATAAAATCGTAGTGTTATAATACTTTAGAGTGTTTCCAAAATCTTTGCTCTTTTCTCCATTATTATCATAAGAACTCTTTCTTCCAGTTTTTATTTATTATTTTATTTTTTCAGTTATGTCTTTCAAATACAGTTTACATTCAATATTGTTTTGTATTAGTTTCAGGTGCACAGCATCATGGTTCAACGAGAACTTAGCTGTTTTTTAAATTGGTACCTGTGGGTCCACTCCTCTCTTTGCTGCCTTGTTTCGGTTTCATGGCGTCACCCACCTCCCACCCCCACCCCCACCCCCACCCCCACCCCCACCCCTCTCCTTTCCCTCCAGCTCCCATGTCCCTGTCCTGGTCGTTTCCAGCCGTCCCTCTTGGACTCTCATCAGTATCTCCGCAGGATGGCCTGTGTTAATAAAGTAGCATAATTCATTTTCATTGCTATCTTGGTCTCTCCTCAAATATTCATCCCAGGGTGCTGTACACCCTAGATACTCAGGAAATATCTTTTGAATGAATCAATTACACATTTTGGCACCTTTTAAATGTCATTCAAATGTTCGGTTTGGAGGGTGGCAGCGCCTTTGCTGTCCCGTGAATGGCTTCAATTACCGGCATTTCCTTTGGGTGGAATTTTAAGTGGTACCACTTGTCAGTGTAAGCAGCAATGTGTTTGGATCCCACGGTGCCTGGGTCCTCCCCCAAACTGGGGGAAACCGAGCCACAGACGCAGGAGAGGATTCTTCCCCCTGTGCGCATCCAGCACCGTCTTCTGAAGCCCGTAGCTGAGCCATCCCCGGGAAGCATCCCTGGCAGACCCACCTAAGTCCTCTCGCGGTGGCTGAGAAGAGCCAGCTTGAACTGAGCGGCCTTTACTGGGCAGCAAGGGGACAGGCCGCCAGGGTCTGGCGTTCCTTCTGTGTCAGGAGCACCGTGACATGTCTAAGCAACCTGGAGTTGCACCCAGTGTCAGGCACCTCCGTCACGTAATCCTACACACTACGTTTTCACTCCAGTGCCTCTTTCTGTTCTCTATGGGGCACATAGCAGAGCCAGACAATGTGATCCCAATTAACAACGTCACGTTCCAAATGTCCCATGCAGGGACTTGAAACCTCTGAGTATTGCTGGAGTTAAACAACAGAAAAAACAGATACATTTATAATGAAGAAAAAGACATTCCCTTCAGTGGGGGGAAAGGTACCTGTTTCGGTTTTGGTCAGATTAAATATACATTTGTAATGTAGTCAAACATCATTAAAGGCAGGCACTCATTACGAAGAAATATCCTTTCATTTTACTTTAAGAGCTAAAATTAGATAATAGAGAAATTACTTTCTAATTTCAGAATGGGAATGGGCAGTTACTCTCACCACATCAATGGGATACGTACTTTAACTTCTTTCATTCTTCTGATTTACTGCCCCATTTTCGTTGTCGGCCTGTGTTGACTCTAGGGTTCCTTTCCCTCACAATCTGAGCTTATGACTGTGATTGGTGGATGACAGGAGCGACGGCTCCTGACATTGGTGGGAATGTGTGTCTTTTCAGTTTCAAGTTCAAGGAAAGGCGAGGAGGGGACTCTTGAGACTTCTGGGTTTGGTTATTAGGTTTTCAGCATCCACAGTCTTCATAAACAATGGACACAGCTGTCTTTAATAACCAAGCCTGCTAACCGAAAGAGAGGCGCACACGCCAGGATCGGCGGCCGCAGGAAGACTTTTCCAACCCAGGAATGTTCATATGTTGAAGCAAGATTTCATTTATAACCAAACTGGATGTTTACCCGAAATGTCCATCATTAAGGAAAATCATTTGGCCAAGTGCTAGGAGAAGTGGAATGAACTTTTTAGCATTTTTGAAAAAGCTTACTGTATTGTTCTGAACAGTTTTGGGCGTGAAGATGGGTTCTGTACCCCTCAGGGGGCACTGTTGTGGGCAGATCTCAGCACTCGTCCGACCTGTGCTGTCCAGTATTATTGAGTGTTCGCAGCGTGGCCAGTCTGAAAGGAGGGCCGTTTGTGTGCCATACACACCAGAAGTTAAATACATACCAAGTGTGAAAAAAGAAAAACTGGGCAACCAAGTCTTGGCAAAAAGTACCCAGGGGCCTTATGTTTTCTTCCTCTAACTATAATGTATTAGGGCAAGCAGGACCGGTAGAGCGATTCCACACACGAAGGGTTTTATGCAAAATGAAAAGGAGATAGATCCTTCGCTTCTTGTAGAAACAGAATAGAAGATTTTAGAGAAACTTTAGGGCTTTGGAGCCCAAACCATTCCCACCACCTTTATTTTATTTTATTTTATTTTATTTTATTTTATTTTATTTTATTTTATTTTATTTTATTTTTATTTTATTATTTTATTTTATTTTATTAATTTTTATTTTATTATTTTTTTTTGTTAACCCTCGCCTGAGGATATTTTTCTCCATTAATTTTCATTAAGAATGGAAGGGAGAGAGAGAGGGAGAAATATTGATGTGAGAGAGACACATTGATTGGTTGTTTCCCACGCACCCCAATGGGGGCTGGGGATCGAACCTGCAACCCAGGTACCTGCCCTTGACCGGAAATCGAACCCATGACCCTTTGGTGGGAGGGCCAGTTATCTAACCACTGAGCCACACAAGCCAGGGCCTTTTTTCTTTTCTTTTTTAAATAAAAGAGGTTCCAGCCAGTTGCCTAGCAACCAGCACTTAGTAGGTGCCTTCCCCCTTCTGCCGGGCTGAAGGATTTTTAGTTATAGTCTTTTTTATGGTCACCTGTCTGAGTTTAGGACATTTATTTCCATATCAAACCTAAATATTTAAAACCAGAGTTTTCTGGAATGGTTTTTCGGAGGGGAAACCTACCAGATAGCTTCCTGGTGTCCGATTGTTGCCCCATGTGCGGAAGGCTCACGAGGAAGCTGCCTCTGGGCCTGCAGGTGCGGGCGCCCCTCTCTCTGCTCAGAGGGAGATCGTGTGTTGAAGTCTGAGTCATTCTTTCTCTTCCCTCAAGGAGCCAGAGCTCTTCCCCCAACCTTATTTCCCAAGACTCCCCCTCCAGACACACTGGGTTCCTTGCAGTTCCTCCAACAAGCCAGGCACACTCTCACCTCAGGTCTTTGTATTTATCGAGCCAGCCCTCCACCTGGAACATTCTTCTCCAGGTCCCAGGTCTGGCTCCCTCGTCTCCTTCAAGGCTTGGCTTGAATGTCACCTTCTCCACGAGATCTTTCCTAACTAATACCACCTAAAATGGTCACCCTACTTTGCTACCAAGTCCCTCTCCCACCTGATACTCCCTCTCAAATCAATTTTGTTAATTTTATTGCCATCTGATAGACTTGGTTTTCCCCCTGTCTTTCTATCCGCCCCCCACTCCCCCCAAAGAATACAAGCTCCATTAAGGCAGGGACATGGTTTTGCTCATTGCTGTGTTCTCACTACCTAAAATGGAGCTTAGCACATAGTAGGCACTCAACAAATATATGCTGAATGGATGATTGAAGGAACAGTACCAGCACTTGGTATGCAAGGATGCAGAAGTTAAATCATAGTATTTACCAACAATTGGCTAACAATTCGTGCAAGCCCGAAATACCCCCCACCCAGCGGAATGGAGCTGCTCAGATCGTCTGTGCTTCAGCTTTGCTCCGGTTTGGGGGCTCCTTTGGCTGCCGAGGGCCCGGCAGACGCCAGAGTCCAGCGCAGTGGCCGCCTGGCTCTTCGCAGGAGAGGCCGGGCTAACTTAGGGGCCGAGCAACTTTCTTTTCTCTTCCTCGATTTTTCTCCAAGAAGGCAACGTTTGGAAGGCCCCAGCAGGAGGGACGTCTCCTGGGTCGGAGGAGCTCTCTGGGGATTTTGTGACCTGTAGCCTGGGGCTAGCAAGGAGCTCCCGCCATCCCTCCGCCCCGCCTGCCTCCTCCAGTCCCCGAGCGTGCAATGGGCAGCGGCCCTAACGCATTTCCACTCGGTCGTTCTTTCCAGCCGGGGAGCGGGCTCGTACCGTTCATTCTCTTCCATGTTCCCGGAGAGGAAATGAAAGCTTTGTCGAAAGTTAAAGAGCCAAAGCTCAAGACAGAAGATTCTAGGTGATGAGCCTCGTCTTGCCTTCGCTCCGCCCGCCTGGGCACCGCGAACGCAGTGGGCTTCGCGGACCGAGCATGTGCGGCCTGGTGGGTGCGAATTTAGAATTGCAAGTCGAGAACGTCTTGTGGCTGCTTTCAAGTTTGGTGAGATCATTTGGGATTAAAACCAACAACCCAAACTTTGAAAAGATACATCTTCTCCCCATAAAAAGAACCAAATAGAGGGAGGTGTGTTCTTGAACCGGAATTTTAGCACATATAAGAAGTATAAAATACGTATAAATAATATTTATTATAAAGTATAATTTATTATTATAAAGTATAATAATTTTTATACTTTCAAATTTTAATAATGTGAAAAATGGACTGTTAGAGCACTTACCAAAGGTACGGTTGGACAGGAACTTCTGAATTCATTCAGAGGAAGGATGTCTTGTTAGATATTAGATTTCCACTTCTCTTAAGGAGCCTTTCCTCTCGGGACCCTCAGTTTGGACCTTACAGTCTAGATGAGAAGACAGGCATCCCGTCTTGTTGACTGCTCAGTCCCTGACCTCCCCCAGTCCTCGCTGAACAAGGCCCAGTGCTTTTCAAAGACTGATGCTGAGCTATGCGTGAACCTGGGGTCTGGGGGTGATGAAGAGACATGCAGAGATTCTGGCATCTCAGGAGTATGGTCCACGGGTCAACAGCAACAGCAACGCCTGGGATCTTACTGCTTCTCACACTTGACCGCACAAGAATCCTCTGAGGCTCTTGCTAAAGTACAGATTCTGACTCGGGGGGTCTGGGGTGAAGCCCTAGACTCCGCATCTAACAGGCTCCCAGGCATGTCTACACTCTTGGTCCAGCGGCTGCACTTGGAGTAGCAGGGCCCAGGAGTGAGGCTATACCTTTAAGAATTTATTAGAAACTTGTTTGGCCGTCTCCGCAGGAATCACTGAAAGGAAATAAAAAGCATACTTCGCTTATGCAAAGTTTCACAACACAACTGAGCTCACTCACGCTCACACCGTTCTGTATGGAAGACCGGTCAAAACTTCCATGAAAGGAAACCCTCATGAACCAGCATGTAAATAAGGGCTTTGCTGCTTGCGGTTGGTCAGGGCAAGAAAAGCGAGTTTACGCCGTATGTGGAAATTTCACTGGAAAAGGGCAACAGGCACATTGCAGAGAGCCAGCCCCTCTCAGGAAAGATGGCTCCTTCGCTGGGATTTCTACATCGCTGGAGATATGAGAAATGAAAGCTGGGTTCGGGTTGCAGGCCGGAGCTTAGTGTTGGAGGGTGAAAGCCAGCAGTATTTTCCCTGTAAAAACTCCTTGGAAAAGCTTTCGGATCTGAGTCAGCTGGGGTGAACCCATTTTCCGAACTTTTGTTTCTGGAAGCATTTAATTGAAAGGAAAAACCCCAAGAATGCATCCAGAGTCGAAATGTCATGTGGCAATTTTGGTAGGGCCTCGAAATAGTAACAATGGGGATAAATGGAGCCAAATGAAATCTGCAAATTGTTAGGATGGAATTGGTAAGGGGCACAGACTCGCACTAAGAGGGAAGGAAGGGAAATCAGTTTTCCAAGACAAGCCCTGTACTGAGATGTTGTACGCAGGAAGATTGGGGGCAGGAAACTTCTGTAAGTTTGATTTCCTCTGAGAGATTTTAGCTTCAAAATCTCATTGTAAGTGCAGTCTCTTAAAATTGCTCACAAAAAGAACCCTCCAGAATATCAAAGAATATACTCTTAAAAACTCTGAACGTTGAGATGGGCAGAAACCTGTGTTGGTATCCGGAAGGAACTGGCATTGGTCATAAGGCAAATAGGTCTTGGACAGTGACTTAATTTTCACCTTGCGACATACTTAATTTTCCGTGTTTAAACTGTGGAATGTTCTGTAACTCCTGTTTCCCATCCCACCACCTGACCCACCACCATACAGGAAACCAGACGCTTTCTACATCCCTTCTCTAGGGGGCCCTCATGGGAGATGGGAAGGAATTGCCATCTCAAACCCTGGAGAAAAACAAGAGTCAAAGAAAATGTTGACAATATACTAACAAACAAAATATACTAGCACCAAGTTATATAACAAACTTCATATAACAACAGTCGCAACCAAATGAAATGATCCAAGAAACACAAACAACAAGCTTAGAAAAGACTGATAGGAAAGTTGAAGATATCAACCATCATAAATCTAATTGGGTTAAACTGTGCGTTAAAGATGATTTCAAGTGGAATAAGTATTAAAAATTTAGTTTTCCTATTGTTTCCAAACTTTATTTTTTAAAAATTTACCAGTTCAAACTCTTTGAAAGGGCAGCGTCTTTTGTTCCCGTTTTTTGGGTAGTCAGACCTCTGGAATCCCCAGATGTCTCAGCCTGGAAGCGCTGGCTCCACAAAGGCAGACGTTGCTAAAAAAAGAACCCAAGACCTGAAAATTGCCTGCAGAAAAATCTCTGCACTGCCCCGTTCATCTCTGCGTGTTGTTCCTCAGGTACCGTAACCCAACACACGGTCATCCCCCGCCAGTCCTGCTTCCCTGCAGCTCCCTGTCTCGGCAGGTATCCGACTCTTGGTCCACCTGAAAACCAGCCACCCAGGAGCTATACTCGGCACCTCCTGCCCCACCCTCCATCCACCGAGTCTTGTAGAGTTTGTGTCATGAATATTTCTGGAATCTATTTCTCTCCACCCCCACTGCTTCCCTCCAGTG
The DNA here is from genome assembly GCF_054644295.1 of Miniopterus natalensis. Classification (NCBI taxonomy): domain Eukaryota; kingdom Metazoa; phylum Chordata; class Mammalia; order Chiroptera; family Miniopteridae; genus Miniopterus; species Miniopterus natalensis. The sequence goes on from NC_142090.1 coordinate 78,979,563, forward strand.
TCAACTATGTCATCTCTCTGTTGACCTCTAGTGAGGCTTCCTAACTAGTCTCCTCACCTTTACTCTTTATATTTTTTTGTTTTTAAAGTTTTAATAGATTTAAAGTTTTAATAGGTTCTAAGTAAGTTTAAAGTGTAATAGGTCTCTTATTTTGCACTTGGGTCAGTGTACAGTTCAATGATTTTTTAAAAGTAAATTTAGAGCTGTGCAAACATTACCGAAATACTACATTCCTTTTTCAAAACTTTTATTATAGGAAATTAGCATATACAAAGTAGAGAGAATAGTATCGTTTCATCTGTAAGTATTTCAGGATGTATTTTTAAAGAGAAGCACTCTTGAAAATACCATACCCACGAATACATTATCACATCTTTAAAAAGCTACCAGTGATTCCTTAAAGCTCCTAAGCGTTCAGCCGGCCCTCACATTTGCCTCTTGCTTTTTTTGTGTGATTTGTTTGCTTTTTTCAGACAAGGCTCATATATTACAGTTGCCTTACTCTCTTAAGTCTCTCTTAATTGCAGATTTCCCTCTTCTTTTTGTCACTGACTTGCTGAAGGACTCACATTGTTTGCACGAGTTCTAGGTCTTCTGGTGGCTTCTCCCCATGGTGTCGTTGAGCATGTCCTTCTGTCCTTTGGAAGCTGGTGGTTATGTGTAGAGGGTTCATCAGACATAGGTTTGATTTTCTAAAAAGATTATATTATAGTTGGTGCCATGACCTTCCCTCAGGGCACCTAATGTCTGCTTGTACCTATTTTTTGTGAGGTTAACTCTGCACTGTGGACTTGACCTGTGGGTTGTGCGCCTGACCCATCAATTCTAAGGTTTTTCCCCTGTCCTCTGAGATTTCCAGCTGCCATTCATGATCATTGCCCACAGCCAATCTGCAGAACCGTGCTTTTTGCACAATGAACTTTAAAACACGAACATCCGATCTTCTTTCTTCTGCTTCAGATGCCTCAAGGCTTCCCGCAGCCGCCTCCCCTCCCCGCCCCGCTCGAGCCGCTGAGCTGCCCTGCGGCCTGTTGGGTTCTCCGCCCTCTGTGCGCTGGTTGCCTTACGGGCCTGGAGGGCACAGGCCGTGCGCTGCCCCTCACCCCTGAGCCTGGGCGAGTGACAGGCCCCAGTGCCCACGGCGCCTTGTTGGGGGGTGGGACGAGTGAACGGGCCCAGAGGCTAACCTGAGGCGGGCTGCCGCGTCTGCGAGGAAGGGGCGCGCCGTGTGCGCTTTTAGTTTTTGCCTTTTCCTGATGCGGGGAAGTGGGAAAGTAGAGATGGAAGAAAGAAGAGAGAGCAAAGCCCAGGGGAGACGTTTTGGAAGAGTCCCTGTGTCTCTGACTGTGGTGACAGCGGAGGGGCAGCCGCCCAGGCGGTCCCCGGGATGCCCAGGGTGACGTTCACATTTGGGGAACAGAGGGAGGAGGGAGGAGGGGTGTCCGCGTAATGAGACGTGCTGGGCTCTGGGCTTGTGTGTGAGGCAAGTGTCCCATGGCAGTGGCCCTTGAAGGCGTCATCGTGATGCGGTGAACTCGGGCCAGTCAAAGCAGCCCGTTCATGGCCCCGCGTGGGTGGTGTCCAGGCCGCACTGTGCGGCTCTGTGCCGGGCCAGTGGCCGCGGCGTGGAATTTCCTCCCATCTGGGGGACGCGGGCCTGAAAACACCTCATGCAGGAATGCCTGATCGGTCAGCTGAAGGTCTTGTAGGAAAATGATACTGGGGAGCTAAGGGTGCGAGGGGACCTCGTAGCTTTTGTAGTTTATATGTTCACTGCATGAAACAGTCAAGTCAGCACTGAAGAGAGAAGGTGCATCTTACACGTCTTACGTGAGCAACAACAGGCAGCGAAGGATTCATTTTCATTCACCCATTTTAGCTTATTGGCGTGGTTTCAGCATT